>NC_081317.1:73690846-73999507 GCF_026419965.1 Kogia breviceps
AATTCCCTGGTGGGGACCATTCTACATCCCAGGGGTTCCAGAATTAAGAGACTGCTCTATTTTTCTTTCCATTCAAGTAGAAATAATTAGTTAAGGAACATAACAGGAGTCATAAGTCTAGGGTTTTTGGTGAAAATTTTATGATCCTCAAATTTTATAAGGTCAAAATGCCTGCTTGTTTTTGTTTTTGTTTTTAACGTCTTTATTGGAGTATAATTGCTTTACAATGGTGTGTTACTTTCTGCTTTATAACAAAGTGAATCAACTGTACATATACATATATCCCCATATCCCCTCCCTCTTGCATCTCCCTCCCTCCCATCCTCCCTATCCCACCCCTCTAGGTGGTCATAAAGCACCGAGCTGCTTGTTTAATTTCACTAAGTTATCATATACCCTCCCTTCCTCCCAGGATTATTGTGAGATCAATGGAGACAGGAGAGATATAAAATGTTATATAAAACTTAATATTCTGTAGACACTTGAGGTATTATTATTTTTATTTTTTACTTATCGATAAGATAAAGGCAAAGAAAGAAAATGCAACATACGACATTTGGGTAATTTTTTGCTTCAGCACTGTTTGAAGTAATTTCCATTGGGGAGTTGCCAATACGGGAAGAAATCAAAAGTCAGCAATTATAGAAAGAAAGCAAAGTGATGATATTAAAGAAACTAAGTTGGGGAGCACCTGGGCTTAGAGAAGATTGTTTATAAATAGATGAACAAAAAGGCTGAAAGAAGGACCAAAATGAAATTGATGTTTTTCTTTACTTGCCAAAAATTCCTGGGAATGTATTACAAAGTAAACTTATGCAATATGAAGGAGGTACGTTGCAAGTCTGAATTTAAAATATAAATGTGGAATATTTAAAAGAGCCCTCATTTCAACTATTACAGGAACTGCTCAGATTAAAACCTCATAGAGCTTATTAAAGATTGGCTACCCATTAAGTAGGTACCATCAATATTGTGACTGATAATAATAATTTTATAATTTATAATTTATTATAATTATAATATAATTATAATTTATAATTTAATAATTTATTATTAGGAAGTTTTTAGTGTTATGGTAAGTTGGAGAGGGCAGAAGATGCTGACCCTCATCTAGTTTATCTTGTTTTTAATTCTCTCAACAAGAACAAGGTATCGAGATTTCCTGCCCAGCAGCACCATCTCCATATAAAACCAATCTCAAAGAAATCTGGTTCACAATTGTACTGGTCCCACCATTGTGTGACTCATCTGCCTGGATCCCAAGTTCCCAAGGAGTAAATGTCCAGTTCTTGCTGAGGCCCCCTTTCCTCAGGATAAGTTCGCAATAAGTGACCCTGAATTCTAGTCCCTTCCAGAGTAGAATATAAATTCTTTTCATTTTAGAATTATGATAGTGTGTGTGCTAGGATAATAGTGGTAGCTTCATACTTATCAAACATTTTCTGCATACCAGCCATAACTCATTTAATCCTCACAACAAATCCATGAGCTGGATATTAGTACTCTTATTATTCCCACTTTACAGATGAGGAAATTGAGGCACAATGAAAACATTAAGTAACTTGCCCAGATTATACTGAACTAGATTTGAATCTAGGCAACTGAGTTTTTAACCAATAGACTGTATTGACTCTCTAAATACTTGCATTCCCAAACTTTTGAAATATTGGAAGATTAAAAAATAGTATTCGTTTCTATCTCTGCCATATTAAAATGGAAAAGTGAGATAAAAAGAGTACACCAAAAATTAAAGGCGAGAGAGGCACATTTTAAGAGGAAAGATGAAAACATAGTTTTATTACTTCTGTTTAAGATGCAACAGAAATTTGTGTAAGGGAATGAAAAATTGGCTACAAAAGAGTAAAGCTCTCATTTCCAAGCTTAAGTATGAGCAGATATGTGGTTTAGAAGGGAGAAGGCTTGCACCTTTTACAAGCCAAGTTTGTTTTAATTTGTAGTACTTGTACATCTTGTACCTGAGCAGCACTGAGTATTTGTAATAAATTATCCTAGTTGGTTTAAAACCAAAATAAAATGAAGAGCTGGTGTCAGGGCTGATTCATTCCAAAGGGAAGACCTCCATCCAGGCAACAGAAAATTCCTGTGGGAGTGGACCACTGAGTTTTTCTTATCTAGATGCTGGGCTGGCCACTGCAAATGTCAGTATGGTCACTGTAGCTCAGATGCCTCCCCTGAAGTTACAGAAGGGATTCTTAAACTCTGGCCTTTGGCCAAGGACATTGAAAAGACTTGTTGGAAAGAGCCACTACTTTGCAGTGATTTATAGACAGTGTGCAGCAGCTTTTGAGTAATGAATTTTATCCAGGGACCTGGCAACTTTCAGATCACGATCAAGTGGATGTCCTTTATATTTCTGGTGTAAACCATGAATCTCATCCCACCAAAACAGTGCTGGGCACAAAGGGGTTAGAATCTCTCTCCTGGCCTGGCCACAATCCCCTTCTTTCATCATTCCAGTCCTGTTGATGTCTTATCCATGTTGCTCACTTCAGCGTCTTACATGGCTCTGGTTAGTGCCTTGGTATTAATTCAACAGGCAAACAGCTAAACAAAACTATGTCTGCAGCTTCTCAAAGCTCAGTCCTTAAATGCTTAGGGTCATGGGCCTCTTTGAGAATCTGATGAGAGCCATGGATTCTCTCCCAGCAAAATATTCAGACACATAATGGTTTGTCTGCAATGTCATGAGCCTCTGAAACCATCCCTGTATCCAGGGTAGGAACCATGGCCCTAATAACTTTAAATGAAAGGCTGCATTTTGAAATCCAGGCTCCTTCTAGCTCACACTTTGCCATCCCCAGCTGTAGCCCTTATCCTCATGGCCTCAGATAGTGGCAAATGTTCCAGCCATTGTAAATGCATCCAAGGCAGGAAGATGGATGGGAAAGATAATTTTAAGGGCATCTCCCAAAAGTTGCCCATACGACATATGCTTATGTGCAGGACTAGCTCCATGGTCATGCAACTGGTCCAAGTACATGAGGCCTTTTGGTTTGGGTTTAGGGCTCTGTAGCCACCATCTTGAATTTCTTAATAAATTCATGTTTGTGTTTTGTAAGTGAAGCTCACTGGAACAATGGAGAACGTGCTAGGGGCTTGAGGCCTCAGCTCAGGCAGGGTCCCACCCACTGCCTCCTCTTACTTCCCCAGGACTAGTTCTCCACAGCTGACCCCTTTCCCTCTGGCGCCCTGGGCCTTCCCAGTCTCCCCATCTCCATCTCCACCTAGCAGTTGCTGTGGCCCTCTGCACCCAGTTGCAGTTGCCTATGCGTCTAGGGAGGATTTGTGTCAGGTGAAGTGTCCCAAGGCAACTTGGAGCAGGGCATGGTGACTGTGGTCCCCACCCTGAGGTGCCAGTGTCAGAGCACACAAACAGGACTCATTGGGGGCTTAGCAACGCACTCACCTTCACCACAGACACCAAGACCATCCCAGCACGTAGAGGTCGTAACACACTTGGGGGTCCCCCATATGCAGTGGGCGGGGGCAGCAGGACTGTGGGAAGAGCAGATGCCTAGCCTGACTTCCCAGCCCCCAGTGTTGAACAAGAGGGGGAACCCAGTAGCCTCTGGGCTGTCCTCCTGGTGCCTTTGAGTGTCTCCACTTCCCCACCAGTATCTGCATGCCCCAGGGAACAACATCAAACAGCAAATAAAAATCATCCTGACAGGTCAAGTGAGAAATTTCAGAAGAAATGTAAAAGCTTTATATGTAATACCTTTAATAGCACCCTTTTCCTGCCTTTTCAGCAAAAGGCTCTTCATTTTCACTTTGCACCAAACCCTTCAAATTATGTAGTCAGTCCTGCTCTGTCTCACTTGCCAGCCACAAAGAGCTGCAAGAGAGACTGATAAATACAATCTTTGTTCTGGGTGGCTATGCCCAGCCCCAAATCAGGAGTTCTGTTACCATGGAAGATGGGGGATAATGGATATTGAGGTAGATAGCTAGCAGTTTCCACCTTGTAAGATAACACTAAAAATAATTACCAGGGATCAAGCATTATTGAAAGTGTTAACAACTTTTAGCTCATTTAATCTTGAAGGCAATAGTACTATTAGCCCCAGTTTACCGATAAAACAGCAGCCCCCAGATATGAAATCACTTGCCCCAGAACACATGTCTAGCAAGTGATGGAGCCAGGATTCAAACTTGGGCAGTTTGGATTTTAAGTCCAGGATCCCTGTGTGGCACTGCCCTTGCAGTTTAGCCAGCAAAAACCACCCTCTGTGGCTCAACAGGGATGCTCCAGTTTACTAAGACAGTGAAGATCTTATAAAAAGTTAGGTCATGGGATCACCTGTACCAGAATTGCTACAGTGCTTGTTTAAAACGCGGCTTCCTGGGCTCTAATCCAGGCTACTGAATCCGAATATCTCAGGATGGATGGCAAGAATCTTCATTTTAAACAAATTCCTCCAGGTGATTCTTAGGAACTTTAAGAAATGTTGCTCAAAAGTTTTAGTTTACAGTAAACTTCCTGAGAGGAGTGTTGTCTGGGAATTTGTGAGGAAGGGGATACTCATATTAATACATTGTGTCAGGAAAGCAAAAGGTGACTACCCAGTGAAAGGGAATTTGGCAATATCTACCGAGACTCCAGATGCATTGGCCCCGTGATATAGCAGTCCCACTTCCTGACATTTATCCTACAAATAGACCTACACATGTATGAAATGGCAGAGGTACAAGATTGTTCATGGTGCCATAGTTCATCGTAGCAAAATATTGGAAGCAGCCCAGGCATCCAGCAGTGGAGAGCTGGCCAAGTCACTCCACACAGTGGCACAGATTGAGGAGGAACACTAAGTTCTGAGGTAGGGAAAGCTCTAGGGCATCTTGGGAGGTGGTGAAAACACAGTGCCAATAGTGTGCATAGTACAGACAGGCCAGAGAATCACCTCTCAACAGAGAATCGCCTCCCGCAAACGATTCTCTCTTTATGAACTCTGATCTCAGGGCTGGCACGGCAGGTGCAGGCAGTAGAATCAGCTGTGGCCCCTCTTAGTAAGCCCTAGGCTGCTGAAGGCTCCCTGACAGCTGTCTTTAGAATGAATGGAGGTACTTAGGGCCTCTCTGCCCTAGGCAGGGTCGGTCCTGTTCATCAGTTCCACGGCAAAGGAAATCATTCTATTACGTCTCTTGGAAAGAGTAAACCTAGCTCTTGAGTGTAGAATGATTCCAAGACTGCACAAACTTTTTCATCATTTCCCATTGGAAAGGCTGCTGCCTCAGACCTGGACTGGATTTGGGGGGAACAAACTTTTATGTATTTATTTTTTAAGTGCCTTTGGATGATTGGTGCTCTTCTTCTAGCTCTGTGTGATGCCTGTCTCCTCTTGAATTTGGAATGCTCTCTTCTGGTAGGGTGTTTTCTTTTGTACCTAAGAGAATGCTTACACTCTTGACTGGAAATATGAGGGAGTTTCAATAACAGATTGTTCTCTAAAAATAGTCTTCTCAGTTTTTTCCCATTAGATTAGGTGTCAAAGCTCAGAACTAGTAGAGCCGTTTATTAGAGCAAAAGCAGCACAGAGTGTTCCCTTGGAGATTGTCATATATGGCCGTGAAACCCCAGGAAGGCAGAATTTGGAATTCTTCATGAGTTAGAGAAACCCAAATGACAAGTCAATTTTTTTTTCTTTACTTAAAAAATAAGGATTAAAAAATACTCGGGCATCAAGAAGTAGATAAATAGTACATGATCCGTTAGCACAATAAAAATTCTGTTGCTTCCTGTGTTTGGGGCCTGAATTAATTTATTCTGGGTTCTGTCATAACCAATAGTGGTTCCAGAATGTGGGGTGGGGAGAGCTTGAAGCTGCATTTTCATGGCCCTTTATGTAAGATCAAAGAAGTATAAATTGACTGTGTCAAAAAGTGAAGGGGTAGCTGATGGACAGTAGAGGTAAAGCTCTCCTTCACCACCCCCTCCGGCTTCACCTTGGCACTTTAATTGCTCTAATTGGTAGATGATTCTCATCACAAAGGCCCAAAGTTATATCCAAGGTTAATCTGGACCAGCCAAGTCCAGTAGAACCTTCTGTGATGATGAGAATGTTGTGAACCTGTTCTGTCCAATAGCCACCGGTCATTGAACAGTTGATATGTAGCTAGTGTAACTGAGGAACCAAATTTTTAATTGCATTTCATTTCAGCTACTTTAAATTTAAATAGTCACATTTAAATGGCTAGCAGCTACCATTTGGATAGCGCAGCTCCCAGAGCTCAGAAGAAGAGCCAGGAATTATGATTTCTGAACTCTTCCTTTATGCCAAATTAAGATGATGGTAATGTCATATTCGTGCTGTGTGCGTTCATTGTCCGTCTTATAGAATAGATATAACTGACCCTTGCCTCCCCCTTTTGGACGTTCTGAGAGGGGTGGGCCATTCCAACTTCCTTATTGGGTTCCGTGAGCCAGAGATGTCAATGCCAAGCTGTTCTTTGATTGTGTTTGTCCATTTGCAAGAATCAAACCAGGGATTCAGTCCCTGGAGAGCCAGATGGGTATGAAAGAGCTGCTCAAACAACAGAAGGTGTGAAATCACAACACTGCACCTGATCTTCAGAAGTGAGAACACCTCTCTTGTGTGTGTGTATTCCTTTAAAGTCAGAATCAATTCATTAATATCAGGGACTTGCCTTGACTTACATAAAACGCAAGCCCACCCATTCCTGCTTATAATTTTTACCAGAAAATAGAAAAAGACTAATTGCTGTAGCACACAGTTTGTGTGGTTATAACAATTAAGGGCTAATTTATTGTTATAAAACAGTCTTGTGTGTAGTGTAGATATCCAAGGTGGCTTTGTAAAAGCAAACATTATTCAGTCTTGTGTATCTTACTAACCCTAAGTCAATCTGATCATTCTCTCCTACCTCTGGTTTCTCCCTTCAGAGTATTCATGTTTTATCATAGTCCATTCAGTGGTATTTTCCAAATCATCTGGTACCTAATTTTTTTTTTATGCTGCTGATTAAGAAACAATGCATAGTCGAGCCTCCCATCATGTAACCCACCAGGTCCTGCCAACAAAAGTCCTCATCTCCAACCCCCACACACTTACATCTCTAGGCCTAGGCTCCAGAATTTTTAAGATATAGGTCTAGTCATTTTTTCCTTAGGAATTCTATCTCCTTAGGAAATGCGGAGGTTTGATGGCCGAGAGCAAACCCATCCTGCTTCAGATCCTCAGCTCCTGCTGATCTTTACTCCTAAGACTGTCCATCTGGGAGTCCCAAGACCTCCAGGGTTAGCACAGAGGGAGCCATCCTCCAGAACTAGTCTTCACTCCAGCCTCCACTTAGCCTGTGTGCTTTGTGGTCAAGGCCTAGTGTTGGGCTACCATCTCTTGGCTTCTGATGCATGTCCATTGGTAATAAAATGCTTTACTTGACCCCCTAAGGGGAAGCCCTAAAATGCCATAGACAGGTAACTACTATAGTTGTTAGAACTTCTGAAAGAGTTGAATCCTCTTGGCGTAGATTCATGAGTTTTACATAATAGTCTAAGATGATTTTGTGGCATTAGGACATGGAAGCTCTCCAAAGGGCTTATTTGAGGAACAAATTTATAACACATTACAAGCTGCTATAATGACATTAACTACTCTTATCTCCTACTGAGCAAGACACCCAGCAGAGTGCCATGAATATAAACAGCCCTAGAATTTCAGATCTTATTGTTTTGTTAATGAGCACACATGGTCCTTGAGCATACAGTGTGGGTGGTCTGATGGGGGTTATGAATCAAAGCCAAGAGGTTTTGTTCTCTGGTCAACCTCTGCATGTTATTTGTGAGCAATTGACTAATTGATCTTAAACTGCACGTTTAATGGCCACTTTTGGATTTTTGGCAGGAAAATGGCTACTTGTTTATTCTCAGATGTCATAATATATCCACCCTTTACAAACCAGAGCCCCAGCATGGACATGTAAATGGTCTCTTGGGTGAGATTAGAGACCCTCCCTTTGATCCACAGCCCACAGAACGACCTTGAGGAAGTTTTGGCCAGGTGTGCCTTCAGCCTTCCCCAACACAAGCAAAACACACCTGCTCTTTATCTGGCTGAGGGGGAACATGTGCAGCTGCAGTAGATTAAAACCAATGAACGTTTATCTGCAAACAGAGCTCCTTGGTGGTTAGATGTTATGCAATTACAAGTGTTATTGCTAAATATTACCCTGATTTACTTTGTATATGTTGAAACAT
The DNA here is from genome assembly GCF_026419965.1 of Kogia breviceps. NCBI lineage: Eukaryota > Metazoa > Chordata > Mammalia > Artiodactyla > Physeteridae > Kogia > Kogia breviceps. The sequence continues at coordinate 73,699,083 of NC_081317.1, forward strand.
TTAAAATTGATCACGCATTTTGTAGAAAATAGAATATTTTCCCAGTCTCCTGTTTTTGCTTTAAATGATCAGAACAATTCAAATAATACAGAAGTGTATAAATGACTAAGTCTTCTTGAGGTAACGAATGTTAACGTAGAGCATTGCATTTCACAATCCCTCTATGTGTGTAGAAATATAAATTCTTATTTTTATAGTTTATAAAAGCACAAATATGCCTTTCATATGCTATGGCTTTATACACACACAAATATATATATATTTACATATACTTACATATATATTTACATATATGGTATTTATACATATGATATATTTCCAAGTCAATACAGAGCTACCTCATTCTTTTTAATAGTTGCCTAGTAGTCTATAATACGGTCCATAATCTATTTAATCATTTCCCCAGTGCTGGCCACTGTAGTGTTTCCTCTGTTCTTAAGTGATAAGGACAAAAGCAAAGGTTGTTACCTTGGCTTTATGATTTTTTTCATGTACTTCATTTTGACCTTCAGTTTGTTTTAATCTCCTCTTAATTAGGTTTTCTGTCCTTCACATGACCGGTCATTTTTTTAAAAAGATGTATTTTTTAATCTTAAGACCCTTTATTAAGAAAAAAGGAAGAGAAAAGTGCCTTGCTCTACAGTGGTAGAGCTTGCAGGGATAGTTGGTTGGTTGCGTGAGCATTTGGGAGTATTGTTTGTTTACAAGGTCTGTTTCCTAGGTTTCCATGTGTCATTGCCAATCTGTGTGACTTGGCAGCCAACAGCTCTTCCTAAACCATGTCTTGTGGCCAAATGCAAACTGAACGTCAAGGAATGGAAAATATTGCAAAGTTTTTAAATGGTCAGGAAGGTTTTAATTGCAAGACCGGTCTAGTTTTTATTTTGTGAAAAATAGTGTGGAAACACCTAATTTTAAAAAATTCCCTTGAGTATTTATGTTGCACACAAGGACTGAGAATATTTTTTAACATAGTACTTCTGTACTAGGCTGTTAGCTCACTGAGGTAGGCCTCTATATATTTTTGTATTATGTGTGGCTTAAAGTAGGTACTCAGTAAATGTCTTTTGAGCTAAATGGACTTACACTGGGCTGAAAAGTACCATTAAAAAAAAAAAGAATTGCTGAAGAAGGACTCTTGGGTGTTTGTTTGATGCAGAGAAGAGGGCTCGTGAGACAGTGGGGAAAGGACAGCCCAGGCATAAGATTCAATTTGGGATTAGGAGGAGACCAGGAAAATGAGGTAATTCAGTTTGCTGTAGTGATAGATGCTAAATCAGATCTTGAGGATGTTTATCTTGGGCCTGAGAGCAATGGAAAGCCACAAGAACCTTTCTGGTGGGATGGGGGCAGGGAGGGAATGGCCAAATCACTGAGTGGAGAAGCTGACTGGGGTTTTTATGTGTCATTGTGATTGATGAACTGGGAGGGACCGTCCTCTCCTGCCCCTTGCATGGAATGAGGTTTTTTTTTTTTTTTTTTTGCGTTGCGCGGGCCTCTCACTGTTGTGGCCCCTCCCGCCGCGGAGCACAGGCTCCGGATGCACAGGCCCAGCGGCCGTGGCTCACGGGCCCAGCCGCCCCACGGCATGTGGGATCCTCCCGGACCTGGGCACAAACCCATGACTCCTGCATCGGCAGGCGGACTCCGAACCACTGCGCCACCAGGGAAGCCCCTGGAATGAGTTTTTTATACCTTATTTTTATAGTTTGTTCTGCCAGGTTTCTATGCATCAAAGAATATTCAGAACAATAGAAACAAAACTCTAATTTTTCATACTGTGATTTGGTCTGTAGTCTGATTTTTGTGTATGTGTATACATACCACATATTTCCACAGATCCATCAAGAAAAATATAACTGGGGAACGATTCAAAAACCCTTCAAGAGCAATGAAACTTCCTTCCTAGTCCTCAGTCTTCCTGAGTTTCTTGGTGGCCTCCAAAACGTTAGCCAGTCTCTCAGGTGCTATCGAAGCTTGTGGATGGATTCAGCAATCTGGAGGTCCTATAATTCATTGTATGAGCCAGCCCAAGACCCAGTCCACTAACAAGCTTCAAAATATCATCTTTTTTTGGAAGTCCTTGTAGTAGGCCAGAACTGCCTCCGAGGAATATCTAAGTAAGCTGACCAAATAAAATTGTTTTACCTAATACTTGCCTCTGCCCTACTATGCCTGTTCTGGATGTTCTCACTTGTGCTGACCTCATTTCTAGGCAAAATAAAAGATATCCTGCCTGGACATACCAGGCTATCCCAGTTCTGGCGAGACCCATGAGTTGGGTGTGGCTTAAGCCTAACAAGCAGGGGAAAATGCCAAGAGAAGGATAAATAGTACTTTCCATCTTGCTTCTTGATACAGACCATGAAGTGTTAAGATGTAAAGAACATGGAGTTATGACAGCAACTTCAAATGATTATTGCAAAACTCAAATAAAAGAATGTGGGTAGAAGCTCTATGTAAACTTCAGAAAGCTCTGTGAGGGCTTCCCTGGTGGCGCAGTGGTTGAGAGTCCGCCTGCTGATGCAGGGGACACGGGTTTGTGCCCTGGTCTGGGAAGATCCCACATGCTGCGGAGCGGCTGGGCCTGTGAGCCATGGCCGCTGAGCCTGTGCGTCCGGAGCCTGTGCTCCGCAATGGGAGAGGCCACGACAGTGAGAGGCCCGCGTACCGCAAAAAAAAAAAAAAAAAAAAAAGCTCTGTAAAGCCTAACTTCAGTCTACTGTAATTTTCCCATGAAAGTATGTTATCCATATATTAGAAAAGTTGGTGAAAAGTATGTTCTCTCATCTAATGTCACTAGTTTTTTATGCTTTTGCCTCAATTATTTCTGATTTGGAGTGTTTTCTTTTAATCTCTGCAAAAATATTGGGTTATACTTATTTCTGTATATGTAAATCCTCCATCTTTTAATCCAAGAATTCAAAGAAGTGGCTGGGCTTCCCTTTAAAAGGCAAGTCAAGAGTTCTTGCAGTCTTACATCTAAAGAGCCTGCTACAAGTGCCCTAGTCCAGATTTGAGTCTGTCTTTGGCATGATTCCTGTTTAGAAAACAGTGCCAATCATGGAAGTTACTTTTCTTTGAAGAGAGGCAATTCCCTCTTTCAGACCTGCAAGCTTAAGAAGCAATTTCCTCTACCTGGTTTACTCTTGGTGCTTAATACAACACCACTTGCAAATCGGAACTTTCTAATAAATGCCAACCCTTCTGCACCAGAGGAATGTTGAAAATATTTAAATATATATATATATATATATATTCTAGGAGACATTATCATCGCGAAATTTCAAAGCATGGGTTTGCTTTTTTTTTTAACGTCTTAGCATCTCCTGCCAAGGATTGAATTAACAGAAAGGAAACATGGGGCATTTTATTTTATGAGTAAAGTCAGCGTCCAGAAGAGCCAGTGTGACCAAGTTTTGAAAAGCATGGAAGTGAGCAGTGGCTGTGATTGTCTTTTCCCAAGAATGGGAACAATTTCAGATATGAATGGGTGGTTTGTTTGTTATTGTCCTCACCTCTCTATATTCATGTTGCACCATTGGTTTAGCAGTAAAGAATCTAGTCTAATATGTTCATTTAAAAGTGTACATCTAAGGGATTCTCTAATTTTAGTTTCACAAAGTTATATTTGTTTTGGACTGAATTTTTGGAAAATAGAGCACATTTCAGTTTTTTGTTTGTTTGTTTTTTGTTTTTGCGGTACGCGGGCCTCTCACTGTTGTGGCCCCTCCCGTTGTGGAACGCAGGCTCCGGACGCGCAGGCTCAGTGGCCATGGCTTCGCGGCATGTGGGATCCTCCCGGACCGGGGCACAAACCCGTGTCCCCTGCATCGGCAAGCGGACTCTCAACCACTGCGCCACCAGGGAAGCCCCATATTTCAGGTTTTGATTTTAAGTATTGTTTGTTCTATAATCAAAGCAGTGAAGGACTCCGAGTTCAGTGACAATTTTTCTGCATGGATATACATAATATGTCTTCTAAGCCAAAGCAAATTCTGTCTGATGGATCACTTATGACAGTCTCTTCTGTTAAAGAGTAGTAACAGTCACCAGGCCAGAGGGAGTTGTAACTGAAGACAAGGATGATCTTTCTCACTGAGGGAAGCCAGCCAGCTCCAGGTCAAGCCTTGCATTCCATTCCCTTGGCTTCATTCCTCTTCCCCTCCTTACCCATGATTTCTTCTTTCTTATACCCCTCATCACAAGCCAAAGCCCAGTCTCTCAGGGACCTGAGGAAGCAACAGAGACAACTGCCTTGTAGTCGCTCAAGTTTATATTTATTAATGTGGATACTGTTACTTATTGTTAGTGAGAAGATTCTTTAGCCAGACACAATTAAAATGTAAAAATCATACAGAGAAACATCTTGCTTCCATTGCAGTAAAAATGAGCATGTTCTGGTTTAACACTAATTAGCTGAGAGACTTAAGAAGAGTTGACAGAGGGGGGTGGACTCAATGACATCTCAGGTCTTTTCTAATGTTAATATTTTGTGATCTTCAAGAAACCACACAAAGAAACCCAACTAGGTATTACCGACATCTCCTTAAATATGTCAAGTCCTCTTGGGCTTCAAACTACCAACTAGAACCCACTTCCCTTCTTCTGCACACTCTCAACTTACATAATGTGGGGCTGGTTTTTATGAGGGACTTATAACTCCTAAATTTCTTTTCCAGGTCTCTCACATCCGCCACTGCCAGATCTGACACCTCTACCTCTTATTTTGCCACCTCCTTATGCTGTATCTTGGCTATAGTCTTTGAAGAGTTGCCACTCAGACAGCTCTTACTCAAGGTGACCTGACTTAAGCTCACCAGAAAGGAGTAAATAATGCCATGAGCATCTATTTTGTTTATAGCTGTATCTCCAGGACCTTAGAACAGTGCCTGGTACAGAGTAGATGCTCAATAAGTATTGTTGAACTCAGAGCTGGCACCACATCATGATGTCTTGGGATCCACGTAGTCACAATCACACATTGGATAGGTATCACCGTCATTCTCTTCTCTGTTACCACCCCACCCCATGCCCAACTATTATTCCACTTACAACCTGTTTTTTTCTTTTTTCTTCCTTCTGCCTGATTCATTTCCTAGTTTAATCTATAAAAATTTCCTATCCACTTAACTAATAATCTAAATGTCATGTTTTCATTTAGTGAATAAGCCATTTGGAATGAGTTTGGTTTCCCAATTATTGTTATGATCCACTGACTCCATAAGGCGAATACAGCCAAAGAACTTTGAGATAAATGGTACTGCTTGTCCTTGAACCCAAGAGACTATGGGCTCTACTAGTGAGGAGTCAACTGAAGCAAACTTTTCTATACTATTAATAGTACTTGGTCAGAGGGGAATAAAGTCTAGAACAGTTGCCTGCATAAAAGTCACATCCAGGAATTGTTATTATTATGAACTATCAGTGAAGTTATAGTAATGGGAAAAATTAAACTTGTTTTAATATAAGACTTTCTAACATCTAATAAATACTATATCCCATTTCCTCTAATCTACAAGTATAGGTGCCCAGAAGAGTCAATATGAAGTCAAAGGTGAACATTAACACATTAAAACTGCACCACAGGGCCCCTTGTTCACAGCAACGTTGGTCCTGGGATGAACTTCTGTTCCCAAATTAAGTGGGATAGACTCTTGAAAAACAAATTATATGAACTTTGAGAGGACGGTATTTCCTGTCACAACCTCATCCACTCCCCACCCCTCCAGCCTGCCTGGCCCATCACCAAAGAGGCTATTACCAAAGGCTATAGACATCATCCTTAGAGCTTTAAGTCAAACCTTCCACTGGAGTGTTGCAATTGGTTCCCTAAGCCTCCAGGGACCAAGTTCATTCCATCAGGGATGGTACCAGTTGGGAATTCTGGGGCGTAGAAGGTGAGATCCTTCATTTCTTAGGGTCTTAGCTTTGTCAGAGCACCTCTTGCCCAGGGAGCTATCCAAGGTGCTGTCTGAAACTCCTTGTCTTCTGGTAGATCTGAATATTTTGTCCCAGTATTGTCATATATTTCTGCCTCTCTTAAGCCTCACCCTTCTGTATTTGTCTAATCCTGAAACAATCTGTCTTTCCCAATTTGGATCCTTCCTGACCACTACTTGTTTCCAAATCCTGAGATATGTTGTGACACATTCATAGCTTGCCCTCAACTAACCCTTTGCCTGCATCTTGTCTTGACTCTGCCTAGTCTGACTTAACTCTTGTCCTCTCTCACCCTGTTCCCCATCTGGGCTTTATGTATCTATAACACATGTAAGCACAGTAATATAAATCAGAAGTTAATCAATAAGAGAAAGTAAACCTCAAGATATATATGATTTTATTTTTGTATTAATATAAATTGCCTAAGTTATTGATATATATGGTTGAAAAAAAGCTCTCTAATGAGAAAACTTCTAGGTATACAGACTAGAAGGACACACTGAGAAATCATTTTCATTCTTAATTTATTGTCTTTTAGCATGTTTGCTAAAGTAAATTCAATATTCAAGTACTGTGGGCAAGATCAACATTATTCTAGGAACATATATTTGTCATACAGACTCTAGTCACATTTGCAATTATTATGTGAAATAGAACAAAGATAATTGTTTTGACTATAGTAGTAGACAACCCATTCTGGCAATTGATGCTAAAATGTATTTTTAAGATACATTTAAAACATATTTGGAACACTCCAAATTTATATACAATGTCAAATTTGCCTAGAAGTTAATATATTTTTATGTAAGATTAGTAATTTATGTTCCCATAAAAATGCTTTTATGTACTTTCATAAAAATTGTCAAAAAAAAAAAAAGGTTGGCACATCTTTATGGGCTTCCCTGGTGGTGCAGTGGTTGAGAGTCTGCCTGCCGATGCAGGGGACATGGGTTCATGTCCCAGTCCAGGAAGAGCCCACATGCCGCGGAGCGGCTGGGCCCGTGAGCCATGGCCACTGAGCCTGCGTGTCCGGAGCCTGTGCCCCACAATGGAGAGGCCACAACAGTGAGAGGCCCATGTACCGCAAAAAAAAAAAAAAAAAAATTGTCTCATTTGATTTCCTCTACATGTGTATGTTGTCTCTATAAGGAAAAGCAAATATTAACTTATAGCACTGTGGATACACGTCAGGTGTTGTGCAATTGATTGTGTAACAAGTTCTTGGCTCTTTTCAGCTTCTTCTGCAATGATCGCACTGTCTTGAGAAAGAAAAACAAACAAAACTCCAAGCACAACAGCCTCAGTTTTCTAGCTATGAAGAGACTGTCTGCCTTGAGTATTACCAGTGGTGTTTGTATTGGCATTTATGGCAGAGCTAGTGACTATATGGAACTATGTCCATTCCTTTTCCCAGCCCCTGTGTGACCAGTGACCCACATCTCTAAGACAGTTCTCAAGATTAGGGGTGCAGATCATTGCCATTAACAATTTTTTATGTCTGTATGAAGCTAATAAGCCTTCCAGGGACTGAGCTCTTGACCTTGGCTTCTGACCAACTCTTAGCATAGAGGGACCACATCCAAGATTAGCCTTGACTCATTTTATTTAATTAATTAATTAATTAATTAGTATTTATTTTTGGCTGCATCGGGTCTTAGTTGTGGCACGTGGGATCATCGTTGAGGCATGCGGGATCTTTCGTTGCAGCACCTGGGATTCTCTCTAGTTGTGGTGCGCAGGCTCTGAGGCGTGTGGGCTCTGTAGTTGTGGCGTGCAGGTTCCAGAGTGCATGGGCTCTGTAGTTTGTGACACACAGGCTCTCTAGTTGAGGCCCATGAGCTCAGTAGTTGTGGTGCGCAGGCTTAGTTGACCCCCAGCATGTGGGATATTAGTTCCCTGACCAGGGATTGAACCCGTGTCCCCTGCATTGTAAGGCAGATTTTTACCACTGGAAGTCCCAAGCCTTGACTCATTTTAGACTTCAATATAAACAGAACTGGAATGGTCAGCTAATCCATTGTAGCAGTAGAGCCCACTCTTCCAATAAAACCTTATTAGAGATCCTGGTGAATAATATAGATAACAGGAGATTGAGTTCCACCAAGGAAAGTCTGGGAACTTGGGTCCCCAGTACCCTTCCATTGCTTGAGACACTACAGGGCTCCACAAAGCTCTGTCTGAGGACTACTGATTGTTTAATTCCTTTACTTTACAGTTGGATAAACTCAGGCTTGGAGAGATGAACTCACTGTTCGAGGCCACATAGCTAAGTAGGAGTAAAGCTGAGACAAAAGACTCATCTCCTGACCACCTTCTGCTGCCCAGTTCACATCCTCTGCCTCCTCCCTTCCCATTCCCTGACGCCTCATGGTCGGAACCACACATCATGCACTCACTCTGGATTCTGTATTGATAGGGCTTTTTTGTCCTCAACCAAAAAATACTCTAATTTAAACTGGCTTCAATTAAAGGACTTTATCACCTAACATAAATTAGAAGTTCAGGGATATCTGACTTCAGGTGCAACTAGAAGCTTAAAAAATTCCATCCAGTTCAATCTCTGTCTCTTCATAGCTCTTGGTTCTGGCTTCTGTTGTGCTAGCTTCATTTCCAAGGGGCCTTTCATCATGGACTCCAGCAGGTGGAGGCATCCAACGTTCTTATAACTGATAGTTCCTGTGAAAAGGAAGTTTCTCCTAACTTCTTCAGAATTCTCATGATTGAGGCTTATTTACCTGAATTGGTCTATGTGCTCATTCCTGAACCAACCTCTGTGGCCAAAAGGGTTTAAATGATCTGATTGGTCAAGCCTGGGTCAAGTGGCCACCCCTGCAATGGGAGGTTGAGGTCAGTCCCAATCGAACCATTTGGACTGAAGATAAGAAAGGGCTGGTTTCTCAGGGAAGAAACAGGTTGCTGTTAACCAGAACTAGGAGGAAATGGATGCTGGGAAGGTAAAAACAACGTGAATCTACTGAAACACCCTCACCTCTTAGGTGGCTTTTGAGACTGATACTTAGGAACAAAGGTGAGAGGGCTCACCACAGAGCTAGCTGCCTGCACAGTTGCTACTTCTGTAGGACCCCAGACCCACCTTTATTATGGACTCTTTATTTATTATTACACAGTTGGGGAACATACAGGGATTTCTTGATTTTTTTTAAAAAAACACAGAGTTTAAACGTACCCTATATTTTTGGAGGCAGTTAGTAGAGATGTCCAGATAATCCATTAAAAGGCTTGATACATTTGAGAGTGTTTGGTTGGGAGAGGACGGAACAAGGTCAGAAAACTTCCAGAAAAGTCTCTAAACAGTATGTAGTATTGATAACCCCAGATTGCTCTGCTCTCCTCTGTCTATCGCCCCCCTCTCCAAACCTCGCCACCCTCTGGGATGGAATACTTTCCCATACCAAGCAAGGCTATGAACTGAGCAAGGCTCATAGCTAGGTCGGCTCAGGTATACACACTCTGGGAGGGAAAGGCTGCCTTTCAGGTTTCCTAGGTGACAAAATAATAACAGTGTTGGAAGAACAAGATTGCTTTAGGATATTACAGTGTTAGTCCTGTAGTTTTACAGCAGGATTCTAATTTAGGTTTCAACTAGAGGTATTTTAGGAGACTAATTAATGGAGATGTGGACCTGGAAATGTAGACATTTGGGTTCATCTCAATTCTGCAACAGATTATCAGGTTGACTTTGATCAAATTTCTCACCTTCTTTGGGTCTTAGTTTCCTTTCCAAAAGGAAAGGTTGAAAATATAATAACAACTAACTTTGATAAAAATTAGTGTTTTCCAAAGTGTAGTATGCATGCCATAGTGGTTCATAAGGTATTTTAGGTGGCACATGGCCATATTTTTAAATTTTGATAATTATGTATTTTCCTAGTTTTATTGAGATGTAATTGACATATAATTTATGTATGTATACTAGATTAACCAGCACAGCAACTCCCCAGTTTCATGGACAGTATTGCTAAGGAACCAGATAAAATAAGTATTATATTTTTTCAAAGATGAGTACAATTAAGAAAAACATAATATAACATTAGAACCTGTGGTACACAGATGTGGAAAAACCCCAAACATGGTGCATGAATTATACAATTTAAGAAAACTCTGATATACATAACCTCAAAATTTTTAAAATTTTGTTAGAGTAGTGTAATAATGATTTGACAAATATGAAATCTGAGACCACACTTTATTGAGAACCTACACTACACCAGTTGCTATGCTAGGCACTTCCCATGCATGAGATTTTTCAACTTTTACAAACATCCTTCAAGGTACATTTTTTGTTTGTTTGTTTGCGGAACGCGGACCTCTCACTGTTGTGGCCTCTCCCGTTGTGGAGCACAGGCTCCAGATGCGCAGGCTCAGGGGCCATGGCTCACTGGGGCCCAGCTGCTCCGCAGCGCGTGGGATCCTCCTGGACCGGGGCACGAACCCGTGTCCCCTGCATCGGCAGGCGGACTCTCAACCACTGCGCCACCAGGGAAGCCCCCAAGGTACATATTTTTATCCCCATTTTACACCTGAGGAACTAAAGCTTAGAGGAGGTTAATTAACTTCTCTGAAGTCAGGCAGTTATTGGCTGAGTTGTTATTTAAAGTAAGAACGACCTGATTCTAAAACCATGCTCTTTCCACCAACAACACTATCACTCCAGGACTCATGGCTGACAGAAAAGTAAAACCAGGACAGGACCTCATATCTTCCGGCTTCAACTCCTGGCAGGTTTTTCTCTAAAATTCACAGTGCTTCAAATTCCAGAGGGGCTTTCTGATGCTCTTCACAGCCTAGACAGGGCTGGACACATGAGCAGACAGGACATGAAGCTTCCTACTTTGTCTGATTCTGTGAGTACTCCCCGTCCTCTATCCTATAAATTCATCATTATAGCTCTAATTTTATATATGTTTGAATTTTTGCATCTCAAGAAAATTGTCTTCCTGCTCTGCAAGTTTGAGATTACCATATAGTTTACACCCTAGTAGGGAATAGGTGAGAGCTGGCAGGAAAACCCAGTGAATTATAAATAGGCTGTTCCTCAGAGTGTACACAGGAGGATGTGTCAGGAGGGGAGTAAGGATGGTGGGGGAAGAGAGAAAAATGATGAAGTGCCATGTGAAGGATGGAGGTTGACTAAACACTTGGGAAGACACCAAAGACAAAGTCCCCATCCATGGTTTTTAAATTTTCTCTCAGTCTACCTCTAGGCCCCAAATAAATCTTAGGAACCATTGGTACAATGACTCAATTGTGCCTTCCTCATAGGTCTGCTGTTATGATTTAAAGAGATAAACATTTAAATGATTAGGGCTTGACCCATAATTAGCCCTCCTGAAAATGGTAGCTATTATAGTTATGGTGGAAATTATGTGTGCTGTTGAAAATGATCATTTTCTAACCTTGACATGTCTTATGCTCCTGTAAATATAAGATGTTTTGAAAACTCATTAAGGGGCTACCTGGTGGCTCAGTGGTTAAGAATCCACCTGCCAATGCAGGGGACCCGGGTTTGAGCCCTGGTCTGAGAGGATCTCACATGCCGCAGAGCAACTAAGCCCGTGAGCCATAACTACTGAAGCCCGTATGCCACAACTACTGAAGCCCGTGAGCCCTGGAGCCTGTGCTCTGCAACAAGAGAAGCCACCACAATGAGAAGCCCGTGCACCACAATGAAGACCCAAAACAGCCAAAATAAATAAATTAAATAAATAAATTTATTTTAAAAAAAGAAAACTCATTAAATTCTATGCTAAAAAAGTCATAAATCAAAGGACAAATGACAAACTGGCGAACGTTGCAACAAGTGACAGATATTAAGTTAATCTCCTTATTATGTAAAGAATTTCTGTAAATTAATAATGAAAGACTAAAAACTGAATAGAAAAATGGGCCAAAGACAACACAAAAAGGAAAATCAATGACTTTAAAACATGTAAAAAGATGTTTAACTTCACTCATAGTGAGAGAAATTCAAATTACAACTACAAGGACATACTATTTTTTATCTATCAGATGGACAAATATAAAAAATTCAATAACATACACTGGATTGATGAGGATGGGGAAAATCTCATATATTGCTGCTGGAAGCATAAACTGGTACAGCTTCAAGAAGGAAGTTGGGCATTATGTAACCAAATTTTCCCTTTTATTCAGCAATTCCCTTTCTAGGGCTTTCTCCTAGAGAGCCCTAGAAAGGGGATTTCTAGGGCTGGCTATACTCAGAAATGCATACTTAGTCATAGGAACAAGGAGGTTTATTGCCACATTGCTTTGATAGCTAAAGATTGAAGGAATGTTAATGTGCAGCACCAGGGCACCAAAAATTAAATTATGGCATAGCTATACAATGGAAAGCTATGGAACAGTTTAAAAATATGAGGCAGCTTTAGATAAATAGATAGATAATGTAACAATCTTCAACATATATTAAGTAGAAAAAGCATGATATAGAATAGTATATTTTTTGTTAACCATTTGTATAAAAACTCAAAAGCTATGTTTAAACATACATATATGTGTTAGTATATGAATAAAGTATTTGTGGAAGGATGTCCCAAAAATTGAGAGTAAGAGAGAGGCTTACCTTTACTGTGTTATATCTTTCAGTTTTGCACCATTCAGTATCACCTATTCAAAAATAATCATAATAAAATTAAAAAACATTGAATCCACATGGAGTGTGTGGCCCTGGAGTCCTAAGACTCATGGCTCGTGTCCTTCTTTGTCACCCCTTTCCCTGCCTGGCTTGGCTCCCTGCTGTGCTGGAGTAAGGCACACGTCACAGGCCAGCAGGTGCAGAACCTTCAGGAAGGGTCAGAAGGGGAGGGGAAAAGAGCCACAGCCTCAGCCCTTTTATCTGAAAGGGTCCCCAGTGACCCTCAAATCTAATATTCTCTTTTCACAGAAAAAGAATTGGCCTGGAGCCTAGAGTTGCCAAGTAAATAGAGGAAGCCCAGTTCAGTTTGAATCTCAGATAAACAGGCAATTTTTTAGCATAAGTATGCCCCCATGCAATATTTGGGACATAGATCAGTATTTTTAATTGCTTAATCTGGCAATCCAAGTGGGATCCTGAACCTGGCTCCTCACCAGGCTGCATGTATTCTCCGAGCCTGGCTTTCCTGATCTATGAAATGAAGGATAATAACTCTCCAGCTTTATCGTGGGGTTGCTGTGAGGATTAAACATGCCCCAGTGCTTAGTGAATAACTGAGTCTTCTAAAATCATAAAGAATGAACACAGCTTCTCTCGGTGTCATTGTTATCAAAACCCTAGTCTCCGTGGCAGACAACTTATTGAAACCCACTGTCTTGTTTTCTACCAACTTTGCTGTGATGTATTATAAGCTGTAGGCACATAGTCATACATTTATTTTCATGTTTAAGGAGGATTCTAAAATATTTTAACTGGGACTTCATTATTGTTTTTGGACTTAAACTTGTTGCCTTTATTTTAACCATATTTACCGTAAGTGGAGTGGCAGAATGTACCGTTTAATTCAATTAGCGTATATTTATTGAACACCTAGTATGTGGCAGGTGTTGGATGGAAGGGGTGAGTAAAACAGACACAGATCCTGACTTCCCTGAATGCATGGTCTGGCTGAGATTCAGCAGTGGTAGGACCAAAGGAAGAGGTAGACAGGTAAGGTGAGTATTTCTCAAGCCTGGCTTGACTTTAGATCACCTGGGGGGGATTCTGAAAATTCTACTGTTAGTAGGGTGACCAACCAGGCCAATTTGTCCAGGATGCAGGGGTTCCTCAGGACGTGGACTGATGTCTAGGCTACAGTGCAGACCCGGGTCTCCCTTGGTGATTGCAAGGTGCACCCAGGGTTGAGAACTCCTGGCTTAGAAGGAGCGTAGAGCATGTTGGCTCTCAAACTCAATAGAGTCTATTTGGCAAATGAGAAGCTCTCAGCCAGCGTGAATGTGGTTACTTACATAGACATGTGGAGAGTGAATGCATGCACTAGACCAAACACCCAGCTAACTGGATAAAACAGACATGAAAGGAGCAGGAGTCCAGCTTGGAGTGGGCAGTGAGGGGAGTGGCTCTGGTCAGTAGTGCACTAGACTGCTGTGCTGTGGAGACCCAAGACTGTCTAAGTCCAGGATGTCCACATGTGGTTCTGAGGACAAGTTTCAGGGCCCCTGGAAAGGAGGTTGATTGGAAGGGAGCAGAGTTGGTAGGTAAAATTGCCCTGGACCACAAATGACTGTATCAAACTCTTGAACCCACCTGACAGTCACAACCACTTTTCTTTGTTCTGTTAATAGGTGAACATCTGTGTTCAGTTATGTTAGAGAAACAAGAAGAAGCCACAAATCTAGATAAGATCACTCATTTTACAGATATTATGGAGTTTACTTTCATCTAAACTCCTCTTTCTATTATTATGCTCACACCAGTGAAAGTTGTATCTTCTCTGTAAGGCAACAAAATAAAATGTGTTTACCTCTATAGCTATAATTTCAAGTTGAACATTCTTGTTCCTACTTGCTTTAATACTTTATAATCGGTGTAGAATGCAGAATTTGAAATGAGGAAGTGCAAATAAAAGTGATATGTATATCTATACACATATATATATAATGTATAAATATTTGTTTGTTTAAATTCAGATTTATTTATTTACCTGTACTGTGATGAAATTTTCATAGGCACTCCTATTTTATTCTGGTTTGAATGAAGCTAGAATGTGTGTAACTCCTTTTGTTTGACAAAATTGCCTTGCATAATGCATAAGCAAAAATATTCAGCTGTGCTCTCGGTGGTTATTATTAGCAAAACTGTAAGATAGAGAGTCAGAGTCTCTTGTAAGTCAAAATAAGAAAACTTCCTGTAAATGAACGTATACTCCATGGAAGAAGAATAGTTTTTTCTTTCCAGGTACACTCAGGGAAACTGAAGATAGAATCCAGTTACCTATGCATACCCATCCCCTGATGTCATCGCCCTCTGCATTTCCTTTATCTTAAATAGAGGGACGCTTCCAAGTTTCCAAGGAATATCTTACCTACTTGGCAATTCATGTAGTGGAAAATGTGTTCTGAGAACTGGTCTTTGGTAGAACAAACACTATCTGGTAATGCAGCCTTTTCTTATATTTTCGTACTTCTTTATTAAATACTATGTAAAGTGTAGCTCCCTTTCCAAATACCCCATGACCTTTCACTGTGGGCTCATCTCTTGGTTTTCTGTTGGTAGTTGCTAAGGTAAACTTCTCTTCTAAAACTGCCACTGGGGCCAAAAGTGTTCAAAGCTACGCCCTTCCCAGACTGTGAAAAAGAGTGAAGCAAACATCTGTGGTAGTGGCTTCAAATGGTGGCGTACTGTTTACACTGGAGGTTGCCTCCTGGCATTTACTTTACTTTTGCTAGGCTTAATGTTTCGTAATCTTTTAAGACTACTTTTGCGGTGTTAGCCAGGATATAAGAGTAATTTTCCTGCTGTCAGGGGGAACGAAAATGACATTCGAGACATCTGAGCAATGCTGACCTCATCACTTCCCGATGTATTGCTGATCTCTGCACTTCGGAACTCCTTGAAATTTGAAGCTGATAAAACTATAGCTCTCTTTAATCTAGAAATGTCACACACTGAAACATTTCCTGAATGCTTCTCACAGACCCTGCATTCCAGGACGGCAAAGAATTATACACTTTAACAATCCTTTATGTATCTTGACATAATGAGAATTTGTGTTTCAGAAAGTATTAACAGTGGGAGCATATGTGAAAATATTAAGTGTGGTGTGAGTTGCCAGTGAAGTTACAGCTCTCATTCAATATCATATTTTCCAGAATAGTAAACTGAGTAATTTATGAAGTTCAAACCGAATGAGAAACCTCCATAATAAAAAACTTTTAATGCATCCTTTATGTGTAAGCATAACTATATCTATCATTAGGAAGGAGTTTATCCATTTATTTTATTTTATTTTATAAATTTATTTATTTTTGGCTGCATTGGGTCTTTGTTGCTGCACATGGGCTTTGTCTAGTTGTGGCGAGCAGGGGCTACTCTTCATTACGGTGAGTGGGCTTCTCATTGCAGTGGCTTCTCTTATAGCAGAGCACGGGCTCTAGGTGCGCGGGCTTCAGTAGTTGTGGCACGCTTAGTTGCTCCGTGGCATTACCCATTTATTTTAAATTATAGAAAGTATCTACAGGGAAGCAGGTAGATGTGATATATACCCTTATATGCTTAAAGCCTAGGGAGGAATACAGATAATCAAAAAATTAAGATTAAAAATTTTAACACAGAGACTTTGAAGAGACATTTAACCAGGTTTGGAGGTGGAGGTTTGCAAAGGCTGCTGGAAAAGACAGTATTTAAACAGGACCACCATGTACAGTTGTCTAGGTTGTACATTGCACAACTGTACTTTTTGGCTCTATTAAGCTAAGACCTTAATGACGTGTGGTGGTGAGTGACCTAGGAAAGGAGACAGGAAGTAGTGGAGTGTAACGTATGAAGGAAAGCCAATGAAAAAGCATCCCAAGTAAAGGAGACAGCATGTGAGAAAGCCTGGAAGCAAGAGAGTATGTGATGCCTTCGCTTAGCAGAACTAAAAGAAATTCTGTGACTGCCATGTAGACTGAAAAGAGTATGGTGGTTAAAATATGAAAGTCAGAAAAACAGGGCCTTATAAATCAAGGACAGTGGGGAACCCCTCAAGTGTTTTAGGCCAGAAAGTAATATGATGAGTTAGGCACAGTGGAAGTAACACTCTGGACACAGTGTGGAGATGAGATTCGAGTAGGCCAAGACTGAAGCAGTAAGACCTATTGGGAGTCTCTGGCAGCAATATAGACAAAAGATGGTGTTCCAGACTGGAGCAGTGGAGGGAAGTTGGTGGAATGGATGGCTGTGAGAGAAATTTAGGAAGTTAAGTCATCAAGATTGATACAATTTTGGAGAAGGAAGGAGGTGGAGGAATCAATGAAAATACTGAGATTTCTCGATTGGTCATTGGATAGTCAGGGCTCCATTCACTAGGATTTGGAACACAGGAAGAGCAGGATTTTGAGGAAAGAGAGGAGTTTGTGTCTATGACGTGTCCAAATGGAGACACCCAGCAGGAAGTTAGATGTATGAGTTTGGAGGTTAATAAGGGACCCAGTTGGTGAACTAGACTTGGGAATCACCTGTATAAAAATTATGCTGGAAGACATAGGAGTGGTGAATCAGGTAGTTTGGAAGCCTGTAGCAGAAAAAAAACTAAATAACGATGGTTTAAACTGAGATTTGTTTTTTTTCTTTCACAATGAACAGTGCAGAGGTAGGAAGTCAGAATGTTTAGAAGACTCGACAATATAAGTAAGAATATCCAGCTCCTTCTGGGTTTCTGCCCTACACACAGAAATGGCTTCCATCCTCAGGGTTGCCTGCTAGGTTGACCAACTGTGTTGGTTTGCCTGGGACTGAAGGGGTTCCCCGGACATGAGACCTTCCATTTTAAAACCAGGAAAGTCCCAGTCTATCTGGGATGAGTCGGTTACCTCTGCACGTCCTAGTTTTGTGATGGCCACTGCAGCTCCAATCTGCTGCCTCCACACCTCAGGACAAAAGAGACCGGCCAGCTGACTGAGGCCCTCTTTAAGGAGCTTTCTTGGAAGCCCCATCCAACAACTTTCTCTTACATCTCTGTCTAGAACTCAGTCACTGACCACCTACACATGCAGGGGTGGCATGGCAACAGCAATGTTGTGGCTGGGTACATTGGCAGCCCCATCAAATTATGGTTCTTTAGAGAGGAAGCAGAGATACTGGGTGTGCAATTAGCAGTTCCTGCCACAATGAGGAAGACTCATCAGAGTAGAGAAACCAGACCCAGACCCAGACCCAGTGAAGTACAAACCCTGAAGAGACAAACAAAGATGGAAATACAGAGAAGACCCAGAAGTAGAAGGTAGGAGCAAAACTACTACAAAGGGTATCAAGGAGTTCAAAGGAAAAAAAGCATTTTAAGACCAAGAGGGGGTCAGAGAGGTTAATGCTGCTCCCATGAGATTTTATTAACAAGGGCCACTTCGAAGGTAAAAAGTGCCCCAAGCTTCCTGTGGAAATTCCCCTTCCTCTCCAAAAGCCAAACACCCCAGATGTGGGAGAAGTTGCTGAATCAATTAGAGGAAGAAGTTGGATCCTATCTGCCACCCTGGCCTTCTCCCAGGACCGGAGCAGACAGTGCTAATCAATGGTGACACTGTTCAGTGGGTCTGCACTGGGCCTCACAGTTTTCTTCAATTTTAATCCTAAGTGGCATCAATGAAAAAGCCTTCCATGGCACTGTTGCACATCAAGGTTCCTTCCAGCCCTACATATTAAGTTTCTACAGAAGTTTGCAGTAAAAAACATTGCCCTGGCTCTCTCAGTGAGAGGAGCAAATTCTTATTTATAAATGAATACTGGGAAAACTGAAAAGTCAATTTCCACGTCAAGGAAAAGGGTTCGCCCTGCCCCAGCCCTGTGTGCTGGGATGGCACTGAAGCCTGTATGTGGCAATTTTATGCTGCTCTTTAAATGCAGGCTTTCCTTTTTCCTTAAGCAAAGTGATATTTGAAGTATTCCCTAATGCGAGAGCCTCTTTGCTGCACCATGGAAGGTTTCATTCTGGGAGGGGTTTCTTACTGCTTGGGACCAAAATAAAACTGCAGATGCTACTCACTTGTCAATAATAAATTATTCTGTAGGTTGCATTTCAGAAGCGGGTCTTGTCTATAAAGTTGTGCTACAAATCAACCACCCTTGGTATATTGATTTCTGGGAGGATTTAGATTTAAGCTCATGCCTCTTAAATCTCATTCATCTCCTTATCCACTGAAGCTAACCAAAAGCCAGGTGGCTCGTGCAGTTTCATTGAATGGGAATGAGAAGTTTCTTGAAGCTGTGTCATTATTAAGGACCTCATATGGCAAAAAGAAAGAAGAAAGGAAGCTATTCCCATCAAAGACATTTACGGAAAATAGATATGACTTGCAAAATTTGTAGAGCAATCCTTTCTAACCCAGCAGGGAGATTGGGAGCCTGATAGACTTGTTTATGTTAGACAGTACCGAGCACCCTGTTCGTCTGGCACCTAGGGGCCCAAATACAGCATGGAAATGGATTACCCGTGAGAAGCACACATGGTACCTTCTGCTCTGTATAAGTTAGTAAATACTTATTAAGACACAGGGTTGAAATTCTGGCCTTATACATACAGGTCTCTGGGCTGTCAATGTTGCCCTCATTCTGAGTGGCTTGAAAACCTTTCATTTCCATGTTGCCCTGCTCCCCACTTCCCAGCAATATTTATAGGTGAAATTGGCTAGGGTCCTCTGAGCCCAAGACTGTGGGGTCTCGCTGTCCACTGTCACTAACCAGAGTGCAGGTGCAAAAACTTATCCTGTATGCATTGATTCTAACCATCGATTTGTTAACATCCTTTTGGTGGGGGAAATGTGCCCTACTGTGGATCAGTTATAAGGCATACCCTAATTTTAGAAAACTATGTATTTAAAACCCTTTTAGATGTGAGGCAATGTGATAGAAAAGTTCATCTGCTTACTGTGTTATGGACAGGAATAGCATTTGTAGAAAAGTCTATATGGGCTACCATATAAAACTATCCATCCCTTCAGAATCCCAGTGTAAGGAAAAGGAGGAAAACTTTGCTCTCCTGACATAGGAAGATTAGTACCATCATGAAAAGGTAAATTAATAAAGAGACATACAGGGAAATATTTGGAAGCAGCATGGAGCAGATGGAAATGCATGGACTTGGAGCCAAACCTTCATTTGCTAGCTGTGACCTTGGACTGCTGAATTAGCCTTCGTGAAGCTTTGTTTCCTCCCTTGTAAAGTGGTAATTCCCACCTGACAGGATCATTCATCAGGATCAAGAGCGAAGAGTGTATGTCGAGAATCTAGTGCCTGCAGTGCAATGAATGCTAGTCCCCTTTGAACTTTGTTTCTTAACAGATGATTTGAGATAAATTCTTTTTTAAAAATTTTATTTATTTATTTATTTATTTTTGGTTGTGTTGGGTCTTCAGTTGCTGCATGCGAGCTTTCTCTAGTTGCGGCGAACGTGGGCTGCTCTTTGTTGCGGTGTGCGGGCTTCTCATTGCAGTGGCTTCTCTTGTTGTAGAGCGTGTGGGCTTCAGTAGTTGTGGCTCACGGCCTCTAGAGCGCAGGCTCAGTAGTTGTGGTGCATGGGCTTAGTTGCTACATGGCATGTGGGATCTTCCCAGACCAGGGATCAAACCCGTGTCACCTGCATCGGCAGGCAGATTCTTAACCACTGCGCCACCAGGGACGTCCGAGATGAATCTTGAAAGCTGTCTTCATATGATCAAAATTATACTCATGTAGTGATTTACTAAACAACTACAGAGGATAATAGTAAAAGTGGAAACTTCAAACAGAAGGTGGGAATAGCTTATGTAAGTCAGAGACATTTGTGATTTTTCTTAGATATTTTCAGAACAGAACATTCTTCTGCCAGAGGTAACCAGTACATTTATAAATAATTGTCAATCTGACTGATTAACAAATATTTAATACAGTTTTTACATTTGGGGAATGCTATACCATTTATTTTCTAGTAACACAATCAACTGTTTCTGAGAACCCCTACACCCATTGCATTTTCTATACTTTTTAATTTTTGCAAAGTCTTTGATGTGCAAAGAAAGCAAGACTCCTTGAAAATGTAAGCTGATGGCTGATACATAATTCAGGATGCAGTTGCATGGAAGCCTCCTCTCTCCATGAAAGGAATCTGGTTCTTTGCAAAATACTTTATGAGCATTTGCCAGATGCTTTGCATGTATTATTGTCCAGGCTGCTTTGATCAGCTAGTGGAGCCTAAAGATGATCGTCAACAGAAAATATAGTTGGGCAATAGGACGGGACAGACCGGGAGGGGCTGGGACCTAGAAAAAGATGTGCCCAGAGTAGTAGAGCAGGCACTAGGGAGAATGGATACAGCTGCATATGGATCTTCCATACAGTGGGCAGAAGTCAGTGTCAGAAGGGCGAGACAATGGGCAGCAGGCAGAACTCATAGCAGTTAACATCAGGGAGGTCCAATATGAGAAGATGAGATGGGCTAGCCATCAGGAAAATCATGCTGATCAGATATTTGGAAAAAGAAGACCTAACATTCATTAAGAGCTTACCACATGCCCTTGGGCATTGTGCTAAGAGCTAATCTTATTTAATCTTCTTTAAAACTCTGCAAAGTCGGTATTTTAGCATCCTCATTTTACCTGTGAAGAAAGTGAGTCTCAGATAGCATAAGTGACTGGCTGAAAGTGACATGATTTGTAAGTAGTGTGTTTGAGATTTCAACCAACATCTGGCTGGAGTGATAGCCAGAGTTTTAACCACTCTGCTTCCACAGACAGGGCCCAATCCAGACAGGCAGACAGTAGGGCATTCAGGGACTGGACTTCAGCCCTGGGAAGGAAGCTGCCAAAAAGAAGGCAGTGTCCTTGTCTTAGACATGCGAGACAGTAAGAGCTAAACAAACAGAGATGTAGGCTTCATTATCAGACTTGGGCCACAAGGTTTCAGGCATTACGATATCAGGGGTAAATATATTGAATTCTACTTCAGATGGCAGTTAATCCTGGGTGAGAGCCATGGGGCTTAGCTGTGAGGATGGGAACTGCTGAGGACGGGCAGCCAGGAAAGCCCTAGTACTCAAGAGGACAAAGGTGTAGATTTCAACATCAGAGTCAATTAGTTGAAATGAATGAAGACTGTTCTTATGTCAGCATTGTGAATGTGCTGCTGGTCTGTTACCTGAACAAATATCATCTCTGAACCATAGTGGAAATAAAGTAAGAAGACAATATAAATTTCTTTCCGTTGAACAACTAAAGGACTCCCCCCACCCCTGCCGCCATGATGAGAAGAGAAATAATTAACAATTAACATTACACTTTACAAGGCATTTTTATATATATCATTTTCATCAGGTTTCCACAACAACTCTGTAGATATGAAATCATTTCTCACTTGAGCTTTACATTCTAAATTCAGCATGAAAAGTGAAAATTGGATACCGTCCAAATTGCCCTTGAAAGTTCCTTAAATTTCACATAGAGTATAGCATACATGGTTTTCTATATATTATACCATTTCTATGTACAACTCAGCCGATTTTCCTTTTTGTGTTGAAATACATAAAATAAATTTCATTTAGTGGCTATTCGTATGAAAAACTTATTTCATACAAGTATGTATGTATTGCACTGGTTGGAGTGCTTTAGTTGGTTTGTCATTTTCTAAGTATACTGAGTGATTTCTCAAATATTGAATGTATATGTAATAGGACTCCACTGTTTATTATTCCCATTTTGCAGGTAAAGAAACTGATGATGCATTTAGCATATGCACGATGAAGTTTTAAGCCAAGGTTATGCTTTGCAACCACTGCTCCATATGGTCACCCCAGCATGATTATCATACCTGAATGACAGTACATTCGTTAGCAAAAAGAATTGCAGGGATACCAAGAAGTCTCTTGTGATTTATGCCATGGCCATACCACCATAGTGATGGCCTGGGATTTAGCCCCATCATACTGTGGCTTGGTTAATAGAAGTCATTAATACAGTGAGCTCACGCTGTGCAGATATGTGTAGCATTTGAGGATGACCTCAAGCCTCAGTTTTTATGTCTGCCTTCACTGAAATAGAAAAGCCTTTTCTGTTGTTTTCTGATGCTGTCATGTAACTAGAAGACACGTTCATACCCTGAGGCATGTGGATCCTGAGCATTCTGGCAGGATGGTTTAATTATTGGTTTTGACTGCTGACTTAAAAACAAAAATCTGTTTGGAAGTTTATGGCCCTTTTCTGACCCCTTATAAAGATTTTTATCATTTCCAATAACTGTCTCATAAATTAGTTCAAATTACCTAAGCAGCAGTATTTGAAAAGGGTCCTTCCCTTCCCTCCTGTCATCATGTTTCCAACACTGTGGCTAGTAAATCTCCCCCAGACCCTTGGCCCCTTGCGTCATAGTCAACAACCCAGTCCACATGTGATTTCTGCCATCCTTTGCCTTCTTCTTGTTTGTGTTTAACATCTCTGAAGCATTGTTTTCTATTCTTACTAGTTAAAAAGTTGGGAAATGGAGTGATGTCTGCAGGAATGGTAGAGTAAGGACTTCAGAAAATCCTCTCCCTATAAAAGCAACGAAAACACGGGCAACAATTGTCAAAGTCAGCTTTTTTTTTTTTTTTTTTTTTTTTTTTTTTTTTTTTTTGCGGTATGCGGGCCTCTCACTGTTGTGGCCTCTCCCGTTGCGGAGCACAGGCTCCGGACGCGCAGGCCCAGCGGCCATGGCTCACGGGCTTAGTTGCTCCGCGGCATGTGGGATCTTCCCGGACCAGGGCACGAACACGTGTCTCCTGCATCGGCAGGCGGATTCTCAACCACTGCGCCACCAGGGAAGCCCCAAAGTCAGCTTTTTAAGAACTTGAAATTAGCCAAAGACTTGCAATATTTGGGAGCACTTATTCAAGGAAAACGACTGAATATCAGTAAGAAGAGTGAACTTTGTGGTATTTTAACTTACCCTATCCTATCCTGATCTTTAGGTGCCTATGGAAATGCAAGGGACCCAGAATAGTCAAAACAGTCTTGAAAAACAAGAATGAAATCAGAAGGCTCACACTTCTCAATTTCAAAGTTACTACAAAGCTATAGTAAGCAAGACTGTGTGGTAGTAGCATAAGGATAGACATAGATCAATGGACTAGAATTGACAGTTCAGAAATAAACCTGTAAATCTATGCTCAACTGATTTTCAATGAAAGTGTCCAATTTAATGGGTAAAAATTAACTCAAAATATATCAAAGACCTAAATGTAAGAGCTAAAACTATAAACTCTTAGAGGAAAACATAGGTGTAAACCTTCATGACCTTAAATTAAACAATTAATTCCTAGTTATGACACCAAAAGTACACACAGCCAAAGAAAAAATAGAAAATTGGACTTCATCAAAATTAAAAACTTCTGTACTTCAAAGAATACCATTAAGAAAGTGAAAAAACAACCTACAGAATGGGAAAAAATATTTGCAAATCATGTGCCTGATAAAATCTAGTATCCAGATTATGTAGAATCTCTTATAACTTAACAATAAAAAGATAAATAACCCAATTTTTTTAAATGAGCAAAGGACTTAAATAGACATTTCTTCAATGAAGATATATAAATGGCCTATAAGCACATGAAAAAATGTTCTACATCATTAGCCATTAGAAAAATGCAAATCAAAAGCACTATTAGATACCACTTCACATCTACTAGGATGGCTATAATAATTTTTTAAAAGAGGGACAATAACAAGTGTTGGTGAACATGTAGAGAAGTTGAACTCTCATACACTGTTAGTGGACATGTAAATGGTGTTGCCACTTCAGAAAACAGTTTGGCAGCTCCTCAAAGAGTTAAACGTAGAGTTAC
Source organism: Kogia breviceps (assembly GCF_026419965.1). NCBI lineage: Eukaryota > Metazoa > Chordata > Mammalia > Artiodactyla > Physeteridae > Kogia > Kogia breviceps. Next base: position 73,723,523 of record NC_081317.1, read on the forward strand.
CATATGACCTAGCAATTTCACTCCTAAGCATATACCTAAGGGAATTGAAACTTATGTCTACATAAAAAGTTGCAATTAGCATTGTTAATTAGTCAAAAGTAGAAACAACACAAAAGTCCAACTGATGAGTGGATAAATAATAGTGATATATCCATAAAATAGAATATTATTCAGCTTCAAAAAAGAATGAAATTTTGATATATGCTACAACATGATAAACCTCAAAAACATTGTGTTAAGTGAAAGAAGTCAGTCACAAAAGACCACGTATTATATAATTCCATTCATATGAAATTTCCAAAATAGGTAAATCCATATACACAGAAAGTAAATTCATGGTTTCCAGAGGCTAGGGGGAGGGAAAAATGAGGAATGACTATTAATGGGTATGGAATTTCCTTTGGGGCGGATGAAAAGATTCTGGAAATAGTGGTAATGGTTGCACAACTTTGTGAGTATACTAAAAAACACTGAATTGCATTAAAAGGGTGAATTTTATTGTATGTAAATTATGTCCAAGATTAAATTCCAGCTATCAATCTCATTTGGATGGAATAAATGAAATATTTCATACACAGAGGAAACTTCATTAACTCACTAAGTGGTGAAATGATTTTTTTTCTTTTTTTCTTTAATTGAAGTATAGTTGATTACAATGTTGTGTTAATTTCTGCTGAACAACAAAATGATCGTTATACATATATACACATTTAAAAATATTCTTTTTCATTATGGTTTATCTCAGGATATTGAATATAGTTCCCTGTGCTATACAGTAGGTCCTTGTTGTTTATCCATTCTATATGTAATAGTTTGTATTGGCTAACCCCAGACCCCCAGTCAATCCCTCCCCCTTGACAACCACGAGTCTGTTCTCTATGTCTGTGAATCTGTTTCGGTTTCATAGATAGGTTCATTTGTATCATATTTTAGATTCCGCATATAAGTGATATCATATGGAATTTGTCTTTCTCTGTCTGACTTACTTCACTTAGTATGATAATCTCTAGTTGTATCCATGTTGCTGCAAAGTAGCCATACTACTTAGGGCTGAGTAGTATTCCATTGTATATATATATATATATATATACACCACATCTTCTTTATCCACTCATCTATCAGTGGACATTTAGCTTGATTCCATGTCTTGGCTATTGTGAATGGTGCTGCTATGAACATAGTGGTGCATATATCTTTTTGAATTATGGTTTTGTCCATATATATGGCCAGAAGTGGGATTACTGGATCATATGGTAATTCTATTTTTAGTTTTTTGAGGAACCTTCATACTGTTTCCCATAGTGGCTTCATCAACTTACATTCCAACCAACAATGTAGGAGGGTTCCCTTTTCTCCACACCCTCTCCAGCATTACTTATTTATAGACTTATTTTTCTTAACGACTTTATTGGAGTATAATTGCTATACAATGGTGTGATAGTTTCTGCTTTATGGCAAAGTGAATCAGTTATACATATACATATGTCCCTATTCTCTTCCCTCTTGCGTCTTCTTCCCTCCCACCCTCCATATCCCACCCCTCTAGGTGGTCACAGAGCACCGAGCTGAACTCCCTGTGCTATGCGGCTGCTTCCCACTAGCTATCTATTTTACGTTTGGTAGTGTATATATGTCCATGCCACTCTCTCACTTTGTCCCAGCTTACCCTTCCCCCTCCCCGTATCCTCAAGTCCATGCTCTAGTAGGTCTGTATCTTTATTCCCATCTTGCCCCTAGGTTCTTCAGAACTTTTTTCTTTTTTTTTTTTATTCTATATATGTGTGTTAGCATACGGGATTTGTTTTTATCTTTCTGACTTACTTCACTCTGTATGACAGACTCTAGGTCCATCCACTTCACTACAGATAACTCAATTTCATTTCTTTTTATGGCTGAGTAATATTCCATTGTATATATGTGCCACATCTTTTTTATCCATTCATCTGTTGATGGACACTTAGGTTGCTTCCATGTCCTAGCTATTGTAAATAGAGCTGCAATGAACATTTTGGTACATGACTGTTTTTGAATTATGGTTTTCTCAGTGTATATGCCCAGTGGTGGGATTGCTGGGTCATATGGTAGTTCTATTTTTAGTTTTTAAGGAACCTCGATACTGTTGTCCATAGTGGCTGTATCAATTTACCTTCCCACCAACAGTGCAAGAGAGTTCCCTTTTCTCCACACCCTATCCAGCATTTATTGTTTCTAGATTTTTTGATGATGGCCATTCTGACTGGTGTGAGATGATATCTCATTGTAGTTTTGATTTGCATTTCTCTAATGATTAACAATGTTGAGCATTTTTTCATGTGTTTGTTGGCAATCTGTATATCTTCTTTGGAGAAATGTCTATTTAGGTCTTCTGCCCACTTTTGGATTGGGTTGTTTGTCTTTTTGATATTGAGCTGCATGAGATGCTTATAAATTTTGGAGATTAATCCTTTGTCAGTTGCTTCAATTGCAAATATTTTCTCCCATTCTGAGGGTTTCTTTTCATCTTGTTTATGGTTTCCTTTGCTGTGCAAAATCTTTTAAGTTTCATTAGGTCCCATTTGTTTATTTTTGTTTTTATTTCCATTTCTCTAGGAGGTGGGTCAAAAGGATCTTGCTGTGATTTATGTCATAGAGTGTTCTGCCTATGTTTTCCTCTAAGAGTTTGATAGTGTCTAGACTTACGTTTAGGTTTTTAATCCATTTTAAGTTTATTTTTGTGTATGGTGTTAGGGAGTGTTGTAATTTCATTCTTTTACATGTAGCTGTCCAGTTTTCTCAGCACCACTTATTGAAGAGGCTGTCTTTTCTCCACTGTATATTCTTGCCTCCTTTATCAAAGATAAAGTGACTATATGTGCGTGGGTTTATCCCTGGGCTTTCTATCCTGTTCCACTGATCTATATTTCTGTTTTCGTGCCAGTACCATACTATCTTCATTACTATCTTCATAGCTTTGTAGTATAGTCTGAAGTCAGGGAGCCTGATTCCTCCAGCTCTGTTTTTCTTTCTCAAGGTTGCTTTGGCTATTCGGGGTCTTTTGTGTTTCCATACAAATTGTGAAATTTTTAGCTCTTGTTCTGTGAAAAGTGCCAGTGGTAGTTTGATAGGGATTGCATTGAATCTCTTGATTGCTTTGGGTAGTAGAGTCATTTTCATAATGTTGATTCTTCCAATCCAAGAACATGGTATACCTCTCCATCTATTGGTATCATCTTTAATTTCTTTCATCAGTATCTTATAATTTTCTGCATACAGGTGTTTTGTCTCCTTAGGTAGGTTTATTCCTAGATATTTTATTCTTTCTGTTGCAGTGGTAAATGGGAGTGTTTTCTTAATTTCACTTTAAGATGTTTCATCATTAGTGTATAGGAATGCAAGAGATTTCTTTGCATTAATTTTATATCCTGCTACTTTACCAAATTCATTGATTAGCTCTAGTAGTTTTCTGGTAGCATCTTTAGGATTCTCTATGTATAGTATCATGTCATCTGCAGACAGTGCCAGCTTTACTTTTTCTTTTCCAATCTGGATTTCTTTTATTTCTTTTTCTTCTCTGATTGCTGTAGCTAAAACTTCCAAAACTATGTTGAACAATAATGGTGAAAGTGGGCAATCTTGTCTTGCTCCTGATCTTAGTGGAAATGGTTTCAGTTTTTCACCATTGAGGACGATGTTGGCTGTGGGTTTGTCAAATATGGCCTTCATTATGTTGAGGAAAATTCCCTCGTGCCTACTTTCTGGAGGGTTTTTTTTTATCATAAATGGATGTTTAATTTTGTCAAAAGCTTTCTCTGCATCTGTTGAGATGATCATATGGTTTTTCTCCTTCAATTTGTTAATATTGTGTATTACATTGATTGATTTGCATATACTGAAGAATCCTTGTGTTCCTGGGATAAACCCCACTTGATCATAGTGTATGATCCTTTTAGTGTGCTGTTGGATTCTGTTTGCTAGTATTTTGTTGAGGATTTTTGCATCTATGTTCATCAGTGATATTGGCCTGTAGTTTTCTTTCTTTGTGACATCTTTGTCTGGTTTTGGTATCAGGGTGATGGTGGCCTTGTAAAATGAGTTAGGGAGTGTTCCTCCCTCTGCTATCTTTTGGAAGAGTTTGAGAAGGATAGGTGTTACCTCTTCTCTAAGTACTTGATAGAATTCACCTGTGAAGCCATCTGGTCCTGGGCTTTTGTTTGTTGGAAGATTTTTAATCACACTTTCAATTTCAGTGCTTGTGATTGGTCTGTTCATATTTTCTATTTCTTCCTGGTTCGGTCTCGGAAGGTTGTGCATTTCTAAGAATTTGTCCATTTCTTCCAGGTTGTCCATTTTATTGGCATAGAGTTGCTTGTAGTAATCTCTCATGATCCTTTGTATTTCTGCAGTGTCATTGGTTACTTCTCCTTTTTCATTTCTAATTCTATTGATTTGAGTCTTCTCCCTTTTTTTCTTGATAAGTCTGGCTAATGGTTTATCAATTTTGTGTATCTTCTCAAAGAACAAGCTTTTAGTTTTATTGATCTTTGCTATCATTTCCTTCATTTCTTTTTCATTTATTTCTGATCTGATCTTTATGGTTTCTTACCTTCTGCTGACTTTGGGGTTTTTTCTTCTTCTTTCTCTAATTGCTTTAGGTGTAAGATTAGGTTGTTTATTTGACATGTTTCTTGTTTCTTAAGGTAGGACTGTATTGGTATAAACTTCCCTCTTAGAATTGCTTTTGCTGCATCCCATAGGTTTGGGGTTGTTGTGTTTTCATTGTCATTTGTTTCTAGGTATTTTTTGATTTCCTCTTTGATTTCTTCAGTGACCTCTTGGTTATTAAGTAGTGTATTGTTTAGCCTCCATGTGTTTGTATTTTTTACAGGTTTTTTTCCTGTAATTGATATCTAGTCTCATAGCATTGTGGTTGGAAAAGACACTTGATATGATTTCAATTTTCTTAAATTTACCAAGGCTTGATTTGTGACCCAAGATATGATCTATCCTGGAGAATGTTCCATGAGCACTTGAGAAGAATGTGTATTCTGTTGTTTTTGGATGGAATGTCCTATAAATATCAATTAAGTCCATCTTGTTTAATGTATAATTTAAAGCTTGTGTTTCCTTATTTGTTTTCATCTTGGATGATCTGTCCATTGGTGAAAGTGGGGTGTTAAAGTCCCCTACTGTGATTGTGTTACTGTCAATTTCCCCTTTTATGGCTGTTAGTATTTGCCTTATGTATTGAGATGCTCCTATGTTGGGTGCATAAATATTTACAATTGTTATATCTTCTTCTTGGATTGATCCCTTGATCATTATGTAGTGTCCTTCTTTGTCTCTTGTAATAGTCTTTGTTTTAAAGTATATTTTGTCTAGTATAAGAATTGCTACTCCAGCTTTCTTTTGATTTCCATTTGCATGGAATATCTTTTTCCATCCCCTCACTTTCAGTCTGTTTGTGTCCCTAGGTCTGAAGTGGGTCTCTTGTAGACAGCATATATATGGGTGTTGTTTTTGTATCCATTCAGCCAGTCTATGTCTTTTGGTTGGAGCATTTAATCCATTTACATTTAAGGTAATTATCAATATGTATGTTCGTATTACCATTTTCTTAATTGTTTGGGTTTGTTATTGTAGGTCTTTTCTTTCTCTTATGTTTCCTGCCTAGAGAAGCTCCTTTAGCATTTGTTGTAAAGCTGGTTTGGTGGTGCTGAGTTCTCTTAGCTATTGCTTGTCTGTAAAGGTTTTAATTTCTCCATCAAATCTGAATGAGATCCTTGCCAGGTAGAGTAATCTTGGTTGTAATTTTTTTTCCTTCATCACTTTAAATACGTCCTGCCACTCCCTTCTGGCTTGCAGAGTTTCTGCTGAAAGATCAGCTGTTAACCTTATGGGGATTCCCTTATGTGTTACTTGTTGTTTTTTCCTTGCTGCTTTTAATATTTTTTCTTTGTATTTAATTTTGTGTGTGTGTGTGGTATGCGGGCCTCTCACTGTCATGGCCTCTCCCGTTGCGGAGCATAGGCTCTGGACTCGCAGGCTCAGTGGCCATGGCTCACGGGCCCAGCTGCTCCGTGGCATGTGGGATCTTCCCAGAGCACGAACTGGTGTCCCCCACATCGGCAGGTGGACTCTCAACCACTGCACCACCAGGAAAGCCCTGTATTTAATTTTTGATAGTTTAATATGTGTCTTGGCATGTTTTTCCTTGGATTTATCCTGTATGTGACTCTCAGTGCTTCCTGGACTTGATTAACTATTTCCTTTCCCATATTAGAGAAGTTTTCAACTATAATCTCTTCAAATATTTTCTCAGTCCCTTTCTTTTTCTCTTCTTCTTCTGGGCCCCTTATAATTCGAATGTTGGTGCATTTAATGTTGTCCCAGAGGTCTCTGAGACTGTCCTCAATTCTTTTCATTTTTTTCTCTGTATTCTGCTCTGCAGTAATTATTTACACATTTTATCTTCCAGGTCACTTATCCGTTCTCCTTCCTCAGTTATTCTGCTATTGATCCCTCCTAGAGAATTTTAAATTTCATTTATTGTGTTGTTCATCCCTGTTTGTTTGCTCTTTAGTTCTTCTAGGTCCTTGTTAAACGTTTCTTATATTTTCTCCATTCTATTTCCAAGAGTTTGTATCATCTTTACTGTCTTTATTCTGAATTCTTTTTCAGGTGGAGTGCCTATTTCTTCTTCATTTGTTAGGTCTGGTGGGTTTTTACCTTGATCCTTCGTCTGCTGTGTGTTTCTCTCTCTTCCTATTTTGCTTAACTTACTGTGTTTGGGGTCTTCTTTTCACAGGCTGCAGGTTTGTAGTTCCTGTTGTTTTTGGTGTCTGCACCCAGTGGCTAAGGTTGGTTCAGTAGGTTTTGGAGGCTTCCTAATGGAGGAGACTGGTGCCTGTGTTCTGGTGGATGAGGCTGGATCTTGTCTTTCTGGTGGGCAGGTCCACATCTGGTGGTGTGTTTTGGGGTGTCTGTGGCCTTATTATGATTTTAGGCAGCCTCTGTGCTAATGGATGGGGTTGTGTTCCTGTCTTGCTAGTTGTTTAGCATGGGGTGTCCAGCACTGTAGCTTGCTGGTCGTTGAGTGGAGCTGGGTCTTGGCGTTGAGATGGAGATCTCTGGGAGATTTTTGCTGTTTGTCATTACATGGAGCTGGGAGGTCTCTTGTGGACCATTGTCCTGAACTTGGCTCTCCCACCTCAGAGGCACAGCCCTGACGTCTGGCTGGAGCACCATCAGCCTGTCATACACATGGCTCAGAATAAAAGGGAGAAAAAAAAGAAAGAAAGAAGAAGATAATATAAAATAAAAAATAAAGTAAAATGAAATAAAGTTATTAAAATAAAAAATAATTTTTAAAAAATTTAAGTAATTTAAAAAAAGAAAGAAAGAAGAGAGCAATGAAACCAAAAAACAAATCCACCAATGATAACAAGTGCTAAAAACTATACAAAAAAAAAAAAAAAAAGGACAGACAGAACCCTAGGACAAATGGTAAAAGCAAAGCTATACAGACAAAATCACACACAGAAGCATACACATACTCACAAAAAGAGAAAAAGGGGAAAAAATATATATATATCGTTGCTCCCAAAGTCCATCTCCTCAATTTGGGATGATTAGTTGTCTATTCAGGTATTCCACAGATGCAGGGTACATCAAGTTGACCGTGGAGATTTAATCCGCTGCTCCTGAGGCTGCTGGGAGAAATTTCCCTTTCTCTTTGTTCGCACAGCTCCGGGGGTTCAGCTTTGGATTTGGACCCGCCTCTGCACGTAGGTCACCTGAGGGCATCTGTTCTTTGCTCAGACAGGACGGGGTTAAAGGAGCAGCTGATTCGGGGGCTCTGGCTCACTCATGCCAGGGGGAGGGAGGGGTATGGATGCAGGGTGAGCCTGTGGTGGCAGAGGCCGGCGTGACGTTGCACCAGCCTGAGGCGCGCCATGCGTTCTCCCGGGGAAGTTGTCTTTGGATCCCGGGACCCTGGCAGTGGCGGGCTGCACAGACTCCCGGGAGGGGAGGTGTAGAGAGTGACCTGTGCTCGCACACAGGCTTCTGGTGGCAGCAGCAGCAGCCTCAGCATCTCATGCCCATCTCTGGGGTCCGCGCTGATAGCCACGGCTCGCGCCCATCTCTGGAGCTCCTTTAAGTGGCGCTCTGAATCCCCTCTCCTCGCGCACCAGGAAACAAAGAGGCAAGAAAAAGTCTCTTGTCTCTTTGGCAGCTCCAGACTTTTTCCTGGACTCCCTCCCGGCAGCTGTGGTGCACTAACCCCTTCAGGCTGTGTTCACGCCACCAACCCCAGTCCTCTCCCTGGGATCTGATCTCCGAAGCCCGAGCCTCAGCTCCCAGCCCCTGCCCTTCCCGGCGGGTGAGCAGAGAAGTCTCTCGGGCTGGTGAGTGCCGGTCGGCACTGATCCACTGTGCGGGAATCTCTCCATTTTGCCCTCTGCACCCCTGTTGCTGCGCTCTCCTCCGTGGCTCCGAAGCTCCCCCCGCCGACCCGCAGTCTCCTCCCACGAAGGGGCTTCCTAGCGTGTGGAAACCTTTCCTCCTTCACATCTCTCTGCCACTGGTGTAGGTCCTGTCCCTATTCTTTTGTCTCTGTTTATTCTTTTTTCTTTTGCCCTACTCAGGTACGTGGGGAGTTTCTTGCCTTTTGGGAGGTCTGAGGTCTTCTGCCAGCATTCAGCAGGTGTTCTGTAGGAGTTGTTCCACATGTAGATGTATTTCTGATATATTTGTGGGGAGGAAGTTGATCTCCACGTCTTACTCTTCCGCCGTCTTGAAGCTCCTCTTTATTTGTAGACTTTCTGATCAGTGTCACGTGGTACCTCATTTTAGTTTTGATTTGCATTTCTCTAATAATTAGTGATGTTGAACATCTTTTCATGTGCCTACTGGTCATCTGTATGTTTCTTTGGAGAAATGTCCTTTTAGGTCTTCTGCCCATTTTTTGATTGGGTTGTTTGGTTTTTTTGTTGTTATTGAGTTGTATGAGTTGTTTGTATATTTTGGAAATTAAGTCCTTGTCAGTTGCATTGTTTGCAAATATTTTCTCCCATTCTGTAGGTTGTCTTTTCATTTTGTTTATGGTTTCCTTTGCTGTGCAAAAGCTTGTAAGTTTGATTAGGTCCCATTTGTTTATTGAAATGATTATTTTTAATAAATTAAGAGGAACAAACAACTCACCAAAAACATTATCAATTTTTTCTAGACTAGCAATTTTATTAGTGACAGTCCAGGGAAAGGCATCATCCCTGATATCAGTATCATCCTCATTCTTTCTTAATTTTCTAAAAGGTCTTCAAAATGTGCCACATTCTTTCTAGTTCAATTTGACTCTAATATACCACAAGATGTAATCTGACCACAAGCAAGGATAAGAAATAGTTCCAGCTTAGGTGCCAGTTCAGATTAATTGGTAGTGGTTCCATGGAACACAGTATTTAGAAGGATTCTGAGGCTATATCCAGGCTGAGCAAAAAAAAAAAAAAAAAAAAAAAAAAGTAGTGATTAATTAAGAAAGTCTGTCTTGAGATTGGCAGTGGTAGTGGAGGTGGGTAGCTCTTGAGCTAGTTATGTGATCTAGGAAAATGCATTATTCTGCTGAGTGGATGCAAAATCACTGGGTGGATAAATCTTTGGATGGATTGTAATGCAGCTAATAGGCATATCCACACAGCATGACCTAAGAGCAATTTTGAGGTCTGTAATTTGCATGCAAAATCTCAGTAATTTGAAACAGCCAATATTTATGGCCAAGATGTCAAAAATCACTCAATAAATAGCATTAAGTTTCATACTGTATATCATCATGGTATTTAAAATAATATTCAAAGGTTTTTAACATAAGAGCATTAGCATATGCTTATAATAAAATCTGATATAATAAAAGATTATGTCAAGAAAGATTTTTTATGGCATTCACTGAAAAAATCAAGATAATTACCAGTAGATGTACTCATTGAGCCCACTATAACACACAGTTACTTAAGTTTGAGTTCTACCTCCATGTAAAACTATTTCCTCCCTCCCTTGCATGCTATCAGTACTTACATGCCTGACCTTTCTTTGGTAGATAAGAAGTGTCCTGAGAATGAGTCCTATTTCTCTGTCAGATGTGTAAATCAGTGGTTCTCAAATTGTGACCTACAGACCAGCAGCATCGGCATTACCTGGAACTTTTCAGAAATGTGGTCTGTTAGATGTGCAGCACCACCCCAGACCTACTGGATCGGAAACTCTAGGAGTGGGCCCAGCAATGTGGGTTTGAACAAGCCCTCCAGGTGACTCTGGGCTCAAGTTTGAGAGCCCCTGCTGTGAGTTGTTCCCTTCTAGAATGGGGAAAGGGAGGAGGGAGAGAAACTGGGCAAGTGTCCCAGGGAGAAGTGGGCCTCGTATGGCAACCAAGTTGGCATGCAATGTAAACATCCATAGGACACAGCACAGACTTTCTTTGTTTCTTTCCTCTTTTATATCCCATGTACCAACCCTCTACTTCCTCAGAAAAGGTTTGAAGTGCTCTCAGGATCTCCATCAATTCCCATCTCCACCCGACCCCACTACCAGTCTGCTTAGAGTCCCTTCTTTTTGGGTAGTAACAGAGTGGGACAAGGAGGATGGTGTTTATTCATTCCCTCATGTCACAATGAAGCAACATTATGTTTCTAAAAAAGGGTTGGCGGGGGCTTCCCTGGTGGCGCAGTGGTTGAGAGTCCGCCTGCCGATGCAGGGGACACGGGTTCATGCCCCGGTCTGGGAAGATCCCACATGCCGCGGAGCGGCTGGGCCTGTGAGCCATGGCCGCTGAGCCTGTGTGTCCGGAGCCTGTGCTCTGCAATGGGAGAGGCCACAGCAGTGAGAGGCCCGCATACCACAAAAAAAAAAAAAAAAAAAAAAAAAAAAAGGTTGGCATCAAGAACCCCAGCTTAGTTAGTGCTTCAAAACCCAACAAACCCCACAGCTAGTAAATATATGTGAAACACTTAGAGCAGCACCTGGTTCATAATGAGTGTTCGCTGTACCTAGGAGGTAATGGTGTTGCTGGTGATTACTTCAAGGGCCAGGTTTATCCAGAGGGTGCCTGGGTTGGCATCTAGAAGCAGTTGTATTTGCACCCAGTGGGTGGTTGCTATGTTGAGAAGACTGCCAGCTGGAGATAGATCTTGATCTTGAAAGCTTCCACAGGCAAGTGAGGCTCCTTGAAGACAACGCCCTAACTATTCCTTAACTGTGAGGGTGGTTATCAGCTGAGCTGCCACTGGCCTGTCTGCACTTGCCACAGGATGCAGCTGTGATCAGCATTGGGGGCAACAAGTGTGGGAAGAGGGGCTGAAGAAGATCAAGCAAAGAGGCCTTTTAGGGTCTTTCTGGTAAGAATTTAGTGTTGGGGAGCCCCAGATGCAAGGAGTAGGGTGGGTGGTCCCATGACAGAAGACTGCATATTAGATGCTGGCCATGAATGTGGGAACCTCTGAGCAAGCATGAGGGTGCAGGTCAGAAAGGCAGAGGGTCCCCAAGACCCACAGGCAGATCAGATCACTGTTAAGGAAGCTGATGACCAGAGTTAGATTTGGAAGGCTCAAGTGAGAATTATCTGTTCCAACCCCTTTTCTTGGTCATAGAAATGCCATTTTACAGCCTGCTATAGCCAGCAGAGCACCCCTTGTCAATATTAGGAGGATGAGGGGAGAGGGGGCAGGAGGAGGGAGGAGGAGTGAAGAGGGGGATGGGAGAAAAGGGAAGGGGAGGACAGAAGGGAAGGGGAGGAAGGTGGGAGCGAGGAAGTGGACAAGGGAGGAGAGGGAAATAATGATTGCTGGCCCCAGTGTGTCTACTGATTTCCAAGCCCTGTCCTACATGTTTTGCATGTACTTTCTCACTTAGTTATCAAAACTATGAGATTCGGTCGTGGAAGAGTCTAGAGGAGGAGAGTCTTAGGTCTAATGAACTTGCAATGAACGTTTTCTGCCTAGGCTCTAAGATCTAAGGTAACCAAATCAATTTAATCTACAATAATGAGGGAAGTCAAATGCAGATTGAGTCTTTAGGGATGAGGGGAGCTATGGAAAGGGAAGGGATCCACCAAGGCATTCTGACTCCAGGAGAGGAATGCTTCTCCTCCAGATTCTGAAGCCCCTTAGCCTGGGTTCTCAAACTCATATGCCTATGGGGACCAGGAAGATGAATGCAATGTGCTAAATGGGCCTGTTATAAGGTGATAATAGGCAACAGATACTTGGCTTCAATGTCAGAAGCTTATAGGGAGTAGTGGGGATTATGGCAAAATGGAGCCCACATACCACCTCTGCAGAGGCAGCACTACTCAGCTCTGGATTGTTATTGTCATGTGTCATGTGAAAGTAGCCTCAGTGTTACTGGACCTTCTAATTTTTCACCAGAAGCAGAGACCCCATGTTCAGGCAACATTCAGTGGACCCACAAAATGCATCTGCAGGCAGTATCTGCCCTCAGATTTACTGGACCACAGTTGTGTATTTTCCTGAGTTGTGAGCAGAAGATTGATCTCTTCTCTGTGTCCCTTTCTCTTTCCAGGCCATTACATTTATGTGGACACCTCCTTTGCCAAGCAGGGGGAGAAAGCCGTGCTGCTGAGTTCTGATCTACAGGCTGAGGAATGGAGCTGCCTCCGATTGGTCTACCAGATAACCACATCTTCGGGGTCTCCGTCAGAGCCCAGCCGGCTGAACCTCTATGTGAGATTTGATGATGAAAGCTTTGATCGCTTGCTTTGGTCAGCCAAGGAACCTTCGGACAGCTGGCTCATAGCCAGCTTGGACTTGCAAAACAGTTCCAAGAAATTCAAGGTAGGTAGAGTTTATGTGCAGGGCTTCTTATTTGGCATTATGCTAGTCTAAGATCTTATGAAAACTTCTGCCATTGAAGTTAGTTATCTCCCGTGTTAGGATTTGACATTTTATGGGAGCTGCATCATAGAAAAATATCAGTAGTTTAAATTAATATTTTGTTTATTCCTTAAAAGAGCTTCTTCCCAGGTTTGTTTTGTGTGTATTTAAGTGGGATTTCTGTAAGCTCTAAAAGGGGCTCAAACCAACCTCTTCAATGGGAATTTATTTTCCAGTGGGCTTTAGGGAGCATTCTCATTTCTTAAAATTTTGTTTCATCCTCCTAAGTTATGTGTGGTATGTGTTTATGTTGTCTTCCTAATGGTTTGTTTGCTATAAATTTTGAACAAGACATTAACTATAATAAAAAAATGAAAATACATTGAAAGAGGAAAGGACATGTTCTGATTCCTTTTCAGAGATGGAAGTTGTTCCATCAGAAGTAATGGGAAAATAAGGTAGAGAAAGTAAGATAAAGTTGGTTGTGGATTGGAGCAGGGAAGGAAGATGTAATCTGGACTCAGCCACGGAGTGTGATGTTTAGTGAGAACATGTCATGGGGGACAAAGCGGAGCCTTCAAGAAAACGTTCTCCATTCCTAATCCCCTTTTCAATTCCCTATCCCATATCTCTTCTTCCTCAACAAGCTTTGACATACAGTATTCTCCTACATTCCCTGTCTGCTTGTAGTCTCTCCCATCAGGCAGCAGCGTGGATTAAGGGAAGGAGCATTGAAGGTCTGAGTTCCCTATTTCACAGCGTCCTCCGGCCAGTATATCACACCCTACATCTACCAGCATAGCTGCAAAATATTGGACTAAAATCACATAAGGAGAAGCAAATATTTTCAGAAGCAGGACCTACTGTGAACAGTGCTTGAAATCAGCCGCATACATTGCTATGCTTCTCTCTGTTCTTTATATAAAATTTTCAAATTTTCAGCAATATAGAAACTACAAGATGAGTTTTGAGCCTCTTCTGCCTCATGCAGAAATCCCCCACCACTAGTCAAGTGGCACTTCCTACCTCCTCCTGCAAGGGATTATTTTTTCCCCTCTGAGGCCTCTGCCTTCAGTTCCTGGCTAGTCTCAGAACGGATTTCCCCAGGGATTGTCCCCAGGGACACAAGCTCTCCTCTCCATCTGCAGCCAACTGGTTCCACCACAAGCACCGGAGAAGGTGGTGGCCGTGCTTACGATGGAAGACAGCTGACTCTGAGCTCTTATTGGTCACCGTGCTCACCTCAAAGTTCTGAGAATATGTATATGAGCTTGTGTACACACACACGCGCACACACACACACACACACACACACACACACACACACACACACACACACACACACACACACACACACATGCCTTCTTTCAGTAAAGTCCATCATGAGATTGGTATCCTATAGCAATGAGCCGAGACAAACAATCTCGTTTTGCCTTGAATCGCTGAACTGCTCCTGACAAGTAGCTGAAATACTGATAAAGGACACGTGGTGTTTTGAAGTCTAATTCCCTTCTTCCCCATGTGTTGTACAGATTTTAATAGAAGGCGTGCTAGGACATGGAAATACAGCCAGCATTGCACTCTTTGAAATCAAGATGACAACTGGCTACTGTATCGGTAAGTGGGTTTCCTCTTCATTGCATCAGAACATGCATCTTTTTCTAAAATCTCCTGTTGCCAGAGGGAATTGAATCAATCCGAAAGGCAGGACATTTTATAAATGACACCATGCAGTGCATTTTGAATTTTGCATCACTTGAGTGTTGTATGATGTTTCTCTGTCTTTAGCAGAAGAAGGCTCATTAGAGTTTGCCTCGACTGACTGGGTTGATGAAAGAAAAGTAGATGCAGCGACTGTAACCTGAGTTGCTGCCTGAAGCTCAACATATTCTAATAAACATGATATCCAGTTTGCTGCAAAATCAGCTTTTTGTAGCATTTGCCAGAAAGCAGGCATCCTGTTACCTCTGTATTACCTCTTCCCTCACTTTCCTCCATTTCTGTCTTACACACCATTGCTCTGTCTTTATACTCACAGTTGTCACTTAGATTCCACTTGAGCAGGGTTGGTAGGTGCCTCTTCTGTGCCAGCTTCTGAGAGCGCATCAAAAGCAGACATACTCTATGTCCTGAGGTCACTCACCTTCCATTTGCCTCCTACTGAAGCTGTTTCTGTATATGACAAATTCTGCTGGAGAAGGACAAGCCGTGCTGTGGAGGTGTAGGGAGGAGGGGAGAAAATCGGACAGGACTGAATCCAGGACATGGATTTGAGCCGTAGTTTCAAGAAGGAGTAGAAGTTAGTCAGGTGGAGGAGCAGGGTAGGAAGGAAAGCTCTCTTTCTGGGCAGACCTTACGGTGGGTGGGCAGCACAGAGTGTGTCCAGGCAAAGGCGAGAGGCTGGGTAGGTGTTTGAAGTGAGAATCAGCACTGTTAAGGGAGTCTGTTAAGGAAGAGTCTGGAGCCCAGCTATGGAGCTTGGGTTCCCGGATTATGTGGTTGGGAGGCTCTAAAAGTCAGTCATCAGGGGCTTCCCTGGTGGCGCAGTGGTTGAGAGTCCGCCTGCCGATGCAGGGGACACGGGTTCGTGCCCCGGTCCGGGAGGATCCCACGTGCCGCAGAGCGGCTGGGCCCGTGAGCCATGGCCGCTGAGCCTACTCGTCCGGAGCCTGTGCTCCGCAATGGGAGAGGCCACAACAGTGAGAGGCCCACTTAGCACACACACACACACAGAAAAGTCAGTCATCAGGGGAGGGGCCTGCAGCTGCGTTTTCAGATGATGACTGGCTGCTGCATGGAAAATGAGTTGGAAACAAGGAAAATAGGTCAGAGATAGGAAAACCCTTAAGAAGTGATTGTGCTCTTACAGAGGGGACCTACGAGGGTCTAAAATTGGGGTTGGCCGTGGAATGGGATAAAGGTGGTAGATTTGAGAGATTTGTCAGCGCTGACAGTACTTGGAGGCTGAATGGCTGTGGAAAGGAAAGAGGCAAGAGAGTCAAGGGCAGTTCTGAAAGAAAACCGACCTAGATTGCGACCATTTTCTGAAGATACAGTGAGTTAAGACTGTATCTTCCTTGGAGCTCCTTAGTGGCGGCTGCGGGAATCTTAACACCCCACAGACTTGAGTCGGACATATCTAGTGGAGCGCCACCTGCTGGCGTAGTCAATGCACTGCGCCCCTCAGCCTCTGTTTCATTACCGGCAAAATGGGGATAAAATATTTCCCTCGTAGGATTGTTGTGGGGACTAAATACGATCAGGGATGTGAAGGTGATTGTCACAGTGCTTGGCACTCAAAAATGTAAATTTCCTTTCTCCAAATCACTTGATGACTTCTAGTTTGTTTAAAACACAAAAGGAGCGCTGATATTTTCTCTTGTTGAACCGTATGATCATACTCTCACCTTACCTTTCTTTCTGTGCACTCTTTTTGCTTCCCTTGTTTCCTCACCTGTAAAATGAGGTTAATAATAGCACATACCTTGTAGGGTTGTTTTGAGGATTAGATAATGTAATTTGTATAAAGTGCTCAGAATACTGCTTGGCACACTGAGGAATATTTTGCTTTTTCTTTTACTCTGTGGCAGCCTTTGGCACCGACTCTTGGGCATGGGTTAGTGGATGCTGTAGTGGAAAAGTTGAAAATGAAAATCTTAAAAATGTTCAGTGCTTGTTAATGCAAAAGCACACTGATAACTGTATCAGTCAGGACCCTGGCAGGAAAGTGGAAACAGAGTACATTCAACCTGAGTAATTTGAGGAAAACTCACTAAAGGGACTACAAAGGCGTGGGTGGGTGAAGGAAACCTGTCAAAGCTAGTGCAGTAATCCAGGACTAGTCAGAGTGATGACTCATGAGCCATCAATATCTTTAGGTCGGAAGGGGCAAGGGAGAAGGGGTTACCAGAACCTGGAGACAGTAGCTGTACGGTCCCTCAATAGAGGGACACAGCCAACCCATGGCAACCTGGCAGAGAGGGAGCTGGAGGAATAAATGCCCCCAACCTTGCTCTCTTCCTACCTTCCATTGGTTGAATCCAATGAGAAGCCAGAAGGCAGGGAAGTCCATACAAGGCCGTACACGTCAACCTCTGGAGAATGGAGCTGCATGGAAGAAAGGTGGGTGGGACTGGAGGGGCCAATAAGAGATGACCAGCACAATCGCACTTCATATTTTTAATTGATAATTATGGGAGTCAATGAAAGAACTGGCTTGTGAGTTTCTTGTTCCCCCTAAAGGAGTCTGTTGACTGGGAAAAATTTATCTGTGCAAACATGTCAGTGCTACTAAAAAGGAGAAGGAGAGTCTCTTTGTCTTCTCTTTTTTCTCCACTCAGGAGCTGCAGAAGGGACCCAGTGCCTAAGATACTCCTGTCCCGACTACACTGACCAGGTTCTTGTATCATAAGCAAAGCAGATGATTTTAGCATCTAGGAAACATGCCCCTTAGCCCTTAGCTTAGTACCTTGTCTACTATCAAGAGAGAAGGGGATGGGGGAATGGGCTACCAGAAAGGTGGTGGATAAACTTTCTGGAGCTAAAAGCATAGCTCTAAATAGTGCTTTGACACAGAGTTGGCTGATTGACCAAGCACTAACCACGTGCCTGGCACTGTGCTGGCAGCTGTCCACACTTACCACAGCCCTGTGCAGGGGGAGAGTCCCCCTATTTCTCCTATGAACAAATAGAGGCTAGGAGAGGTCACACTGCAAGCCACATGGCAAGTAGACAGAAGGGCCACAATCCAGAGAAACAATGATGAATTATAATCTCTGTTCATTACAGGATCTCTCTTCTTGACCGACATTGTCCAGGGGTCCTGGTACGAAGATCCCAGTGGTCAAAGGGAGTGAGAAACATATCTGAGTATCTAATAGCAAACTGCAGTGGGCCTGGGTGTACCCAGGCATAACTACATCTACATGAAGTTTGTTTTTATTTCTCTCTTGCCAGATTGTGACTTTGAAGAAAATCATCTCTGTGGCTTTGTGAACCACTGGAACCCCAACGTGAACTGGTTTGTTGGAGGAGGAAATATGCGGAACGCCCACTCCATTCTCCCGCAGGATCACACCTTCAGGAGTGAACTGGGTGAGCTGGGGACAAATGGAGTCCTTGTTCCAGGATAACTGTTTCTGCCATCTCTCTCTACATTGACCTGACTGTGGCTTGTCGACAGAGAAGGAGACAGAGAGAGGAGGGTGAGTAGGGACTGAGAGACCTGGTGGAAGAGAAGAGTAAACCGTGAGAGAGAGGCAAACTGCAGACACAAGCTCTGTAACTAAGGAGAAGACCACCCAGATAATGGCTTTTCTTCCCCTGTGACCTGGTCTTGCTATTTTCACATTTCCATATTATGCTTGACTTTCTTCTCTGTTTGCTGTTCAACATTTCTATTTCTAAAGACAAGGCTGGAATAATCCTAGGTTACTTTTCACTAAAAATAGATGGAGTGGGGCTTCCCTGGTGGCGCAGTGGTTGAGAGTCCGCCTGCTAATGCAGGGGACACGGGTTCGTGCCCCGGTCCGGGAAGATCCCACGTGCCGCAGAGCGGCTGGGCCCGTGAGCCATGGCCGCTGAGCCTGCGCGTCCGGATCCTGTGCTCCGCAACGGGAGAGGCCACAACAGTGAGAGGCCTGCAAAGATGGAGTGATGGGAATAAGGTTTTTAAGAACTTCCCTGGTGGCAGGGAGGGGAGCCAATAGTACTGACGGTCAGTCCTGAATGCGGTGAGCAATAGGGCCCCCTAGTGGCCAAGCGGGCTGGTTCTCTGCAGGGATAATAGCGAGAAGAGGTTATCAGCGAGCAGTGGGCTGGAGGAGAAAGTCCCCACAGAGACAGGGCAAGCGCTTGCCTCCTATGAGTTATGGCAGCTCTCACCTGGACCTTGGTGGGCTTCATGAAAGCCTACGTCTTGGACTTCCCTTGTGGCGCAGTGGTTGAGAGTCCACCTGCCGATGCAGGGGACACGGGTTCGTGCCCCGGTCTGGGAAGATCCCACATGCCGCGGAGCGGCTGGGCCCGTGAGCCATGGCCGCTGAGCCTGCGCGTCCGGATCCTGTGCTCCACAATGGGAGAGGCCACAACGGTGAGAGGCCCACGTGCTGCAAAAAAAAAAAAAAACCCTAAAAATAGAACTACCATACAACCCAGCAATCCCACTACTGGGCATATACCCTGAGAAAACCATAATTCAAAGAGACATGTAGCACAATGTTCATTGCAGCTCTATTTACAATAGCCAGGACATGGAATCAACCTAAATGTCCATCGACAGATGAATGGATAAAGAAGATGTGGCACATATATACAATGGAATATTACTCAGCCATAAAAAGAAATGAAACTGAGTTATCTGTAGTGAGGTGGATGGACCTAGAGTCTGTCATACAGAGTGAAGTAAGTCAGAAAGAGAAAAACAAATACCGTATGCTAACACATGTATATGGAATCTAAAACAAAAAAATGATACTGATGAACCTAGTTGCAGGGCAGGAATAAAGAGGTAGACATAGAAAATGGACTTGAGGACATGGGGTGGGTGGGCGAAGCTGGGGCAAAGTAAGAGTAGCATGGACATATATACACTACCAAATGGAAAATAGTTGGCTGGTGGGAAGCAGCTGCATAGCACAGGGAG
Organism: Kogia breviceps; assembly: GCF_026419965.1. Classification (NCBI taxonomy): domain Eukaryota; kingdom Metazoa; phylum Chordata; class Mammalia; order Artiodactyla; family Physeteridae; genus Kogia; species Kogia breviceps. Next base: position 73,743,023 of record NC_081317.1, read on the forward strand.
ATCAGCTTGGTGCTTTGCGATGACCTAGAGGGGTGGGATAGGGAGGGTGGGAGGGAGGCTCAAGAGCGGGGAGATATGTGGACATATATATGCATGTGGCTGATTCGCTTTGTTGTGCAACAGAAACTAACACAGTATTGTGAAGCAATTATACTCCAATAGAGATCTATTTAAAAAAAAACAAGAGTGCTTTGGGTCCCTCCTGAGTACATATAAATACATTGCATTTGGCATTAGAAAAAAAGAAAAAGGGGGACTAAAGGGACTAAGGAATGGGAAAATGAGGACCAGGCCTTTCTAATATCTCGACCAGGAGATTTTCTAATATCTATATCAAGAGATTGGCATGATGACATGGTCATCCCTGAGGAGCCCAAAGACTTGGTAGTAGGGTGTATCACCCCTGCTGTAGGCACTCGCCTCTCTCCTCTCCCCTCCCTCTCTCCATCCCATCTCCTCCTCTTCATCTTTTCTATCTTTTCTCTTCTTCCTTGGCTATTCGAAAACACCTGCCAAAGGCAGGCAGCTTTGCCCTCTAGCATTGTTTAGTCCCCTGACATCAATACCAAGGCCTAAGGAAGTCGTTGACCCTGAGCCTGAAAGGAAGGAATCTAGGAAGACTTTTTTTGTTGTTTTTTATTTTTTGTTTTTGTTTTTGTTTTTTTTTGTGGTACGCGGGCCTCTCACTGTTGTGGCCTCTCCCGTTGTGGAGCACAGGCTCCGGACGCGCAGGCTCAGCAGCCATGGCTCACGGGCCCAGCTGCTCCGCGGCATGTGGGATCTTCCCGGACCGGGGCACTAACCCGTGTCCCCTGCATCGGCAGGCGGACTCTCAACCACTGTGCCACCAGGGAAGCCCTAGGAAGACTTTTATCTCCCTTCCAGCAAAGCATCTGATTATAGTCAGCCTAGTCAGAGCCTGAACATCAGAATGAGGCTTCTTCACTGATCACTCATTCATTCATTCAACAAACACATAATAAGCACTCTTTATAGGTCAGGTATTCTTGCATATTCTGGTGATACAAAAACTGTTACTGACCTCAAAGAGATCACAGGAACAAATTCTTCCAAAGTGCTATTCCCTAGAATACCAGTACTTGAGTATAAAAGTCTTTATATGAGAGAAGAAGGGCTATATATGTGATCAAATAAACTGTGGAAACCCAGAGCTAAAGAAAACTAAACAGATTTATTTCAGGACTTCTCAGTGCCTTTAATATGGTTCTGTGTTAATGTATATTATGGCATTTCTCAAAATGTTCAAATACTGAAATGCTATGTAAACATGCATAGTGATGTATGATCAATAGAGGTATGAAATAAATGATGTGGGATCGTAGAGAACTGAAAGACCACCTTGGTTTGGGGGTTCAGGGGAGGCTTTTTACAGGAAGTCATGTCAGAACTGGAATTTAGCCTGATGGATAAGGAGAAGATAAGTTTAGCATATGCAGAGGTGTACAGGCATGAGAGTGGATGCTTTCTTTGGTGTCTGGGGAGTATTTGAGAATGCCAGTTTGGAAGATGATGGCAGAGTAGGCCCTAGATCCTAGGCTATGTTTCTGCTTATGATCAGCAGGAATTTTGAATACTTACCTTCCACTCACTTCTTCCAGGTCTTCGCTGCTATTTCACATAGACTTCTCTTCAACTTTTGGAGTGAGGTTTTGCCCAATCAGTAGCCAAAGAGCCTTCTCATTCCCACCCAATACACACACACACACACACACACACACACACACTCATTCATGCCCCTCACACGTAGACTCCTATGTAAGACTTCCCCCCTGCATAGGACGGGGCTAAAAAAGATAGGTTCTAAAAATTCTAAAAGGTTTTACTTGAAAAGCTCTGTGCTCATATGACTCAAAGCTTTGACAGAGATCACTCTTGGGGAAAAAAAAAAAAACTCCAATGCTCTAAACAAGAGAGAGGTTGCCTTCTTATTACATTTGCCTTCTACCAGGTATATTGATTTTCCCTGAGCTCCATCAATTTGGGTGGCAAATGAAAGATTAAATGGTTCAGATGTCTGCCCGCAGCAGCAGATTTGGCTCTATATAAACTCATCTCCTGTTCATTCGTTTCCTGGAAGCAGCTTATGCTTTTGCTTTCAGGTGAAAACTGGAGAAACAAACAGCAGGGGTGAGGGAAGCTGTGTGCCTGCTCAGAAACTTCAGAGCTGCAGAAGGAAGTCTTCCCCGGAGGCTCTGGCTTATGTGTTATAGAAAAGGGAACAGTGAATGTAATATCTGAAAAATATTATATGGATATAAGGTTTCCTTCATTTGGCTGTGTGTTTTTAACAGCCCCAAACAGTGAGTCAGATTTTTCAAATGAGCGCTATGTCTCCAAATTCCTGTCTTATGGTGGAAATGACTACCGCAGTAAGATTGTGGTGGAATACTGAAGGGGATGGGATATTATGTTGCTTTTTCTTACTCAGTTTGGATTCATCACATATGGATTTTTTTTTCCTTTGTTAATATTTTATGAAGTGAAACAAAATCCTTCAGGGGGTAATCTACTGACAGCTCAGATCATTACTGTCTCCTACCTGCCTTAGCAAAAAGAAGATAATTGCTGGAAAGATAATGAGGGAAATCTGTTTCTTTGCTGAGATTTTAAAAATCAGGTCTGCATATGGTGCCACCGTAGAACGAGCAAAGTTTCAAAATGTAAAATAAGGTCAGAACTCTTTTATTCCATCAAAGACCATGAGATGGATGGATCATTTTTCCATAACTCATGACATTCTTTTCCCATTTCAGTTTGGATTGAGTTCAAGCATCATCTTAACAGCACCTGTTCATTCGCTCTCTGCATTGATCCATTTGGTTCATTGCATAAGCACCCAGTAGGGGAGCAGCTTTATTAATTTTCTTACCATTGCCTTTTTGCAAGCTCCACTGGATCTCCTTTCTCTGTCCTTGGGTGGCTTTACTGTGGCTTTCCAGGCACTTTCAAGTATCAACAAATAGCTTCATTTTTAAGGATTAAGTTCAGTCAAGTCAAAACTCTAATTTCTCCTCCAGTTCAAATTTTCCCCCAGACCAGACCACAGAGCAGCATCAGAGAAGGGATTGGGCTTTATTTCTTCATACTTCTTCCCTTTGCTCTTTTCTTCCTCTTTCCCCACTCACAGTGCTGCTTCTAGTTCCTCCAGGGTTGGGAAAGGTAGGATGCGGGTGGAACAGAAATGGAAGGGAAGGCGACAAGAGGTTGTATGCGACCAGTGCTGTTTAATCTGGAGTCCACGCCCTTCACACTGCAGGTGACCAGATGCTGGCTATTTCTCTCACAGCCAATGACAAAAATGAGGCACTCTCTGAATGGCCATCTATGAATCCCCCTTTGTGCCTGTCACTAGGTACACCACATCAGCCCCTTTCTTTTATTTTCTTTTATTTTTTTTAACATCACCAGCCCCTTTCTGTTGGGGTTAACATCCTGCATGCAGTCCCTTTGAAAAGAGTTGTTTAAGGCGCTCTAGCCCAGCTACCTTCTGAGTTGCCCACTTAGGCTTAGGGAAAACTCAAATCTTTGCCCCATCAACCTCTGGAAGTACAGCTCACTGGCAACAAAAATCCTTTCTCTCCATTCTGCCCTCACAGGCCCCTACAACCTCTAGCTGCATGCAGTCAAGAGTCAGGCCCCAGCCTCTGTACCCCACAAACTCCAGTTACCACTGATCAAATTCTCCCATTAACTCTGCCACCCTCCTCTCAAGATCCAAGGCAGTCACAGAACCCAGGAACTTGCAAGCATGGGTGGGGAGGAAATTAGATGGTACTCTCCCTCCCCCATCCTCTCTACAAGTGGTTCCCTGAAGCCCCCTCCCTTGGATCAAGGTAAGAAAGGGGAAGCAATCTCCTCCCGTTCCCTTGTGGGGGGGCGTCAAAAGGAAACACATGACAGGTCAGCTCTGTGACAACTCTCTTCAAAGAAACTCTGTATCCAGTCTCTCTGATCCATCCTTGGCCTTCTCATATATACAGGCTGACAGGGGTGGTGGTGAGATGGGCTAATCTGGTAGAGCTGGCTTAGATTCCAGGTCTGCCACAAGGTAGCACATCCAACCGGGATAGTCTAGCACCACCCTGTAGAAAGTAGAGGGACTTGGCCCCCATCGTTCTTGGCACTGAGGTCTTAGCAGAAACTAGGAGAAGTTCCACTTCAATCTGACTCTACTATAGAGTCGGACTCTATTATAGTAAAACTTACCCAAACCCTTAGAACTAAAGGTTCAGCAGATGACTGTCAGATCCATAGACTGGAGAGCAGGCATGATAACTTGCTGTCTTTGGGTGCTGTCTCCTCACTGTGGCAGCAGACCAGCTGGCATATGTTCCTTCAAGTTTTCTCCCTTACCCGGGAGACAGCTTGTCCAGACAACCACGACACAGATGCAGACGTCGCAACTGGAGCACAAATGTGGCCAACAGGACCAAATCATGGATGAGTCAGAGGACGCCATTGGCATCGCAGCCAAGCCAAGGGCAATCTCTGTGGAATGCTGGTTAGCCAGACTGTTTGAAAATAAAAGTTCAGGAGCTGCCCTCAAAGTACTTTTCCTAATTCAAGGGAAAATGGCTGACTACCAGTGGGCCACTGGTTCCACAACAAAAGTTGAACTAGTACAGAGGACTGCTGCAAGAAAGTCCTCTTCAGAAGCAAGTGTACATGTGCCGTTATCGCAGGCATTATGCCAGAGGGGCCTGAGCTTTGGCTGACATCACCGAGAGTTTTGATCTTTCAACAGGATCCCCAATGATTTGGTTGATTATAGGATCCTTTCCACCTAAGATCTATCTGTACCTAGTTTCATCTACTCAGACTTAAAGGATCTGATAAAAGTTGCTTCTTCTACAGATTCTGCCGGCTCTAGAACCCTGGACCAGATAGAAGGGTTGGCCTCATTGAGCTGGGCAGGAAAATTCTCATAATATCAGACACTAGACATAATTTCCCAAAGGACTCCAGGCTACCTTCTTCATTCCTCTTGGAAGGGTACACAAAACAGTGCCTGCACACTCCCCCCAACCGCAGGCTCCTCTTCCTCAGATCAGATTGTACCTGATGACACACACTCAGCCTGGGCTGGTGGTCAGTTCTCTGGCCTAGGCCCCCGGGGCAGACACCTGGTGATTTCTGAGTCATCCCCACCCTTTCAACTGAGATGATGAACTTCTGATGAGCTACCTTTTCTTTCCCAGTGAAAAACAGTCTTACTCAGTCAGTAAATAATACCCAACTTGGCAACAAATGAATGATGGAGAGGAAAGGGAGGGGCAACAGAATGTGGTCTAGTCTAGTGGTTCCATATGAGACTTGGTGTCAGCAGTCCTAGTCTGATTCCCAGCAGGCTCTCTGACTCACTTTGAGCAGGTCACATTGTGTTTGCTGTTTTTTTTGCATCAGGAATGGGATTGTGGCTCACTTGGCCTAGTGTCTTGCGCATGGGCACAAGGCACTTAACTGCAAATTCAGGGGTTAAAATATTGTCCACTGAGGAGGTGAGTAAGTAGCCTTTAAAGAACACTGTCAGATATCTGTCAGCTGTGAGGAAGATATATTCATGATGGGTTGGAGTGTGAGACATTGCTCCTAAACACAGTTATCGTGCACTCTGGAAGTAGAATGAATAATTTCTAGTGGATCTGTGAGGTCTCCTAGATTTACCGAGAGTCTCGTGGAGCCTTTGGAGGTGCCCCTCACCCTGGGTAGAGTGATTTTCTGCTTCATGGCTGTAGCAGTTCGGGTCCTCCGAGAAGCAGACACTAAGCTGGGATTAGGTGGAAAGAGACTTATTGGGGGAAATGGCTGTGGGAAGCATAAGTGGGGAGAGAGCTGGAGGAGCTGGGGCCCAGGGCCATGTGTCCATTAGGCATAGGAGTCCCAGTGCCTAGGAGACCTGACATTTTTAGGAATCCATGAGCATGTTTTAATTTGATTTATTTTAAAATCAGAGGGAAAAAATGAATGTCATAATAACAAATATTATAATAGGTCCGGCCTAGATCATATTCATCTTTATATGAATGCAGTTATAAAATACAATACAATTTTAATATATTTTGTGGAGAAAGGGGTCCAGAGCAGCAAAAGTGCCTAGGGCCCCAACAAAAGTCCTAACGCAGCCTGGGTGGGGAGAGCCTTCAGCATAGGATGGAAGGCTAACACCTGTGAAGGAGGGGGGCCAGGCCGATGGGGAGTTGCTGAAGGGCCCCTGTCAGGCAGAATGGCCTTGCCCTGGTACCCCTGCTCTGCTTGGTCATCAGCTGAGGACAGCCCGATGTGGCATGGCCTTGGCACCCATTGCTGTTGTGGATCCAAAGGTGAAGCAGCTGGACACTGAATGAAGAGTATGTCAGGAGCCCGCCAGCATGGCCCCGCAATGAGGTATCAAGGAAACAAAGTATGACAGCTCCTCTACCCTGTCTCCCTGGCTGGATATCTTGGAAAGAGATTGTTTCACCGGTTAGACAAATTATAAAGGGCATAAAAACCTCCTCTCTGCCTTTGACACTCACATGTGTTCTCAGTGAGCAAAAGCGTGTTACAGGGCTAGCTGGTCACACCCATTCTGCATTATTCAGAGCTACCTGGCCACCAGCAGTGCTTTAGAGAACACCCGAGCTTAGGAGGGGGGCTCATGGCCCTGCTTCCTTATCAGAAGTTCTTGGATTCTACTCAGTCTGACATTCTGATTCTTCCTTTAAAATCCCTCCCCAGGGGTGGCCAACTGGGAGCCCATCAGCTGTTTCCAGTCTTGCAGATATGTCTATTTGGCACACACAACATTTAAAAAGTTATGGTGGGAGGTGTTATGGGTTGAATTATATTTCCTCAGAATTCATATGTTGAAGTCCTAACCCACAGAAATTCAGAATGTGACCTAGTTGGAAATGTGGTCATTACAGATGTAATTGGTTAAGATGAGGTCAGTCCAATATGACTGGTGTCTTTATAAAAAGGGGAAATTTGGACACAGAAAGATACATGCATAGAAAGGAGAATACCATGTGAACATGAAGGCAGAGATCAATCCGTCAGTGTCAAAGCGTGCCAATGCCAAAGAAGCTAGGAGAGAGAGGCATAGAATAGGGTCTCCCTCACAGTCATCAGAGGGAACTAATTTTTCTCGTACATTGACCTTGGACTTCTAGCCTCCTGAAGTGTGGAACAACAAGTCTCTTTAGTTTCAGCCACTCAGTTTGTGGTGCTCTGTTATGGTAACCCTAGCAAACTAATAGAGGTATCATTTTTAAAGGAATGGATTTGCCAGAAAAATCTGGATTTTGAGTTTCAATGGGAAAAGCTCGCAGCACCTGGCTGGATGTCAGGGCATCAGCTGGAAGTAGAGGGATGGGCTCTCAGGGAAGATCACAGGTCCATGCACGGGGCTGACGCCCCTTACCACAGGCTGATTGTTGCAGCCCGAGAATATGGACCCAGCACTATCAGATTTTTCTGATTTTTTCAGAGAAGCCTAATTTCTGCTTCTCGTTGCTGGTAAAATGTGATTTCCAATGTTGGCAGCTAATCCATCACTCTATTTTCTCCCTGACCCACTCCACTTCAATCATATACTTGATCTGGCTGGCTGCTCTGATCATCTGAGTTTGTGATTTCTATTTATTCACAGTCGCATGGCTTGGCAAGATGCTCAGACAATTCTATTTAAGCAAGGGAGATTTTTCAGAGGGGTTGAACAATTTGCTACCAGGAGAGAATGAGCTTTAATTTATCCACCTTTCCCCTCTGTCGTGTTGCAATGAGGATCTTTCCGAGACCATGTATGTGTTGTGAATCACCATTTGTTGAGGGCCTACCACAAACTAGGCAGTGTGCTAGATGCAAAGTAAGCCTCCAGTGTGTGAATGCATATATTCTTCCTAATATCCTTACTGCTATTTTGCTGAGGATAAAAGGAATGATTGTAAACCGTCACCATGTAATAAAAGCAAAGACATTAAGCTGTAATTTTTCTGAGCTTGTAGATAGAAAGGCCGTTCTATCAAAGCTACATTGCTATTACTCCTCTGTCACTGCAGCTGAAATAAATTTAGACAAAATTGCTGGTAATAATAGTACCGTACTGGGGAAAGCATGGTACTAAAAACATTAATGGCATTGCATTACTTCATTATAATCATGTTAGGCAATTACAGTGTGCCAGGCACATGCTAACCACTTCACATACATAATCTCATTTAATACTCAGATCAACCGTATGAGAGAAATATTTGATTCTTATTCTAGAGATCAGGAAATTGAAGCCCAGAGATATTCAGTGACTTACTCAAAGTCCCAGGGATGGTGAGATATAGAGCAGGATTTGAAGTCAGTTCTTTTCATGTCCAATCCAAGCTCTCCCCATTCAGCCTCACGGTTTCTCTCTTTCACCAAAATGCCTCTAATGCAGTCAGCCTTTGGGTCCGGAGCCCACCAAAGCCTTGCCACGAGTGGGGTCCCAAGTTCAGCTTCCCAAATCCTAACCCTGTCAACAGTGTTGACTGACTTACATGTTCTGTTAAAGAGGTACAAATTGTCATCTAGTTTGAATTCATATTAGTTTCACTCAGAGAACACACAGCGACATTTTGTGTACATGGGAAAGATGTACAGGAGGGTCACTGCGATTTTAAGAACAGATGATATGTTTGGTATGCTCCTAGAAACCGTACAACTCAAAGAAGGCTTGTTGGAGGGGGACTTCTGGGGTAATGTCCTGCTTTTTTTTTTTCACAGCTGTGTTCAGCTTGTAAAAATTCAAACACTTTACAGATGACACATCAATGTTTCTATATGTATGTTTTACTTCAATCAGAATTAAGGGGAAGAAAAAGAATGGTGCTTATCTTGTATTAAGCAGAGCACAGTGAACTCCACTATTTATCTCCAAGCTGCAACATTCATCAACCCGTGGCCAAACTTCTTTCCTCAATAGCTCATTCGCTTCCTCTCCTCCACTCCCACTGGATTAGTTTGAAGTAAATCCCAGATCATGTAGTTGTATCTGAGAATCCGCCCGCCTGTCTTAGGCTGTTTTCTCTGTGTGATTTCAGGCCACTACATGTATGTGGACTCGGTTTACGTCAGGCACTACCAGGAGGTGGCACAGCTCATCTCCCCAATGACCATGGCCCCCATGTCTGGCTGCTTGTTGTTTTATTACCACCTCCGGCAGGGGAATGACAACATCTTCTCCGTGTATACGAGGGATGCGGCTGGCCTGTATGAGGAGATCTGGAAAATGGACAATCCAGGGAATGCTGACTGGAACCTCGCTGAGGTGGAGTTCAGCGCCCCATACCCCATGGAGGTAGGTGTGCCAGGTGTGCCTTGGCCTGGCTGCTCTACAGGCATGCCACCCACACCCAGGCATGGAATTCAAGAGATACTACAGTCTCACACTCATTCTTTCTTTTCCGCTGTGTCTCAGTCTTAATCTTCCTTTTCCCTTCCCTGGTCTTCTCCACTTTTCTCCCTTCCTCTTTATGTCCTCCATCTTCCTCCTTTATCACTTCGTTTTCTAGAAAGAGTATTCTTTAATAAGGACAATTATGGGAAAGCCAGTCAACCAACTAGATTTCTTGGGCACACTCTCCCTCTGAACCTTGCACTGTGGTCATGTGAGTTCAGAAGAGGAGATCAGTGAAATGCCTTCTACATGAAACTCCCTCTTGAACTTCCATTCCTGACAGCAGCTGAAGGTTTCCCTTACTTGAGGGAATACTCTCTCTAAATTAAACAAAAAATGACTTCTTTTCTTCTTTTCTCCTTTATAAATAATGTCAGAAAAGTCAGAAATAAACTTACGATTGTGGCCCCAATTTGAAACAAGCCTTGGGGGCCTATAAAGTTTTTTAACTTTCTATGGTTTTAAACTCTTTATAGCTACATGAGTGGTAAATGTCCAGTGCAGAAGAATTAGAAAATTCATAGAGGCAAATCAAACGAAAACACCCTATGCCAGCCCTGCAAAGATAAGAGCTACGAACATTTTGGTGTTTATCCATGCAGACCTGCAGACCTGTTTTCAAAGCACATATACTAATACATATCTTATGTATGTGTCTGTTTTATGGTCCAGTACTGATGACCATCCAACAGAGTAGATAAAATTATCCCCATATTACAGATGAAAGAGGAGGAGATGGAGAGTGCAAGAAGTCTGACGTTTTGTTCTGGGTCACACTGCTGGTGCGTGCCAGGGCACTGAGAAAAGTTCCTGCGTTAAATCTGACCTAAATTTGAAGCAAGAGGGCCAGCTCTCTCCGGGGACCCCTAGGACCTCTAGAGTCAGTGGGTGCAGCATTTGTGGTCGCAGATCTGGAGCTCTAAGGAGAGTCTTAGTTCCCGCAGGTTTTAACGTCTCCTGCTTTCGCTTTGCGCTTTTTGCAATATCTTTGCTAGTTCCGTTTAGAGTGCAAAAGAAGCAGATTATCCTCTGGATGCTTTTCAGTGGTGCCATCTGCTCACCTGATGTAGAGCTTCAGTGAGTGTTGGGCTTGTGTCTCAGTTGCGGATGTGTCCTGTCCAGTGCCTGCCACTCCCCTTCCTCTTCCCATCCTCCTCCCTCCCACAAACAGCCCCAGAGAGGGGCCTGTCGCAGCATGTGTGCTATTTCCTATCCCAAAGTCCAACCAGGGCTTGATTGGCTCTTGCAGCCCAGTGGAAAATTTTCTGTGAGTTTGGGTTACAAGGAGGAAAAGAAATACACATACTGCTTCAGAAAATTTTCCTTCTATTAAAGTCAAATGAGTCACACGCATAGTGAAGGCGTCGTCTTCGCAAATTCCTTTCATCCAACCGTAAACTCCTGGGGCAACGTTTAGACGAGTGAGACTTTGCTGAATTTTCTTTTTAATCAATGCCTGAAAAGTTACAGTGTCTGTTTACTGCTTAAGTTCACTACTAAACTTCAATACCTTTCCTTTTGGGTCACACGTGTGTGATTTTGCCCTAGCAGTCGGGACTCATTACGCCACGATTATTTGCTCTTGGTAATCGTGGGGGGAAAGAAACTTATCCTGCGGAAATCAGCGAATTTAAGGTCCCCATATTCTCAAATGAATTTTTAAAAGGAAAACAAACATTTGAGACCCTCATTCTGAACAAGAGAGAACATAATGGCACAGAGGCTGTGATTTGCAAATTATGATCAGAAATGTTCTTATTCCCCCTTACTGTTCAGTAAAATCACATTCTGTCGTTGGCTTTATCAGCTGGCACCTTGAAAACGAAATGTCACAGACCTGTGTTGAGTCTGTAAACTTAGGTAGCCCCTCCTCATTCGTCCACATCTGTTTCCTTGGTTCTCAGCCCTTCCTGTATTGCCAGAGACAAGCTTCCAGGGCCCCTCTTAGATTTTGCAGAGGCCAGGTGTCTAAGGACCATTGTTGTTAAGCCGAAAGGGACCATCTTGTCCAAACTCTTTTTTTAAAAATTAAGAAATTGAGACCTAGAGTGGAGAAGGGGCGAGCTGGAGTTAGTTAGTGGCTAACTAGCCTCAAACATGAATGTGAGTTCAGGAGGGGGTGTCACCCAGGAGGAAAAGGCATGGATTTAGTTCAGAGCTCGTTATGCACCTGACTCCATGCTAGGATCTGTATATACAGCATCTCATTTAATGGCCTCTACAGTCCTACAAGGTAGGTGTTATAATGCCTGTTTTATAACTAAGAAAAGCGAGGTCCCAGGAGGGTTAGCTATGTACCCAAGGTCACCTAGTTGGTAAGTGACAGAAACGGGATCTGAACTCTGGTCTATCTGCTGCCAAAACACCATTCTCTTTAGAAGAGGTTGAAGACTAGACGCCTATGAGTCAAATCTAGCCTATGATGATGTGCCTAGCTGCTGTAGTGGTATATGTTTGTTTCTTTGTTTTTGTTTTGCATATTTGTTTTAGTTTTTGAATTAATCGCCAATATTGAAAAATCCAAAGATTTTAAATAAAAATGTAGAGATCCAGGTCCTCTTGACAGTTTGGCAGATCCAGGCATGTTAGTCCTAAATTCCCACACATCAGCAATTGACGAAGCTGGGTACAAGCTGCCCCCTTTAGATGGGACTTGCTCCCCATTTCACACCCTTTCCTGCCGCATCAGACCAAACCCACGTCACACATTTCTGTTACCTGCCTGGCCTGGGTAGGCACTGGAGTTTCCACCCCTGCTCAACACTGTATCTTCTCATGCTATCAATTCAGCAGAGTGGACAGCACACTTGGGTAGTTTTCCCAACACAGGTGAGCGCTGGGCTTACCACACCTGGTCCCCATGGTCACAAGCAGAAAGTCGTCCACTGAACTCAAAGTTACAGTTGGTGGCAGAGAAGAGAGTATAACTAAAGGGGGCTGAGCTCATTAACAACCCCGTGTTCTCTTTAACCATTTGAGCATGCCAGGATATGCTGAAATCCTAATATCCATACATAGGATTTCTGGGCCTGATTCTGACTTAGGCATCAGGAAATCATCTCTGCATCTGTGTCCAGATGGACATGGAATTTTATGTATGAAAAAGGGAAAGGACCTTGGAGGGGCCTAGGTCTCTGTGAAGGGAAGTGGAAAAATTAGCCTGCCTTCTGCAAGCAGGCTGCTGTTTCTTTAATTGAAGTTCATAATGCAAATTGTCAATTCTGTAGTTCTATCAGAAAGTGATACAGGTACTTTGACACTCAAGGGGCAGGATGGGGAGCGGGGGAGTCCACCAATAAAATGCCACCTAGGGCTTAGTATTCACTCTCCCCCAAAGAAAACTGTGGGTTAAGGAGGGAGCTGCCCGAATGCCTATACACCTGGCTGGATTGACACACCATTTTAAATCATAGTTACAAGCACTTAAGCCCAAAAGAAAATATGTAAACATGTAGCAATATGTCATTCTCCTCTGCAGGTAATTTTTGAAGTTGCCTTCAATGGTCCCAAAGGAGGGTATGTTGCCCTGGATGACATTTCTTTCTCTCCTGTTCCCTGCCAACATCAGACAGGTAAGCATTCTCTTTTTCTTCTTCCTCACTTCTGGAATTTTCCTTTCTCAACAGATGCCTGTGGTCAAGACTTGCTTTCATTCCTTCTAATTTCCCTACCTTTTCCTCTTATCCTTAAAAATTATTTAACCGAATAGTCATTTTTCTGGCATATTATTCTTTTTCTCTCACAGAGTGAATCTAATTTTTCTGATACCAGAGGTCACTTGTCATGGGTTAAGAAGCTTCTATCTTCTCTACCTACTAAGAAATTAAAATTAAATAATGCTAACTCACTCCTACTCCATCTTTCTCTTTAAAGGGTATCTTGGGTCCATAGACAGGTGGCTGAGTAGGTGGAAAAAACTCTCAAAATCTACTGAGTAGAATTATAAAAACTTAGCCTTGGTAGTCCAACTTTCACTTAAGGTAGAGTTAGTCTCTAATTTAATATGGTTTCAAATATATATTCTATAAGCAAGGGAACTGAGAAAGAATATTTTCTACTCAAGCTAAACTCTTACCCTCAAATTACAGAGAAACTTGCTAATTAGCTAAAACCAAATATTATTTTTGACTAATTCTAATTTTTTTTAAAAAAAACTAGTGAAACAGATAGAACCAGACTGGATTTACATACTTATATTTTTTCATTAAAATGATTTAATCCAGCTGTAATCAAAAATTAAAAGAGTCTCTAAATTTGACAGAACACAGGAAGCAAAATTGTTTTACTTCTCTAAATCTGATTACTCCCAAATTCCATCAGTTAATATTTCAGTGATGTTAATAGTAGTTTTACAACATCTTTGTGATTACTTTCAGAAAGTTCATCTTCTCAGTCACTGGGCACTTACACTGAACTTTTTTTTATATTTCCAAGTTATACATATGGGAGAAGAGGTATTTATTCAGCATCTCTACTGGGTAACAGGTGGGGTGAAGCGGCAGCTGGAAGGTGATAGAATCTACTGGGCCACCGTAGAAGGAATGCTTAGAAACGTTCTTCCCATTAAAAATATATAGAATATATGTGAGCTCTTTCCTACTGACTGGTGAAAAGAAAAGAAAGATTCCAGCAAAATAAGGACCGCTTATTAAGAGAGTTAGTGACCCTTCAGTCTGTAAAATCCAGCCCAGACCCTCCCTCCATAAGGACCACCGGGGATTCACATTCTTATATAAAGTTAACCAAGGTTCTGTATTGGTCTTCAGAACTTCCCGACATATCAACTTTGCTTTAAAATGGTTCAATTACATGATCAAAGTGTTATGCTTGAGAGCCAGCCTTTTGGACTCACATCCCTACTCTGCCATTTACAAGCTGTGTAACCTTTGTTAATTAACCTCTCTGAGACTCTCTTTCCACCTTTATGGGGCAGGGATGGAAGAATCTGTTTCATAGAGTTGTCGGGGTGAATGATGAGTTAATAATGTCTGTGACAGTCTTAGCAGAGTATGGCACACAGAAAATGCTTAGTCATGAGACCTAATATTATTTACTTAATTTTCAAAATATTCCCATCCATTCGCCTAGAGAACAGGGGGTCAGATTGAAACCAAAGAGAACCAGCAAAGGGCACTGCTTTGACGAATGTGTAAGCTGGAGACTGCTTTATGCCCTTCATTAAGCAGCTGTGGGCCAGATTCTGAGTCTGAGAAGCTGAACCCTCTGGTTTTCATACTTCCTCTTGCATTTCACAAATAGTTTATGGCCTTCTGTTTCGAAACAGGTGCCAACATTTTTTTCTTTATCTTGGTTAGCTTCAGACTTGTTGTCTCTGCTTTTCCCAGCTGGATCTGGTGGTTTCTTCCCTTATCTCCCTAGTAAGCTGAGACAGGAATTATTTCAACATATGAAGCATCTTGTTCCCACCATCTGGTTGCTCTTAGAGTGAATCCAGTTTTCCAGACCTGAGACCTATCTCAGAGTAGCAGGTATTAAGCACCAGTGGCTTGTCACCGTGCCACTGCCCCCCCCCCGCCGATATTCCCCCCAGGATGCTTCCAGAAGACAGTGAGACCTCACCCCATCCCCTGAAATTGAGTTATCCCACTTCCCTTTCCAAGCCTTTTCCACCCACAAACTCCCCATCTACCGCCACATTTGGCCTAGAATCTAGATCATAGGAATAAGCTCTCCTCTTAGTCTATAAGTCCTTGAATGCCTAACAGCTGATTCCGTTCACTTCTAGGAATCCTGCCTTAATGCCCAACTCCCAAACGGAGTGCTCCAGGCTCTGCCATATGCAGACCTAACTTCCTCTCTGGGCTTGGGTTCACCCCACACCCAGGCCAGGGTCTGGGAGGATCCTGACACTGATAGATATACATCTGAAAGGATGTCTACCTGGGCCTAAATCCCAGTATTGACCATTCATCAACAACACACTGCCCAGACCTCTTTTCTAATTAAGAAACCTGGCTCCAGTTGTTGTGTAGGTTACAGCCGAAGGTGTCACAGTCTTCCTTAGCTCAGAGGCCCTCAGAGATCTCCACAGCCTGATCAGCGGCCCAGTCTGCTCCATCATGATTCCTCAGTCTGGTGCTAATTCCCACCGACTCTCTTCCCTCGCCAGCCTTGAGCTGTCCCAGCTTGCTTTTGGACTGGCTTGTGCTAAAATAAGAACTACAGTGCAAGTTTAGCAGCCCAAAGAGCACCACACCCAAAGCCTCTCTAGCACTACAGGGGCTGATAAGCCTCTTAGATCTCCAGGACTGATACTGAGTTCATCTCCATGAACTCTATGAAGCAGAGGAAAAGATGAGAAATGCTCCTAAGCATTCTTCTCAAACTGCAACACCCTCTACCTGATAAGTTTATCTTCAGAGCCTCCTGATTCTAAAAAGTTCAAATGTCAGAAATCAAGTAATTAACTAAATCGTACATTATGATGCTCAGAGAGACTTTATTTCTTTTTTTTTTGGGACGGGGTGGGGATGATCAGCTGATGCTCAGGGACTTCCAATTGCCTCTGACTCCTCCCTATGCTTCAAATATGTCATTAACACTCCCCCAAATACAATTGTGATTGCCACTTGACTCATGCTTCTGAAACAAGCCTGAAGCAAAGGCTCTTCATTCACCCCAGATCTTTGGGGAACTCATTTTAGGTCACACATAGGCCCTCTGGCCTCATCTTCAGTAATTAGATACTATCTCACGCTAGAAGAAGCATTCTGGGTGAAAAAGATTTAGGCTTTGAGTTATGCTTTTGAGGTTTTCTTTTTATCAGACCTTCTTAGGACCCCAGAAAAATCCATTGCTCAGACTAAGTGTTTAACAAAAGAATATAATTGCATCCTCAGAAAAATCTTCTCTGTGTGACTCAGTTTGTCACCATGGAGACAACAGAGCCTGCTTACTTTCCAGCTTTAAGACCACCTCTCACTCCCTCCCACACACCTAGGAAATGGGTTATGGTTCTCTTGTGGATGCCCAGGTGTATATTCCTTAGGATGTATTCCTGATGAATAATTTCACTGACCTTCCGTTCTCTTTATGCATGGCTTTTGGGAGTGCCACACCATTTTCTGAGCTAGATGGCCATCTGTAGATCTGAATTTCCATCTGCTTTTTCATTACCAGGTGGCAGAGGGGTGACCAAGACTGGAGACCACAGTGGGGTTTCCCATGGGCTCAGATCTCCATGGGGGGATGTCAAAGGATCCTTGTTTGTATGACATCATATTCATTTTCAAATGAATATCTTCATGATTTTATCTTCACAGCTTAAAGAGTCACCTTGATGCCGACAGAGTCAGACAGAGCAGTGTGTGGGTTAACCCACCAGTCTCAGAGCACTGAGAATTCTCTTCCTTTCCTATCTGGCTCTTCAGGGGCCTCTCCTTGTACACTTGCTAGGAACATTTTCTTTCTGTTCTCTCTTTGTAATGTGGTGCTAGTCACTCTTCTTTTTAATTTAGCATTTTAAAACTCTTCAGTATCATTTTAAACTTAGACAGAAGAACTCCCATATACTCTTTACCCAGACCTACAAACGTTTAACATTTTGCCACGTTTGTTTTATCAACCATTTAAGAGTAGGTTGCAGATATTATGTCCCTTCACCACTAAATATGTCAGTGGGTATTTTCTAAAGCCAAAGACATCTTCCAACATGCTATGGAATAATTATAAAGTTCAGGAAACTTAACAATGATACAATATTATCAATTAACCTATAGTCCATATACTAATTTCACCAATTGAGCCAATAAAGTCTTCTGTAGGTATTTGTTTTTCTGGACCAAGATGGAATCTTGGACCCCTTGTAGCATTTGGTTGTCATGTGTCTTTCATCCTCTTTATCCAGGCCAGCTCCTCAGCCCACTGGAATGTTTTCTTACTTTGAAAATTGACAAATTGAGTCTTTGTCCGTAAACAGCTTTCTGTTTCATCAGATCCCCGCACCTAGAACTCAAGTGTTTCTCTAGAGATGATTTTCCGGTTATTCAAAACAGTGCTGTCTCTGGCCCTAAAAGGTTAGACCAGTGTATGTCAGTGTGCAGAACAAGATTACACTCGGCTGCACTGAATGTGTCCCAAACCGCTGCAGTCACATCTCCTCTGGACACAGAGGGCAATCTGAACAGTGAGGTTTACAATTACTTGTTGCTAGGACCACATCATTCTTGAAAGAGCAGAAATCTTTTATGTTCCCTTTCCTCCAGGCAATCTGGGATGAGGTGGTGTTTATAGACCAGAGTAAGTGACACCAGAACTCAGCAAAAGCCAAAATAGCAGAACGGGTGACAGAATTGGTGTGACTGTTTGAGCAGTGTGATTTATACTGAGTAATGATTCTCTTCCATCAGATCAGCTCCTACTCCTAGTGTCAATTATAAATAGACAGTGGCTGTGCTTCTGACACAGAGATTGATCAACAAAGGAAAATTATTTCTAGAAAATATTATTTCTAAAATATCTGTCAGAAAGAAATTAAGAATTCTATAAAATCCTTACTTTTTCTCCTTTTTAATTTTGTATGAATGAATTTTAAATTGTGAAGAAGTATGTGAATAAATGCTCTCAGTCTTTACACCAAGAAAGGAAATTTCTTTTGAAGTCTGGTACTTCATTTTTGTAGAGAGTGGGAACAGAACTCCTTCCTTCCGTCCCTTTAGGGAGGAAAAGAACAATTTTCCTGTCATGCTGAAATGTGGATTTGATGCTAACCTGTCAGAATGCCACTAGGGTAAAAATATTTTTGCTGTGTGTTACTTCTCTGAGCTCCCCTGGTACAAATGTGTACATATTTGTCAATCAGTTAATGTAGTCCTTTGAGATCCTTGGGTTTGGCTCACTTTAACTTTGATTCTCCTTTGCTCAGAGCGTCCTTTTAGTGCCGTAGAAGCAAGCTGCAATTTTGAGGAAGATCTCTGCAACTTTTACCAAGACAAAGAAGGTCCAGGCTGGACCCGAGTGAAAGTAAAACCAAACATGTATCGGCCGGGAGACCACACTTCAGGCTTAGGTAAATCAGAGTCTGTTGTGTGGGATGTCATGTTGGGGGTTGGGAGCGGGTACTATTCATCTCCATTCGCCAGCCGTTCTCACCAGGACACCAGCTTGAAAAAGGGAGGTGGGTGTGGGAGCAGCTGTGAAGAAGCAAAGACAATAGGTAACCTTCGTGTCTGGCCATTTTTCAAAACTGGAATTCAAGTTGTTGTGCTAGCAGAAGTATTTACCAGTTAATTAAATAGTCAAACCTTTGGAAATTATCTTGCTCTTCACTTTAGATGGAGAAGTACCTTTAAAAAGCTATTAGATTCCAATTATATGAAACATCCAGAAGAGGCAAAGCCATAGAAACAGAAAGCAGATTAGTGGTTGCCAGGAGCTGAGGAGGGGGGATAGGGAGTGACTGTTTAATGGGTATAAAGTTTCCTTTTGAGGTGATGAAAATATTCTGGAAGTAGATAGTGGTGGCTGTGCAGCATTGTGAAAGTACTAAATGCCACTGAATTGTACGCTTTAAAGTGGTTAAAATGATAAATTTTATGTTATGTGTGTTTTATAGATTTTTTTTTTTTTTTTTTTTTTGCGGTATGCGGGCCTCTCACTGTTGTGGCCTCTCCCGTTGTGGAGCACAGGCTCCGGACGCACAGGCTCAGCGGCCATGGCTCACGGGCTTAGTTGCTCCGCGGCATGTGGGATCTTCCCGGACCAGGGCACGAACCCGTGTCTCCTGCATCGGCAGGCGGATTCTCAACCACTGCGCCACCAGGGAAGCCCGTTATGTGTGTTTTATTGTAATAAATAATATATTGTGGGGCATGAAAGCTATCACAGCTGTTGGGAAATTTTGGATGGACCTACAAGGAGCTCTTAGAAATCAGTTTGAGCTCCCCTTATGTAAGGATTACCTATCTCGGTAAAGGGAGCCCTTGTGAAGCCCACGCCAGTAGAGACTGGTGGAAAGAGCTTATTCTCAAGGGGTTAGTGTCTAATTCATTTATTCAACAATTATTTATATACTGGGCATGCGGGTGACTTACCAGAAAGCTGATGAAGCTTGTTTCAGGGCCCCTCACTTTCACGGGGCCCTTGCAATTTCATACTTGTAATTTTGTATTCTTTGCTTAGGGGTTGGCTAACTTGTAGAATTACAGAATAAAAACCTATTCTGACCCTGGCCAGCCTAACCCCTGGGGGATACAATAGTGAACAAATTAGGTATGTATCCCACCCTTGCTGGCTGTCATTTCAATGGGCAAGAGGAACCCTAAACAAACATATACGCAAATAGACTCAATTTTGAGTCAATTGTGGAGGCTTCCCTGGTGGCGCAGTGGTTGAGAGTCCGCCTGCTAATGCAGGGGACACGGGTTCGTGCCCCGGTCCGGGAGGATCCCACGTGCCGCGGAGCGGCTGGGCCCGTGAGCCATGGCCGCTGAGTCAGCGGAGGCCACAGCAGTGAGAGGCCCGGGTACTGCAAAAAAAAAAAAAAAAAAGTTGTGGAGTGTGCTAAGAGATGCGAAGAGTGACCTCTGAGAGAGAATAAGGAACCACATTTGGGGTGGGGTGTTTATCTGTGTGGCTTCTATGTGTGGGAGCAGGAGCCCAGGCAGAGGAATCAGCATGTGTAAGGGCTTTGAGTTTGGAAAGAACTGGATACTCCCAGGAATTAGAAGATTAGAGTGGCTGCACCATGGGGAGGAGAGTGAAGGAAAATGAAGATAGAGAAGAAGATCTTGGGCGTGGCAGGCCAGAGTAAGCAACTGGGATTTTACTACAAACGAAATGAGAAGCCATTGAAAGAGTTTAAGTAGAGAAGAGAGGGATTAAATTTAGGTTTAATAAAAGATTGCTCTGGCTGTTGTATTGGCCACCTGTGCAAGTCGGCTTGAGCTGCCATAACAAATACCATAGACTGGGGGACTTAAACAACAGAAATTTATTTTCTCACAGTTCTGGAGGCTAGAAGTCCCCCAATCAAGGCACCATTGGGGTCGGTTTCTGGTGAGATCTCTCTTCCTGCCTTTTCCAAAGCGCCTTCTCATTGTGTCTTCACATGGCCTTTCCTCTGTGTGTACACATGGAGAGAGAGAGAGAAAGAGAGAGATTTCTGCTGTCTCTTCTTATGACACCAGTCGCATGGGAGTTAAAGCTTCACCCCTGTAATCTCATTTAACCTTAATTGCCTCCGTAAAGGCCCCGTCTCCAAATACAGCCACATTGGGGGTTAGAGCTTTAACATATGAATTTTGGGGGACATAATTCAGTCCATAACACCACTCGTGAAATAACCAAAGAATCTTTTGCCGGATTAAATAAAACTAAACTGTATAGCAAAGCCTGAGGCACCCAAAAGAAAACTGATGAAGGAGGATCAAAAAAGGGAAAGGAAAAAGAGTAAGGTATTATTATTTTTCTTTCTGCCCCAGCTTTATAGGATATGTAATTTAACATGGTAAACTGTTTCAAGTTTACCATGGGGTTGGTGGAGTATGTGGGAGGGGAGGTTCTTGATCTTATTTTTTCATATTATTTAGGAGAAATTGGGGAAGATCAGATCTTCAGCACCTGGGAGGGTCTATCTGATTAAAAACCTGCTTTTTAGGAGCAGGCTTAACATATGAACAAGAGAGTAAGCTCTGCCCAGAAACACAAACCACCCCCCACCCATCACACCCCAAGGACTGCCAGGCCCTGTAACCTCTCCCCCTCCACTGGTCATTGCAGGGGTAAGAAGGACAATCTGCTCTGGGCCTTGTGTTCTCTATGACTCAGTACTATTCAGTCTAGCTGTCAGTTGTTTGTCCAAAAAGTGGGGAACCCCAAAATGATTTCATCCTTTTTGTTTCATGAAAGTGTAAATCCTAGGAATTCCCTGGCGGTCCAGTGGTTAGGGTTCCATGTTTTTACTGCTGAGGGCTGGGGTTCAATCTCTGGTTGGGGAACTAAGATCCTGCAAGCCACGGCACGGCCAAAAAAAAAAAGAAATATAAATCCTGATTGATGACTAGAATCTGGACATATGCAGTTGGAAATCTGTACAGGTTTACTTAAAAATGGAGAAGGTTTATTAGCAATAGAATCACACAGATATTTTCGATATTTTAAATGCTTTCTATCATTTAAAGCCTATAGAAATAGTCTGTTGGCAAACTCCACCGCTTGAACTAAATTTTCCCACTTGATAATCTGGGTTGAATTATTTAGGTTTTTCATTGCTGATGCACTGAATGCTTTGTCCTATTCGCAGGGTATTTCTTGATGGCCAACACAAAGTTTACGTCTCAGCCTGGCTACATTGGAAGGCTCTACGGTCCCTCCCTGCCAGGAAACTTGCAGTATTGTTTGCGTTTTTACTATGCCATCTATGGGTTTTTAAAAATGAGTGACACCCTAGCAGTTTATATCTTTGAAGAGAACCACATGGTTCAAGACAAGATCTGGTCTGTGCTGGAGTCCCCAAGGGGCGTTTGGATGCAAGCTGAAATCACCTTTAAGAAGCCCATGCCTACCAAGGTACAGTAGAACCTTTCTGCAATTTTTAGTTGCTAAGCTGGGTTAGTGAATTTCTGTTTAATTATTTTCAGCTGGTGATGTGTTGTTTTTCTTCTATTCAAGCTGAGAGCCCCACTCCCACACTCTGTCCACAGCCATGCATGAGTTACATCCTTCAGTTCTTTTCAGTTTTCTGTCTCAGAGTCATGGTCACCTAGGGAGTTTGCTTGTTTAGTCAGTAGATTCCTTGAGGATAGTCCAAAGACAGAGAATATGTGAATAATCCAAGTTCAACAGCTATACTTTAGTTCGAAGCCACAATTCACACACACACACACTCACACACACACACACACACACACACACACACACACACACACACACACACATACAAATGCTAGTACTTTCAAAATGTGAAATCAGTGAGCCTGGTTCTACATTGAGGCTTTAAGGTCAACAACCTAAACCTCTAGCTGAGCACAGGATGGGGAAACTCAGTAAAATATGAGAGCCAACCCAGACAGAGAGAATTTCAATAAGGGAACCATCAGCAGCATATCTGATAACAATAAGAAAACAAAGAGATCTTTATCTCGGGGAAAATACAAAAGAAAACTGTGATCTCCTGAATTTTACAACTCATAAACTTAAACTTAAGCTTTACAGGTGCAATAAATTCTGTCAACTAACCCAGATGAAATTAGAATGGGAAAATCCATTTTGTTTCATCTGTCAGTTGGTCAGAAGATCTCTCTCATGTACCCTCTGTGCGAAAAAGAAGCTAAAAGAAGGTCCCTTCCTACAAACAGATGCCTCACTCAATGGGAGCTCAATAGATATCACTGAGAAATGGATGGGTCAGTTGATCATGTTCATTAACTAGGAATTACCCAAAGTCCAGGCTCCCCAGGGGAAGATACATGCCTAGCAGAGCAATAGAACCTTCTTCATAAACATTAATGACCCAAACTTCTCTTAGCTGTAACCATCTGGACAGAACCATAGCTTTGTCTATAACTTCCTGTTAAAGAAATGTTGTACACCATATTCCCATCATAACGTTGCTTGGTTACTCTTAGTTCATTGGAATACCCACCAAAGCATGATTAAATATTTACAATGATTAATCAAAGATCTTTGAAAATATTTACAAAGTTCTTTTTCATTGCTAGGCGAGAAGAAATTATGATTATAATGACATGGCAGCCTCCTTGACTTAATGATTTCTAAAAGGGTCAAACCAATTTATGATACCTGTAGCAGAATATAAGCACACAAATTTTATCACAATCTTATAAGCACTGATGGTATTGTTTTTATGCTGACTAAATAGGTTGTTGTAGGTATCCCCTTCTTAATCCCATCCTATTTTGGTCCCCTGACTAAACTGAGCTATTTGGCTTATCCCCCTGAGCAACAGAGGAAACAAATTGATGTTTCTGGTGCCAAGTTCCAACTCCTAGCCTAGGCTTATGTTTTTTAAGCCTATTTTCTAGCCAGTTCCAAACATTTCCTGAATGAGACTATCTTTCTATAAATGTCATCTCACATATGCAGCATTTTTGCATTTCTTCTTTGATCTCTTAGTCCTTCCCTGCACCTCTTAGGGATCCCAAAGGCTTACATTCTTTCCCCATTACTAAGTGTTTAACTCTCTCAAGTAGTTATGGCAACACACACACACACACACACACACACACACACAGAGCAAACATGCACCAGACCCACATAATCAGGGATGCACCAGAAAATAATAGAATTTTTGTTGTACTCCACACCCTCTGTTGCTAGTGTTTTTAAAAAAAGGAGAATATAATAAACATTTCATTCATTTATTTGACTTTATTCATTCATTTATTTACTCCTTAATTCAACCATAATTTATTAGGTATATGCTCAGTGCAGGGTATATAAAGATGAATGAGGCTCAGATCCTACTTCTGAGAATGAGATCACAGATGATAGAACATTAAGATACAGATACGTGGGCTTCCCTGGTGGCACAGTGGTTGAGAATCTGCCTGCTAATGCAGGGGACACGGGTTTGAGCCTTGGTCTGGGAAGATCCCACATGCCGTGGAGCAACTAGGCCTGTGAGCCACAACTACTGAGCATGCGCGTCTGCAGCCTGTGGTCCGCGACAAGAGAGGCCACGATAGTGAGAGGCCCGCGCACCGCGATGAAGAGTGGCCCCCGCTTGCCACAACTAGAGAAAGCCCATGCACAGAAACGAAGACCCAACACAGCCAAAAATAAATAAATAAATTTTTTTAAAAATACAGATACATAAAATAACTACCAACAGTACAATCTCACTGTCTCACAGAAGGGCTATATAGAAAAATAGAGGAGTAGTTCTACCAATTGGACATATAAAAAATAGTGATTAATAGAGGCCCAGCTGAGCTGGTGTTCGGAGGGTTAACATTCAGGCCATGCTGGATTCTAACTCCTGCTCATGCCTCACCCCACTCCTCCCTTCTCCCCAGTGTTTAGCCCTCCCTCCCTGCCTCCAACCCTACCCCCATCCGCTACTCACAAAACATGGGTGTTAGTAATCTGCCTATTCCTCAGAGTGAGTCTCTGCTCTTACCTGACTTCCATGGAAGGGGAGCAAGCCCCCCAGCAAATAAGGGTGCCCCAGAGAATTTGCCCTTTCTTCTTTGGCTGACTTCCAGCCCTCCCAGCGGCCACAGAGACCCTCCCCAGCCACTGCCGGAAAACTGGATCTAGACTCGGTGAGGGCAGAGAAGTTCTTATAGCCTATTCAGGGATTTGGCCCCAGTGCAGGTGAGGAGACAGTAGGTACAGTTCAATGACAGGAAACTCTGGATACGTATCTGAACGTGGCCAGTAGTTTTCGGCGGGTCCCTTCTAAACAGAACCAGCTCAGAGAGTGAGAGAACCATTTGACATCCACAGAGGCAGCATTGAGTAAGGCGAGAAACTAAAGTTCACTGACTTATATAACACATACAGGTGGAAACAAACATACAAACAGTATCTCAGAGAAGGGACAAGATGAAAAGCCAGAGTTTCCCTTAACCACGCCTGAACTCAAGCTTCAGTTCTACTTCTTTTTCTAAAGGGTTTTTCCTGATTTTCGGATGCCTTCCTCTATAATTCTAAATATTCTATTTCCACCTCATTTCTTGCTTCATTAACCTTAGCAGTATCTGCTGACTCCCTGCTATGAAAGATAAGAAATTTAGCTTATTTACACTATTTCCTTTTCTTTTCTCTCTCCTCCTCACAATTTTTAGTTATATTTTTAACTTTTCTCTTGTTTCCCTTTGTAACTTTAATACACCTAATCATCTATTTTTGGTTCCATAAACTTTAGATAGTGTCCCTTGACATCCCACTATGTACAATGAGTGCATTTTCACCCCTCTATTTCCCCTCACCTTGCTTGCCCACTCTACCTCTCAATTCTCTCAGCTATACAATTGCTTTTACACAGTCATGGCTTAAAACATTTATATTCCTCCTGTGAAGCCTTCAGTGCCTTGCCAATGGCAGGATTTCCCAGTCTGGGCCCCCTTGGCATTTAGAAGAGGACAGTTTTGCCTTTGTGGGGGCCATGCCTCAAACGGTTGGGGTTTTGACATCTGCAGTGACAGAAACAACCCATATTATTTCCACACACTTCCAAATGGCCCCAGAGGTACGTGCAATTCTCAGATGAGAACTGTTGGTCTCTAAGCTGATTCTGAAAATTGAAATTAAGAGCCAACCCCACCTGCAGTCCACACCTGCCACCTCCAATCTGTGCTCTGCCCAGAGGCAGAGTGATGATGAGGAAGCCTCCCGTGCAGGGACCCCCTGGCTTCCCGTTGCTCTGAGGGAAAAGGCTCTCATGCTCTGACATGATCCCCTCCCCAGCTTGGCCGCTTCTCCCTCCATTCTAATCCCATTGCACTCAGTTCCTGGAATATACTGCCCTCCCCCACTTTGAGCCCTTGCACATGTCTCCTCTGCCTAGACTCTTGTTAATTCAGTCACCACTTGAACGTTCCTGCCACAGAGACCCCTTCTCTGGCTCACTGCCCAGAATAGGTTAGGGTGCCCTGGGCCTCTTAGGCCTCTCCTGTGTCGTCTTGGAGACAGGATAGCACAGTGATTAGGGATAATGACACAGGAGTTTCTCTGGCTTCAAATCTCCACTCTACTACTGAAATGGCTTTTCAATCTTAGTTTTTTTCCTTAATTGAGGTATAATCGACATATAACATTATATTAGTTTGAGATGTACAACATAATGATTTGGTATATATAGATATATATATACTGTGAAATGATCACCGTCATGTTTACTTAACATCTATCACCTCACACAATTACAAATTTTGTTTCTTGTGATGAGCACTTTTAAGATCTACTCCCTGAGCAACTTTCAAATACACAGTACAGTGTTGTTAACTCTACTCACCATGCTGCATGTTTATAAGTTTACAGTTGAAGAAACTGAAGTTTCAAAACGTTAAAATGGTCCTATTCTTGCTGTCGCATTGCCACTGTCCCCCAAATTCCAGACAAATCCTTAACAGTTATACCTCAAAAATACATCTCGAATATGCCCACTTGTGTCTCCCCAGCCACCTAAACTGCTTCGTATAAACTGCTTCGTATCTTTCTATCTGGTTTTTCTGCTTCCACCTTGCTCTCTCTATGCTCTCATGCAGCCACCAGAATCATCGTCTTGAAACAGAAATAGGATCAGGCCACTCTCCTGCATGAAACTGTCCTATTGTCTTTAGAATACAGCTCCATTCCCTCCTGTGGCTTATGAGGCCATGCACGGTCTGGTCCCCGCATCCTTCACTGACTTCATCTCCCTTCACTCCGCCCGTGATCACATAGTCACACAGTCCCCATAGTCACACCAGCCTTCTCTCTGTCCTGAATCCCAAGGCCTTTCCTTCACCAGGGCCATTGCACTTGCAGTCCCCTCTGCCTGCGATGCCCTGCCCCCATCTATCCTATGTCAAGCCTTGTTCTCATTCTACTGTCCCAGTCAAATGTCTCCTCTTAGAAAGGAACTTCTCTGACCACCCAGTCTGTAACTGCTTTTCCCATCCCCAAGTTATTCCCCATGATATTTCCTAGTTTATTTTGTGCATAGCATTTACCCCAATCTGAAATTTTCTGATTTGTCGTCTTCTACTTGTTCACTGTCCATTTCTCTTTTTCCATAAAAATATAACAATGAAAAAGCAATAAGTAAAAGAATGAAAGAGTGGACTTTCTAAGGCTGGTAAGTGGCAGAGCTGGGGTTTGAACCGTGGTCTATAGACTGTCTGAAGCCTGCCCTTTGCCGCAGGTATCTTTGGGTGCTCAAGGTCTCCATCCATGCTTGGGGAAAGCCTGTTCTTGTGCAGCTGGAAAAAGTGAGGCTCCCAACGTGCCTTGGGGCATAGGCACCGTCTGTTATTTTATTTAATTCTCACCGCATTCCCTTAAGGGAAGTAAAGTATCTCCTTTTAGTGCTCTTGGCATTCTAGAATACAAAGTTATACTAACCCAAGGTCACATTCTACTAGCAATGAATGCCTAAACTCAGAGCTCACTGAATGTGCGCCACTGTTGTGGGGAAGACCCTTCCCTGTCTCTGCTTCAAGTCCTCACCACGCCATTCCTAAAGCCCGTCAAGTGTGAGTGGTCAAGGCCCAACTCAACAAGAGTAAATGGCTGCCTTTTCACACCTGTTCCCTGGCTGGGAGCCTTGTATTTGAATTTTGACTACACTTGGCCTAATCCTAATCCCGGTGTGAGTTTTCACTGGTGGAGATGTTTGGTAGATATGTTTGAGTATCTGTGCTGCACAAAATAATAACAATAATCTCTTCCCTTCAAATTGCTTCTTAGTGTAGCCTGCTTTCATGAACATTAGTTTCACCTCTCAGTGAGTTGTCATGTGAGATCAGAGCTGAGCGGAGTGACGGGCAGCCTGGACAGAACTGTAAAGTTAAAACTTTCGGCCTCTTTCC
Source organism: Kogia breviceps (assembly GCF_026419965.1). Taxonomy (NCBI): domain Eukaryota; kingdom Metazoa; phylum Chordata; class Mammalia; order Artiodactyla; family Physeteridae; genus Kogia; species Kogia breviceps. The sequence continues at coordinate 73,770,950 of NC_081317.1, forward strand.
CTTTGTTTCTCCTGCCTCGATCCTAATCCCTACACACCAGCTCACCTGTGCCTTCCCAGGTACCTCCCACTCTGGAAGTTTCTTTACCTTTATTTCCATATTACTTCTTACCCAGACCATTTTAAGGACAATGGGCTGATTCGATTAACAAGTCCCTGCTATCTCCCCTATACAGTCTAATGTTTGATGGAAAACTATAATATATATTTCTACTTAAGGAATGATAGCAATGGTAAGAATTTCCCTGAGACCATTCTAGCAAAATAGCCATATGGATGGCTGTGTAATGTCACAGCTGCCAACAGCAACAGGAACTTTTATTGAACACTTTCCATGTGCCAGGTGCTATGCTAAGCACTCGACATGCATTACTTCATTTGATGCTGCAGCATCCTAGGAAGGAAAGCTGTATAGCCCTATTTAACAGATGAGGAAAGCTTGTGCAGAAAATTAAGGACGTTGTTCAACAGCACACAGCTAGCAAGAGGCAGAGCAGAGAGGTAAATCCAAGTCTTATTCAATCCAGAATCCATGCTTTTTATACCATACCTTTACGCCCCCGCTCCCAGCCCTCTCCTGGCTAATGTGGAAAGTGTAAGATCAAATGAGAGGGGGAAGCCAGCCCTAACTCAAGACTTCAAAAAAGTTCTAGGGCTTTATTATTAACTCTCTGTTGTTCTATTTTAGAAATCACTGGCTCCTAGAGGGGTCAAATTTCAAGGTGGTTCAGCACAGACAAAGGAGATCTGTGGGGTAGAGACAAGTACAGCATAATGCTTAATTAAGAGACTTGGCTATGGGCTCTCTGGTGCTTACGCCTTTATAATTGGGGCTAGTTGTGTGAATCCTGCTGAGCCTTGCTTTTCTTCATATGCAAAATGAGTGTATTAGTAGTAAGTGCCTCATAGGATTACAGTGCATCATGTAAAACCCTTAGCATAGTACCTGGCACATAGTTGGCATTAATGTAGCTGGAGAGAGAAAGCAAGAGCAAGAGAGAGAAAGCAAGAGCAAGAGAGAGAAAAGAGAGAGTGACAAAGAGACTAAAGAATTTTTTTTCTAGGTCCTAATCCTCATAAGGTTTCATAGGTAACATCTCTTTAGTACCTGGGTAATTCTGTACCTGAACTTTTGCTGTGAAGTATTCTTTAAATTAAAATCAGATCTGAGTTAAATCTTTATTTTAATAGTACTAGACTGCTGCACTTACACAATCATGAACTGCCGACAATATATTTGTTAACGTTTTAGAAACATTTTGTAAGGGCATGAATCATGAAATGGTTTTCTCGATCTGTTTTTCCTCAGCATGTTACTAAATAGAGAGCAGGTAATCAAGAGTTACCTTGACACTCACACACTAGAGATGATAATGAGGAGAGGGAACAATTCACTCCAAAGTGCTTTTCTTGAAAGCTAAATGTCAGGAGAGACTAAAGAGTCGTTGTCAGAAAGTCTGTAATGATGAAGCACAAATATTAGCCTTTTTCTTTTTTTTTTTGGATGGCGTGATGTTCTTTTAATGTATGAAAAAAATGTTTGAGCCTAGTGTAAACATGTTTTGGGTCCCTGAATTTTTTTTTAACATCTTTATTGGAGTATAATTGCTTTACAATGGTGTGTTCATTTCTGCTTTATAACAAAGTGAATCAGTTATACATATACATATGTTCCAATATCTCTTATGTCCAAATGCTTGGGCTGACAGCTTGGTCACTATAGCACCTATATCAGGTCCTGCAATATCTTTTGACTTGAAGCAAGTTTTCCCTTTCACAAAGACCATTAAGTGGTCTGTTAATTAGAGGCACTGGGAGGAACTCAATATCATGTTCATTAAATATTTCTTTTGGAAAAAATGTTAAATGGCCCATAAATGAGAGCATGACCAGGCATTCTCTTTCATCTGCGTCTGGCTTAATGATCAGCTCAGCAGTCATTAAAGGCTGCATGGTAAACCCTTCTAAGTCTGCATCTTTATTCTGTTGTAAGATTAAAGAACAAACTTCAAAAGTCATTTATGGAGATGGAGAAAACCACCATCTGGTCAGTCTGAAAAAAATATAAATACATTTTTTTTTTACCAGGCAAGAAGCTTATGTCAGCACTTGTCAGAGTTTGTCCCATGGAGTACAAATCCCTTGAGTTATTCCATTGAAAAAGGGTTCTGTGGTCAAATGAGTTGGGGAAGTTTTGCATGCTAGATCTCTACTTCCACATACACACATGAAGATTCACCCTGCACAGTAACATGTTAGAAACTCTGGTAAGTTCTACATTAAGGAATCCTGTTCAAGCTTGTGTAAGGTGGCAGTTTCCCCAGAGTACTTGACATAGAAGCCTTGCGTCATGCATCATACTACTATCATAGCATTATGTATTGTATGGAAATTGTCTACTTACCTGCCTATCTACATTAGCTTACATCTGACTGTAAGCTTTTGGAGAACAGAGATCCATATCTTATTTATTTTTTATTTCTTATGTGAACACAATTTCTGGAACAGAGTGGGTACTCAATAAATAGGTGCAAAGAGAACCGAACTCTCAATGAATATGTGTTGATGGCAAGGAAGAACAATGTAAATACATCAAAGGAAGAAGGAAGGTTAACTGTTTCTGCCTTTAAATCATATAAACCATAATCTCTTATAACCCAGCACCTGTGCAATTGGTCCTGCAAGGAATTTGAATGTGAACACTTAAAAGCAGGAACATCCTGCTGGAGTGGATATAAGGATGTACATAAACACATATATGCCATGTCTGGTTTAGGGCTTTTTATGATGATATTTATTAAAACCAAAAGCCGTAACTCTTTTCTTTGGAACAACTTACATCGCACCATTTCCTTATTCCCAAAGACTGATATGAGGTTTTCCCAGCTCTCTTGATTTCCTGATCCCTTTCCTGTCCCCAAACACAGTTTCTCCAGCCTCCATTCTGTGCTGTGGTCCATGGAGCACTCACTCCCACATCATAGTCTCCCCACCCACAGGTCCTTCTGGCTTCTCCTACCTTGGTCCTCTTAATCCCTGGGAACCTCAGCAGCTATTTTCATCTTCTTTACCCTAAGCTTCTCAGCACAGCTGGAGAAAATAAAATTAATCTCCACTGTCCCCTCCAGGCTGCTGGGATCCATGCTGCTGGGAAAGCCTTTTATTCAGATCATCTCTCACTGACTTCCACTCTCATTCCCCACCCCAGATATTCAGATCCATTTTCACTTGCAAGTTTCCAACTCGATCCTACCTGCCTCATTCTTAGGAAGTGACCTCATGGGTTCAACTCCCAAAAGAATGAAGGCATTGAACACAAGCCCCTTCAATTCTGTTCCTCTCTGAATCCTCACTTGCCTCTCTTTGAATCTGACAGCTGGTTTCTCAGTCAAAACCAACTGGTCATCTATACGTTTGATTTCATCATCCTGCCTCCTCTGGGACCTATTTCATAAATTGTTCCCTCTCTCATAAATTTTCAATTTCCATTAGTCCTTTGCATGCTGCCAACATATGTTGGTTATACAAATGAACAGCAAACCTTCCTTTCACCTTTTTACCCATTTAAGTGGCCACCCTATCCCATTCCTTTAGTCTTCAAACTCCCTGGAACACAGGTCTTCAATTACTGTCTAGGAACCAGTGCAGTTTCTCATTCTTCAAATCCTTGCCTTCCTCCCCCACTGCTCCCTCAAGCGTTTATCAACAGCAAATATTTCCCATTGATCTTGCTGCAGGAATCATCATACCTGAGAAAATCCTACGCTTCTCTCAAAGTCCATCTCAAGAGCCCCTTCCTCTTTGAATCTTGTATAAGTCATTAATTTGTGTTTTGTTGGGATGAGATTGTATAATAAAAGACCCTAGGTCAGGGCTAGGAAGACTTGGCTTTAAGTCTTGACTCTGGCATGAAATGGCACAAATCAGAATGTCATATCACCTCTCCATGAAATAAAAACATGCTTTAAGATGTCCACTAAGTCTCTTCTAATTCTTATTATATTTTTAGACATCTTAATGTCAGGAACTCTCTTTTAATATTGTGCAGCACAGTCCCCGTGGATAGCTTTCTCTATTTCCTTATTTCCTCTCACAATAATCTTCTCGTTTTAGCAAAAAGTGAATGAAATTTGTCTGTGATTTGGATTTCTACTTTTAAAATCTTCCTTTTCCCTTTGCCCTTTAATAATGAAAATGAAACTAGATGTAAAATATCTAAGGTTCTAAAATTTTTAAAGACAACACTTAGCAGTTCGCTTGGATAGAAGAGCAGGTCTAGTAAGTTTCTGGAGAGATTTATAAATAGGTGGCTATTTAATAACAAGACACCCTGCTATAAAGGGGCTAAGGAATCAGAAAACCAATGTGTAGATAAGATACATGAGAAAAGATGAATTTCCTATCACATTTCATGATGTCTGAGAACATTGGGAAATGGCTGCTCCAGGATATTAATGTTCCAGCATAATTAAAACAAGGCAGCTGAGTACAAAGCAGAAATTGCAAGATCATTAATTTCTGACACAGTAATCAACACATTATAGAACAGATTAGGGTGGTTCCATACACAAAGCCAGGAAAATTATACTGTCAAGTGGAATATGTTTTAATGTGAAATTGGATAGAGGAGCTAAGTATGGAAAAGGAGCCTACTGTTGAGTTTTTCCAAGAAAAACTCAGTGTCAGCTGTCAGGCCAGGAATTATAAATTACTTTAAATATGAGTAAGGCAGAGTTGAGATACTCTGATTTTCCTTCTCTTTCATTTCCTTTCAGATATTTGTTGTTGGGTTTCTGTGTTTCACGTCAATTTATAGGGAAATGACTGTAAAGACTGATTAGCACAACTGGTAGTTGCTAACACACAGCTAACATGAGCGTGGTGTTTATGTCAGTGCATTCTTTCATGACTTTCCCAAGGAATTAATTTCATAGAATATGGCTGGATTACCACGTTTGTCCTCCCAGCACCATGGAGATATCTGGGACATTCTTTCCCCAAAGTCTTATTAGTAAGCTTAATTAAGCAAAAATATATTCCAAAGATTGTTTATAAACTGAGAAACACTACCTCCCTCCACACTTCCAAATTCCTAATCTTGTATTTCACAGTCTCACGATGGCTGCCTTTATAGGGAATCTTTTCCCGGGGTTTTTTGGATGAGGCAACACTGACTAATTTGCACTTTGAGATTTTCTGGGTATCCTCTGGTATCCTGAGCTCATAGACCAGGTAAGTATTTGCTGGACACTCTAGGTATAAGCTCAATTCATTTACTTGGAAATCGACAATTGACACAGTAGTATAGACTCGCTTCTTTCACCTTATTTCCTTTTGCATAGATACTCCCACCTTTTTCTCCCTCCCTTGTGTGGCTTTCTCTGGGTATTCTGTGCTCTGTCTTTGCAGTACCTACATCTAGTAGAAGTAGTCAACAAGCTACCTCCCTATGTATCTCCCACCACACCCTGAAGGGTCATGAGCTCCTATTTTCTGTTCAACATTGGCTTACATGTGAATGTAAGCAATGCTCAAAGACGCATTACTATTTGTGGCCTGCCTATTTCATCTCAGTCTCTGAACCAAGACATTTAGTTCTCCCTTAGTTTATTTCTCCAAATAAGGATTGCCTAATAAACATATCTGAAAGGCAAATGTCAAGCCAGAAAAAACAGTTTGCAACATATATGACAAACTCCTAATACATTTAAGCTTTAAATTTAATATATCAATAAGCAAAACATGAAGTAAGAAGTAGGAAGGTGGGCAATGAATATATACAGGCAAATCAGAAAAAAAGAAATATTACTGGAAAATAAATGTACAAACATGTCCAACTTCATTTATAATCAAAGAAATTTAAAAAGTAATAAAATAGCATATTTGTCTATCAAATGGATAAAGATACTTTTAAAACAATACTCTGGAGTATGATATTTGTATTAATAGCTGCATTCATACTGCTTGTATTGTTCAGTTTATCAATTAAAAAATCTTTCACTTTAGGCCAAAAATATATAGATGTATATATAATATAGGCGTTATATATATATACTTAAATTTCATTTATTAAATATTTATATATATATAATTACATATTTAAGTATATTATTATATAAAACATTGCCCTGGAGAGGTGAGTATTCAAGGAAATAGGATTCTCATAAGCTCTAGTGTGAAGGTAAATTGATATAATATTACTAGATGACAATTCAATTACCTATATCATAAAGAAAGACCCCAAACATGCATATCCTTTGACATAACAATTCTAATTCTAGGAATTTATCATAAGGAAATAATCATGGTTATGCACAAAGGTTTATCTACAATATTCATCACAGCAATATTTGTAATATTGCAAAATTGGAAACTGCCCAATTATCTATCAGTAGGGATTGGTTAAATAAGTTGTAACACAGCTGAAAAGGGCTTAGCATTATACAAGTTTTTAGCCACAGCTCTGCTTCAAGTCAGGATCTCCGCTTTGCCCTGGGAGTTAATGCAAATAAGACCCACACTGTCTCTGTGTCTCACACATGAGCAGAGTGAAGTCATTATTTCTGTTTGGATATTAGCTAAAGTCACTGTCTTCTCCTGACCCAGAGAAATTCATCCAGAGCAGGGGTGAGCCCTTGAGAATCAAGACAAAGACATAGATTCTGCCTTTTTTGCGATTGATTGTGTTCTCCAAGTCTTCTGGTAGGACTGATGTTTTATATCTCCATCCACGTGTCACAATAGGTCCATATTATGATGTTCATCCTTGGGCATGACAATTAAATTGATGATTACATTACATTGCTCAGGGAAGTGTTTGACCAGGGGTCCTCCCTAAGGGAGGTGGGCCGGAGATAAACCACACTGTATGTCCAGGAAGGCATTCACACCTGTTTCCTTTAGTGGCGATGAAAGGCTTATAGGAAAATTTTATATAATAATGTTCTCGTTATTAGGGTGTGAAATTAGATCCTAAAACACTAAAAATGATACCATCTCACCTTTAGTTCTTTTTTTCAGAGGCTTTTCATGTTTATTTTCCATTTAGACCCTCAATACTAATTGTACAGGATTGCGCAGGATCTATGTCCCACAAAAAAAAGAGCATGAATTTTGGAGTCAGACAGACCTCACTCCCAAAACAAAGGAAAGGAAGTGAAAATGGGTACAAATGAAGATAAGATTGAAGGTGTGGGGAGTTGAGGGGATTCTTTCCTATGGGCTAAATTTTCCGTATAGAGCAGACATGAGGTCATCGGCTAAGAGAGAGAAAGACATCAGTGAAGAGAAGGAACACCTGCTGTGGAGAGGCGGGGTTACTGCCTGCGAGAAGAGGTTTCAGCACTCACCAGCCCTGAAATTCAGTCACAATCTATGTAAGATTCAGGTTCTGGTGCCAGGTGATGGAGAACTCTTTATAAACATACATAAGGCAAAATGACAGGAAGCTAGTTATAATATAAATACAGGTCAAAGACATACTTGTCCTCTGCTATTAATTGGGGAGTTTCAAGACTTTCAGAATCATATTCTAAAATACCTAAAGCAAAAAGGAGAAAATGAGCAGATTGGTATAATGAAATATGCTCTATCAGATATTCAGAGTGTCATGTTTCATGGCTGGGTCTACAGCTAGCTGTTATATGACCTTGAGCTCATATCATAGGGTCTCTGGGCCTTTTCCTCATTCTAAAAAATATCTGATTCTGAGGTCTCTTCTGGAAACTCCTTTTCCTTTTCAGTGACCAAATGATTTGAAAATAATGCAGATTTCTGAAATCAGTGAGTTGAGAGATCTGGGTATTTACCACACAAATAGCAATGAAAAACTTTGGCTGCTGATCTGCAAATCTACCACAGGGCGCCCTCTACCCTAAAATGGGAGGCTCTTACAAGCGGAAGGACTCATGCTGGGTGAAGCTGGAAGCTGTTCAGTCTTTGTTGCTTGTGAAAGCCAAGAGCTGAATTAAATCCGATGGGTCTTTAAAAAAAGAAGAAACAAAACAGATGGATCTTTTAAGAAAAAAAGTGTTGGTCAGCTAAAGACTTATTTAAAAACACATGGTCTTTCTGCCTTTTGTGGGATCTGAAGACCAAATATAGTATCTGCAGGAGGCATGCTGTTACGGTTTAGCAACTATTTCCCCAAACATGGCTGGGATTCTAAAAATACTAAAGTCTTATACTCATTTTTCTAGATAAAGCTCCACTCAGCCTGTCTTTAGGGATTTGTGAAAATTCCACCCTTTTAGTCAAGTGTCTAATGTGAGAATTTTTGTTTTGCTTTATGTTTTTTTAAAAAATTCTCTTACAACTTATTGTCAAACAGTTAAATGAATGCAGTTGCATTACATAGTATAGTATATCCTGCAATTGTGTCAAAATCATCTTAATGAAGGGCTCTGGAATTCCACTGACTGGATTATAGTAATTTTGTGAGTAATTATTCCACCAACTCTGTAGTCACCATATCCAAATTTATCTCTGCAAATGATTCCAAAAGATTTCAAACCTCGTCAGAGTAGAAGTTAAATTTAACCCAGAATCAAACCCTCTGGTAAATTGTTAAGGTCCACTGCTAATAACAAGAACCTAACTAGGTTTGTTTTCGAACATCGGTAATTTATAGTATTGTTGGCATAGGATTGAAATGTTTCTATGTGAAGATAGGAGGCCATTTCTGGAAACTATCATTCACATACTAATTATAGGCCCAACTGGGGCTCTTCAATTGGTAAAGTAGGTGGTGGATTAACCCAACAACCTGGCCAGTGATGTCTCTCTGGAAGGCCATGAAACTACTTTAAAAGTCAGTGAAAAACCAGTCAGTTCAGCCACTGTTGAGCTCTTTAATACCAACGATGTTTTTTTAACTACACAACAAAGGTTTGTGGTTCCCTGCAAAAGCTTTCATTTCTTCCCTCCCTCAGCAAAGTCCTATTCCTTGTGTTGGGTACCACTTAAACTATGACACTTCATAAAGTTATAATTAGTAACCCTAATTATTTTAAAAATCCGGCCTGATTTGGTTTGGGAAAATAAGTTCCTGACATATCTGTTTCTCTGCTTTTTCTTTCCTGCGTGCTTTAATCAGGAACTTTTCTAGACTTTTACAGGTTTAGGGGCAGTCTAGCCCCTCTGAGTAACCCAGCCTTGTGGCTGCATTTCTGTACAGACTCTCTCTCCACCCCACTGTCCTCACCCCCTGGGAGGGAAAAACTTTAGGAGAGAATTAAAATTTGTATACTATGAGGAAAGTTTTCTCAGTTACCCTTAGGATTTGCTCCCTGTCATTATGTTATTTTGAGGGAGTAGATCATTCATTTTTGAAAGGGAGGCAAGTGAAAACAAAGAAGATACTCTATTGCACTTTGACAATTTGCAGTTTTCTGAAGCAGGAAATTGGAAGAGTGGAGCCCTGATCATCTCCAGGATCATTATTGAGCTGGAGTGTCAGTCCATCTCCCTTGCTTTTTTGCCCCTTTGTCTTTTCTTTCCAGGGCTTGAGGATATTTCATTGCTCCTTAGACTACCACCTGGTGATGTGCAGAGGAAAAGAAAACTAATTCAATCTAGTCTGCTTTTAAAATGTAAACAACTGTCCTGCTCTGACTGGGAAGAATTAACAGGTTGAACTTGACAGAGAATCAAAAAAGGAGGTAACAGATCTGAAACTTCCTCACATAGGAACTACACATAATAGAAATTTAGCAAGTGGAGTTTGATAATCCAGATAGCAGTTTTCTACCACCCTTGACTGGTGTTTCTCAGCCAGAAAAGATTTTGCCCTGGCCTCCCTCCCCAAAGGGACATTTGGCAGTGTCTGGAGACATTTTTGATTGTTATAACTTGGGGGTGATATTGGTATCTAGTGGGTAGAGACCAGGAATGCTTAACATCCCACAATGCACAGGGCAGTCCCCTACAACAAAGAATTATCTGGCCCCAAATGTCAATAGGGCTGAGATCAGAACACCCTGATGTAGATAAATGAGCATATGCAATGTCTAATTTTAATATGATAAGAAGTAAGTTAAATCATGCTTTTGATCTTTACTTGACTATATTTAAAATTATTTGTTTGCAAATATGTATTTATAGCTCTCTCCAGTCACCTCCTATTTGTATTTCCAAAGTTAGTCTAGCTAAGTTTTCTCAACAATTAATATTCTCTATCCAAAAAATTTGAAAGTATCACTTGTCCCTAAGGACTGGAACCTTTAGTGCACTGAAACAAATTCATTTACACAAGTCTAATTTGCCCCTAACTTTTAAGAGATTTGCATAACATCAGGAACACTGTCTAAGGAACAGCAGTTTACTTTGTCCCTCTTCTCCCCTCTTAAATAGATAACAGTATACATTCGAGTTGCCTAAGATTTTTTTCCCAGTCTTTAGAGATATTCTGTTTACTTTGAAATACTGCCAAAAATGAAATAAACACTGTTTTTAAAAAAAGCTCTATAAATAAACAAGAGGTTAATCCCCTTAAGAATTTAGACTATGGGCAATTTCCTTCTTGTCACATTCTTAATGGGACCCAGGGACAGAGTTCTTAAGAACAGACCGAAATGTTTGGCTTTCTCTTTGCCTGTGTCAGCCAGGCCCAATCCTCAGCTTACCCAGTCACCAACTACCCTAAAATAACCTCTCCACCTCAAGAGGCCCTCAAAATGCAAGATGGCGGCACAAGAATAGGAGATGAAATTATTAGCATTGTTTATAGCAGGGTGGAAATCCAATGTGTTAGACCAAACAAGCTGATCTTGTCATGTTTCTTTTGTGTGTTGGAATGCTGATAGACAACTGCCAAACAGATCTGAGGTTTGAGGCCATAGTTTGAATCTAGTACATAGCTGACTGACTTTGTGGCTCTTTTATCAGAACAACATGTGATCTGGCCAGTATTCTAAGTGTAGAAAGAGTTCTAAGATAGGAATAACCTAGTGGCCTGCTGTTGTCCAGAACATCTTTAGCATTTCACTTAACCCACTGTGGCGGTTCACAGATTTGTTTGGAATGTCCAAAAGGAGCCAGGAAGCTCTATCCAGTGGAACTTTCTGCAATGAAGAAATGTTACATATCTGAGATAACCAGCTCACTTGACCACTGGCGCTACGTGGCTGTTACGCACTTGAAATGTGATTAGTGCACCTAAGGAAATGAATTTTAAATTTTATTTAATTTTCATTTAAATATCCACATGTCGTCGTGGCTACTATAATAAACAGTGCCAATCTGAAAAACAGTAACTCATTATTCCACATCTTCATTATGGATATCTTGATTCCTTCTTCTTTTCTCTCAATTATAAATATAGCAAAATTAAAGAATGTTTAGAAGATGAAAGGAAATTCTATTCAATACCCGTAATTTCATGAACCTAACAAAATTGTTATACATTTGGTAAATTTTCAAGGTTTTTTCTAGGTATTTTTAGACTAGTTCGATATAACTTATCTTATTTTATTTTGCTTTATTTTAATTTTATCTATTATAACCAGCTTTTTTTCACTTAACATTATGAGAGGAATATATTTCTCTACTACTAAATAATATTCACAAGCTATCAGAGTTAATGATTGCCTATTTCTTAGATTGTAGCACCATGATTTGTGTATTTCCTCGGTTTTTGAAATGTTGGGTTCTTTCATTTATTTGCTTCCTTGCTTGCTTGGTTTTATGGTCAGTATAAAATAATGCTGTAGTAAACATGTGAAAGCATGTTTACATCTCTCCTCTTTAAGATATGTTTACCTGCCAAATAGTTGAGTCTTATTTAGGTAATAATTTACATGGTGAATCATTTCACTACCACAGAATCATTTTGAAAAAGTACTTTTTCACTATTCATGTCAAAAACAGACTATACAGAAACGAAAGCCAAGTCTTTTCTCACTGCAGCACAATTAATTCAGTAAATAAGGAGACAGATTACCATTCCTTCCCATAGAACAGGAAGAATTGCTGATAAAATGTAACTGTACTCAGGGCTGATGCCATAGACCTCTGCTTTGCAAATGGGGAACAAGTTCCCACACATAAATCCTACAAGTAAAATATTTTACATAGTCAGCTCATCTCTAGAATTTATAAAGGTAAGAAAATTAATGGAAGTTAAATTAAAAAACCCAAAAATGCCCCTTTTATTTTGTTCCTTGTAAATACATATAGTTATATATTATTGCATCTCCAAACTATCCTTTTTATAATTTAAAGTAATATGAATACAGTCCAAGTAAACTGTCACACATCTTACAATTAGGAGTTATTCTGAAGATATTGGCCTAAGACATTTTATATTTTGCATAGTGATAAACTGTCATGAGATTTTTCCATTTCTTTTTAAATAAATTTTATATTCTGGTGGCTCTGATCATCAAAGAGCAGATAGATCCTGTTGATAACACAGATGAATTGAAGACATAGCATACTGAATATTAGAACCTTAAAAAAATCAAATGTTCTCATTATTCATAATTTGGGTTCTACTTTCTGTAACATCTTTGTCTTTTTTGAATTAAGATTTGTATTTGAGGGATTGACCATGGACTGAATGACCTTGTGCTCATTAAACATTAGGTTATACCTGTGAAGCAGCTTTGTAAACTGCAAAGTACAGTGAAAATCTAGTATAAATGTTTTGAAAAGTGCTATTTGCTCATCCTATACATGAAAAGGAGACTTTTAAATTGGCTTAATGGAAAGAAATCCAAGACTTTTTTCTCTCTCTTTGGAACACTGAATTTAATAATTTATAGTAGAGATTTATTTTTCCTTCACATACAACAGTAAAAATGTTTGGCCTGATAAAATAACTGCATTTAGGGCTTTTATTAGTGATAACACTCAAGGACATAGATCTTTACTTTGGAAATGGAACTTGGGTCTCCAGATAGCAAATCACTGGGACTTTGTTCACTCTATGAATGAAGCACATTGCCAGAAAGTCAATTCCAAAATATCAATAGTGTGTTTACACTGGAAATGTTTGTAAAAGAGCTTGGACTGCCATCCACCCTGTATACACTTTGTGGATTATCTGGGGAAAATATTTAAAAGTTGACTGGTTTTCCTCTGCCACCTAGTTAACTTCTTGCTTTCCTCTCCCAGTGTTTTAAAGAATGCAGACTAAGTTAAGCATTAGTGTACACAACATACCATTGTGAGCTTGATTCTGCTGAAAAAAATAAGAGAAGTAGTCCCAGGGTCATATATAAATGGTTAACCATTACTCATGCCACTGTGATCTGTGGTTCACAGACAATGAAGAGGTGCCTCCCTGTAGTTTGCTTCTGCACATCTGTTGTGTCAAGTACATCCCAGGTCATAAGAGTTTCCAATTTTCAGTTAACAGAACTCACAGTTTTACTTTTCTGAATTGCAGGTGGTTTTCATGAGCCTGTGCAAAAGTTTTTGGGACTGTGGACTTGTAGCCCTGGATGACATTACAATGGAATTGGGAAGCTGCTGGTCTCCAGGTAAGACGGTGGTCATTTCAGCTTTCTTTTATCTCCCTGGCCGATTCATGGCATGTCCTGTTTCTGTAAGAACATACCACGTACATTTAATCTGTGCTACTCTGTCCTTTGCTTTTCTTGCCAGAAGTGCCTCTCTCATTTAGAAATGATGCCTTGAATGCAATGTGTGACTTTGTACATATGACTTAACCCCTGTATCTTCATCTATAAGAGAGGTGGTAATACCTACCTGAAAAGTGGGGATAATACACATAAATTCCCTAGTGTAGGACCTAGCACAAAACAGTGCTTTAAAAACAAATACCTTCTATTATAATTCCTTTTGTTATTATTATTGTTGTTGCCTCATATGCATGCAGATTTTCAAGAAATATTGATGAAATTGTTATCATACATAGACTAGGCTAAACATATCATTTCTAAATGATAATAAATAAATATTTTCCAAGTGAATTAAATGACAGTGGAACAATGGAGCAAGCATTGATGATAGTGACAAATATTGTGGCTGTGGGTTGGACATTATGTCTAATGAGAAAATGGTGCATACCTCAACCCAAATCATTGGTTTCTATCTATTAATTACCAGTGCATCCTAAGTCTCAGGGTATCCATTTCTTTAACAAACAGGCAAATTGTGGCATCAATTTGGCACCAGAGAATAATCTCCATGTTTATTTAATTAAAAGATAATTTGTTTGTAGTCAATTTGTGTGGCACTGCAAGAACAACATAAAACAAGATAAAAATCTCTACACTCAAGACGTAGAAAAGGGAATGAGGCTTCATTAGCTTGTAGTGTATATAAAATAAAATGAAGTAAGGTAATTATCATGCAAGAGATGGAAAAGATAGGCTGTTTATTAGAGAATCTAGATGTAGGGAGGTACAACCAAAGAAGTCCCCAGGAAGTTGGGAGGTGACACCACTCTAATAATAATCATTATTATGGTTATTGAAGATAGCACCCGAAGACATAAACATTTCTTTTTGGAAGTGGAAAATAAGCCTCCAGGTAGCAAAACACCAAGTTCTAATATGTATTTAGCTAATATTTATTGAGAACTTCATGTTCTAAATATTTTACATACATCATCTTATTTAATCCTCACAACCCCCTGAGGTGGATACCATTAATATTCCCACATTACAAATAAGAATGCTGAGGCACAGAAAAATTCGGTAACCTGCTCCACACATATAAAGCTATGTCTCCAAAATCACATTTAATTCTTTCACATTCTCCCCCTCCTCCAAAGCAGTTATAGAGTTGCTCTGAGGATTCCCTTCACTCATTCTGGATTTCTGAAGAAAAATCCTGCATGCCGTTTTATTATTTTTTATGTTTCCATAAAGGCAACATACCTCCAATTTTCAGAGCTTTATAAGCTCATTCACACAAATAAATTCACAAGTCAGAGAAAGTTTCTTTCTCAAAGTATTCCCATACTTTTGGATCTAGATTTCTGATTGTTCTCTGCCCCTCTGGCAGAACCTAGGGTGGAGTCCAACCTCTAGCTGGAGGCACCAGTGTGGCTTAGGTGGGCTTCTGGTGAGGGGGCTGTCTCTTTATGTGGGGCATGTGGCCAGACGACACCCATACGTGCAGCATGTGCTTCCAGTGAGCCTTGGAATACGTATTCATTGAAAGAGCCTCAGCAACCGCAACACCTGCTGTTTCCTTGCAGAGAAGCTTCCAACTCCACCTGGAGAGTGTACTTTCGAACAAGATGAATGTGCATTTACTCAGGAGAGAAGGAACCGGAGCAGCTGGCACAGGAGGAGGGGAGAAACTCCTACCTCCTACACAGGACCAAAGGGAGATCACACTACTGGGGTAGGTGAGTTATGCCACATGGTGCTGTTTCCTAAGGAAACCAGAAATAACATTCTAGGGGTCCTTTACTGCATTTTGAAATGGGAAAAATGATGTGTCTAGAATGAACTGCACGTGGGATGCTATACCTGTGGGGTAGGTAATTCAGTATGTGCATTTAAAATCATTCTTTCTGTTTATTACATTGCTTATATATCTTGCTGCAAAAAGGATTTAAAGGGCTTACAAAGCTATGCGCACAAAGATAATTTAATTAGAGGTAGGTTTAAAAATAAAAGAGAGAGGGACAAAAATGAAAAAAAAAGTAGATGATGATCTAAACTTAAGCCCAGGACTGAGACCTAGTATAGAAATATGCTGGCAGACAGGGGAGGAGATATATCAGTTTGAGTCCTCACTTTCTAGAAACTGAAAAAGACGGAAAACTCATCTGTAAAACAAGATTTACAGTGTTCTTAGGATAGAAACAGATGAAGCAGTCCATCAATGGGTGGAGGCAATAAGGAGGTGCATTTTCTGTAGAAAATGTATAAACTACAATAAACTAGGCTAAAAGTTGATCTACTTCTTATTATCACCATGTGTCAGCAATTGTAAACGATGTCAGTGATAAAAATACTCCCTAAAGAATAGACCTTTCTCACTGACCCTCTCCATTTTACTTGGTATACCAGTTGGATAACAGCACATCATTTGGTCCAGACAAAAAGAACTATCCTTGTTACTAAGATTATAGAGATATTTCCTGAAGGGTCCTTACAGAGAGTTGCGTCATGCTGTTTCTTATGGTCTACCTCAAGATAAGTCTAGGGAATAACACCACAGAGCAACCTATAGCATAACCTATTTGTTGAACTGGCTTAATTAGGTAGGGTGCAATCAGGAACAGCTTTGTTTTTTCTTTCCAACACTCTCTTCAAACATACCCTAAAGAATTCTCCCTTCCCCACCCCTTGGCAGATCCCATAGCTTCTCAGTCTGGTTGAGGTATAAGAGCCGCCACACATTCAGGTATGTTAAAAAGTCCAATTCAAATTAAAACTTCAGTTTCTCATTCAATCAAATCATCTTTCTCCCTCAGCATGGGCCTGATTCATAGTTTGGAGATGATAAAAGGGAAGACTCTGTACTGTGTTTAACTTCCTCCTCTGCCCCTTAGCTTCATGATCATTTAGCCAGGGTGAGTGCAGGAGGAATTAAAAGAAAATAACTTTTAAAATGTTTGGTGCTATTTCAAATTCTTTCTTGGATATTGAATACATTCTGTTAGGACAGATATCTAAATACTGGCTCTTTGGAGAAGGTGTCTAAATACTGCCTCTTTTGCATCTTACCATTTTTGGCACTGTACTCTCTGGCTGATCTCCTATGGCTACCCCCTCTTCCCCTAGCACTTGCACTTACAGAGGTACAACTCACACAGATTTTCTGCTTATGTTCCTCCTGGCAGTTTTGACTTGGGTCCTTTTGAGAGCCTTTGGTTCCAGCCACCTTCCCAGTGAGTATCCATTTGGCCTCGGATCCTAAATGCACCTTTGCCTGACTAAGAAGAAGATGTGCAGCTTGGTCCTACCACTGATCTCTCTTTCCTTCCTGTTGCTTCAGAGAGTCTGGGACAGTGTCGCATCAGTTAGGGATGCTGTTGAAGAGATTCAGCCTTGGTTCAACCAGGTTCCAGCACTGAGTAGAAGATTCTAAGAGTGTGTGAGACTATATCTGGAAAGACAAGGAAATTTTAAAAGATGACACAAAAAAACTTGTATATGTTAGGACTATTTTGGTTGGGAACAGTTTTTTACCCTTTGTAACAGAAAGAAAGGCCATTTCAGGGCTGACTTCAGGCATAGCTTGATGTAGGGGATAAAACTATGTCACTGGGATCAGTCTCTCTCTCCATCTCTCTGCTCTGGTTTTTCTGAGTTGGCTCCAATCTCAGACAGGCTCTCCTCTCATGGTAGCAAGAAGCTATAGCAGCTGCAGCCTCATGGCCTTTCAACACTGAATCTAGTGAAAAGAGATAACTCAAACCAACAAACAAAAAATGAGTCTCATTAGCTCTGATTGGCAGTGTATTGAGGGCAGAGTACTATCAAATTCCTGTTTGAATCCCCACAGGGCTTACTATTGTACCTTATACACTACAGAGGCTCAAAAATGTCCACGGAGTGAATAAATGAACCTATAAGCCTTCACTGATGTATATAAGAATAACTAACCATTTAGTTAGCAAGACCCCTAGAAAATGTGATAATGAGGAGAAACTGAATTACAAGAGGAGTAGAGAAAGATCAAGAATAAATCAGCTTTAATTCGAGTCCATTGTAATCACGATGTTGACTGTATGTATGTTTTTCTGGGGGAGGGAGTTGATAGCTTTTCTTCCATTTCTCAGGAACACCAAGAAGGCTAGCAACAACAGATGTGAGAAGAGCGCCATGCTGTGGTAGACTACCACAGGGGAATTCTCTGGGTAACAAGCTATGCCACGTCTTAGACACGGAAGAGAGGACAAAACAAAAATAGTGAGCAGTGGAGAGAGGGAGTCTCTGAAAAGGGCAAGGAGGGGTCACCAGGCCTGGTTATAACAGACCCATGAACTATGGTATCAAGGCTCCCCACTCACTAGGTATGAGACCTTGAGAAAGTTACTTAAAATCTCTAAGTCTCAGTGATGTCATCTAGAAAATGAGAATAATTATAGCTACTTATCTGTTTGCTTACATCAAAGGATGGTTGAATTTAAACTTGTTTAACTTGTAGATGACATTCCACCTCCTCCCCATACACAAAATCTATGAAAGTCTTACAAAAGCACGTGCAGTAGAAATTCCATTACTCATCATTTTGCTCCTTTATTTACGCTGTTCCTGGTTTAAGGGCACATGTTAGTTAAGTTGGTGTGGCTTTGTTTAAAAAATAATATGATTGTGTTTGCTTTGTCTCTTTGAAAACTTTGAAGAATGTTTCAGCTGGCTGGGGTGAAACTTCATAACAAAAATTGTAGTGCAAAAACTTCTTAGTGTGTTCAATACTTATTCCAAGAAAATAATTGACACAGTGTACAACACAGAGAATTCTGGTTTTGTGTTATTTTTTTCCCCAGTAAATTGCTTCTAGGATTTGCCTTCTTCTCCATCCTTCATTTCACCTGTTTCAATGCAAACTTCCTAAAGGTTCTTAAGACACCTTTCAATTTTCTAACCATATAAAATTTTTTACAGATTGTATCTTTTCATTCCTATGTACAACAATGCAGAGGGGTAGCAAATTTTGCTATGTCGTGCCCAGAGTACCTACAGATATAGCACTGGAGTTTTATGTCTTGGTTTTGTTCTTTAAGTTACTTTAACAGTTATTCTACTGGGGAAATAATAATAACTAGTGATCATTTATGGAGCATCTACCACATGCAGGCACTGTGCTGGGACCTTTATATCCTGTCTTAGTCAGTTTGAGTTGCTATAACAAAAATACCATAGACTGAGAGGCTTAAATAACAAACATTTATTTCTCACAGTTCTGAAGGCTGAGAAGTTCAAAATCAAGGTGCTGGCAGATTCGGAGTCTGGTGAGGACCCACCTCCTGGTTCATAGACAGCAGTCTTCTTGCTGTGTCCTCACATGGCAGAAAAGGCAAGGGAGCTCTCTGAGGACTCTTATAAGGGCACTACTCCCATCCATGAGAGCTTGGCCCTCATGACCTAATCACC
Source organism: Kogia breviceps (assembly GCF_026419965.1). Lineage (NCBI taxonomy): Eukaryota > Metazoa > Chordata > Mammalia > Artiodactyla > Physeteridae > Kogia > Kogia breviceps. Next base: position 73,789,977 of record NC_081317.1, read on the forward strand.
TCCCAAGATCCTACTTCCAATTACCATCATATTGGGGATTAGGATCTCAACATATAAATTTCAATAAATAAACATTCAGTTGATAACACATCCTTACCACAACTTGTAAAGTATGTGAAAGTGCCCATTTTTCATATGAGAAAACTAAAGGTTGGAGAAGTGCCTTTCCAGGGCCACACAGCAATAAGTGGTAGATTAGGGACTGAATCTCAGGAATGTTGGGCTCTAATGTCCATATTCTTTCCACACTGCCTCACCACCAGAGTTTCCCAGCCTACATGATAGTAAGGGACCACACATGACCTGGAACAGTTGTGACAGCTTATACGTGAAAAGCACAATTCTTCACATAGCAGCGTAATCTCACCCCTATTACCCTTCACACCAAAGAGGGGTGTCTGCTCTTGGAAAGGATATATTCAAACTGATGGTAGTTTTAGACATCCACTGAAATGTATCCAGCAGAAAGTATCTAAGTTTTTTCTGACCTGTTTCTAGTGTCAGTGTACAAATATTGTCAGTTTAACTCCAGGACTGCAGCCCACACACCCACTGTGTATCCTCAACCTTCAAAGGGTGGCTTCCCCTTTTCCTGGCCTCTAATGGCCTAATGTGGGCTGATATATTGGCTCTCAGATTACAGTATGACAAGTATCACCCATTCAAAAATTAAAGCATAAGCAATTAAAGGCCCTTTTAAAACAATTGTTTATTTGTTAAAATTACCAGTGTCATAAGCTACATGTGCATAATGTAAGATGAAACGTCTTAGAACTGGGGGCAACCATAAATGTTATTTAGTGTAGGGTCTCTACGATCTTGATTTATTCCATATTTTCTGAGGACCCACTATGCATTAGGTGCCACATAATTGCCGCAGAATTACAATAAGTAAGATAATAACAGTTAAGTTCTAGAGATGATGGAACCACGCAGAGAGGAACAGTTAGCTCTCCTTGGGAGTGTCCTAAAGAATGAGTGGGAATTCATCAAGAAGAACATCAGGGAGTAGGAAAGCATTTCAGGATGGGGGAATGACAGGTGCAAAGCATGGAGCCATTAAGCAGTATGGCAGCTGCAGGGAACTGCAAGTGATCCTACCTGGCTGCCATGTAGGATACTGTCAGCGAGAATTCCCAAGATAGTGAAGTCTGAGATATAGGCTTGTATGCAGGTAGTACATTTGGAGATGTGATCCCAAGGAGTACAAGTGTGGGGCGAAGGCATCAAAGCAGGGAAAGAGAGAGAGCTGATACGAGGATGCATCCCTGACTTGGCCACTGCTGTGACCATCTGGCTGCTTGATCTGGTGGGAACAGCTGAGAAACCATGTTGAAGTATGTCTCAGAGCCATCACCCAGGGGAAGAAAGGGAGAAGCATTTGTCCACAGGTTCCCTTCCTGCACTGGCCAAAGATAAGTGTCCATTCAGCGTTGGCTACTCTCTCTTCCTTTATTTCTAGGTTACATTTGCATGGGTGCTGAGTGATTCTGCTGAGGGCCAAGCTCAAAATGACTGCACAAAACTCAGCATCAAATACAGGAAGTAACAGGCAGTTGGCATGGGCCCAAGACAAGGCATCTATCAGGTGCATCTGAGTGAAACTGTTTAAAGACTGTGTAGAATTAGTTGTAGTAATGGTGACTAGAATAAGAGACCAGTGAGACAGAAAATCTGTAGTAGTGAACAGAAGCATCTCATATGGGCATATCTAGGAAAGTGGTGGGAGATGACAGTGGACAGTCAGATGAGAACCAGATCACCAAGAGCCTCGTCTGCAAGTTAAGGAATTTGCATATTCACTCTTTGTAGAAAAGGCATTCATTGAAAGGCTTTAAATGGACCATTTTAGTGGTCCCAAAGCAAAATGATGAAGATTTACTTGATAGTTTTCCCAATAGACATCATAGTAGGCACCACTTTCTTAGCCATCCTGCTTAGGGGCTTTACATCTAACGCTATCCTCAACATCTGTCTAAGTGATCACAAAGGTCTGGGAAAATGAGAAGCAGTTCCATCTCAGAAAAGGCTTGAAACCCTTCTCCAGTGGCTCCCTTATAAAGATGAGGGTAGACAGAGGCAAACTGGGGATGAGAGCCAGGACTCAAACACAGTTCTCTTGATTCCGCCTTCAGCTCAGGTGATACGTAAGGTGAGGTCTTGGGCATTTATATTCAGATCAGCTTGAAAATAAACAGGCCAATACCATGAATGAATGACTTTTGCTGAATGCTGTACAATATGAAAGAGTATCAGCTTCATAAGTCAGAGGCCAGGTGTCAAAAACATTATAAGAAAAAGGATTATCACATCTAACTCCTTTATTAGGATAGAATTGGTTCTATATCAGGTAGCTTTTAGTGTATAGCAAACACCCCAAAACTTAGTGGCTTAAGATAATAACCACTTATTTCACTCACTATTCTGCAAGGTGGCAGTTTGATCTGGGCTGAGCTGGGCAGTTCAGTTCTTGGTTGGGCTCATTCATGCATCTGAAGCCATCTGCCAGGTTAGTGAGCTGGCTAGTTTAAAGGGGCCTCAACTGGGATAACTTGTTCTGCTAGGTCAGATTCAAAGAGTGAGGAAATGGACTCTTATCTCTTGATGGGAGGAGCTACTGGATATAGGGAAGGAATAATTATGGCTATTTTTGCAAACAATCTACCATAGATTATATCAACCTTCAAAATGGTCCCTCCTGAATGGGTTATTATTGTGGAATCTTGTAAAGTCACTTGCATTGATGGTAGAAGTGCTAAATTTAGCAAGTAAAAGTATTATGTGACACCCAGTTAAATGTGAATTTCAGATAAACAATGAATAATATTTAGTAGAAGTATGTCCAGATTTGGGACATATTTTTGAGTGCAGGTCATGGAAACAAAGAACATTAAAACCAGAAAGGACCTTAGAAAACACATGGCCCGAAGGTTGCAAATTCAGATGCAGTCATGTGTTAGGAACCCATGTCTTTAGCAGGAGGGCTGTTATGTAACACAGTGTGGTGGGGACTGTGGTTTGCTGATGTATGTGCATCATCTAAAGGTACTCAAAATCAAGTTTTAAGAAATTATTGTGATACCTAGATAAGTATCTGCAACCAAGTTTAGCTCAGATGCTCCCAGGTTTTACTGTCTAACTGAGGTTATTTGATTCAACAAACTGACATAGCTAATTAAAGGGAGGGTCTAGGACTGGAACCAGATGATCATGACACCCAGTTCTTCACTCTCTTCCTACACTGAGATGCTTTTCCTTTAGCCTTACTTTGACAACTACTCAGTATTAGTTTAGAAATTGGATCGTAATCCAGGACCCCTAAATACCCATCCAGGGATCTCCTAGATACTACTAGAAAAGTACATTGCTATTCATTTTTTTTAAGTAAAATACTTACTGAAGTATAACATGTACATAGAAAAGTGCTGCAAATTTGCCTCTAAATGCAGTGTTAGCTGTAACCCACATGTTTTAATAAGTTGTGTTTTCCCTCTCATTCAGTTCAAAATATTTTCTCATTTCCATTTTTCTTTTATGCATAGGTTATTTATAAGTGTATTGCTTAATTTCTAAATATTTGAGAATTTTCTAGTTACTGTTTTTAATTTGTTTCTAGATAATCCGACTATGCACAGAGAACATACCTTAATGATTTCAATCGTTTGCAATTTGTTGAAATGTCCCAAAAAGAGTCAATTTAGGTAAATGTTCTATGTGTGTTAGAAAATAATGTATATTTTGTTGTTGTTGTATGAAGTGGTCTGTATATGTTGACTGAATCAAGCTTGTAATCCTCTTCCTATTTTCTATATTTTTACTGATTTTTATCTGTTCAGTTGAGAGGTGTATTAGTTTCCTATTATGATTGTGAATTTATTTCTCCTTTCAGTTCTATCAATTCTTGCTTGTATATATTTTGAACCTATGTTATTAGGCATATAGAAATTGTATTTTTTAAACCCCAGAAGATATGACTGGTTTGGTTTGTTCTATATTTATTCACATATTTCTCCATTCCATTAGTATTCATTCCTTCCTACATTTCCATGTTTCTCTCTTGAATTTTTTTTTTTTTTAGGAAATATTTCTCTTCTGCCAGAAGTATTTTCTTCTGCATCTAGTGTTTTGTTTTGTTTTGGTTTGGTTTTGGTTTGGGGTTTTGTGTGTGTGTGTGTGTGTGTGTGTGTGTGTGTGTGTGTGTGTGTGTAAGTCCACTGCTGATTAATTCTCTCAGTTTTTGTTTGTCTGAGAATGTCTTTATTTTTCCTTTACATTTGAAGGATGTTTTTGCTGAGAATAGAATTCTAAGTTGACAATCATTTTTTTAATCAGACCTTTAGAGATGTCATTCAGTTGTCTTCTGGCTTCCATCATTTCTATTGAGTCAGTTTTCAGTCATATACTTGTTCCTTTGAAAGTGTACTTTTATTCTCTGGATGCTTTTAATATTTTCTCCTCATGTTTTGTTTCCAGCATTTTAAAATGATTTGCATGTGTGTAGTCTTCTTTGTAGTTATTCTGTTTGGGGTTCATTAAACTTCTTAATCTTTAGGTTGAGTTTTCAACAATTCTTGACCTTTATCTTGTCAAATATTGCTTCTGCCCCACTCTATCTCCTCTCTTCCTGAGATTCCAATTACATGTACATTAAAAGAGCTCACCATGTATTATATATCCTTTATGCTCTTTTACAAAGTTTTTCTTTTTGTTCTCCGTTCTTCAGTTTGGATATTTTCTATTGACCTATTTTTTTTAGTTTGCAAGTCTTTTTTTCTATGTCAAACATGCTGTTAAATTCAATGATTGATTACTTAATTTTAGTAATTCTATTTTTCAGTTACAAAATTTCCATTTTTAAAAATATTAGCTTTATTAAGATAGAATACACACAGTATACAATTCACTTTTTTAAAGTATACAATTCTGTGGCTTAGCATATTCACAAAGTTGTACAACCATCACCACTATCTAATTCCAGAACATTATTATCACCTCAGAAAGGAAACTTGTATACATTAGCACTCACTCCCATTCCCTCCCCAACTCTTGCCACCCCCATCCCTAGATAATTACTAATCTACTTTCTATCCCTATGTATTTGCCTATTCTGGATCTTTAATATAAATGCAATTATACAACATGTAGTCTTTTGATTGGCTTCTTTCACTTAGCATAATGTTTTCAAGGTTCTTACTAGTAGTATGAATCAGCACTTCATTTGGTTTTATTGTGATTATGTTCCAATGCATGGAAATACCACATTTTGTTTATCCATTATTTAGTTGATGAACATTTTATTTATTTCTACTTTTTGGCTATTATGAATAATGATGCTACAGTATTTGCATACAGGACTTTGTGTGAATATAAGTTTTCATTTATTTTGGTTGTGCTGGATCATATGGTAACTTTATATTTAAACATTGAGGAATTGCCAGGCTGTTTTGCAAAGTGACTGCACAATTTTACCTTTCCACAAGTAGTGTGTGAAGGTTTCTCCTTCACACATATTTCTCCATATCCTTATCATACTTGTTGGCTTCTGGTTTTGATTATACTCATCTTAATGGATATTAGGTGGTATCTCATTGTTTAATGTCTGTTTTGTCAAATATTACTATAGCCACTCCATTTCTATTTTGGGTACTGTGTGAGTGACATATCTTTTTCCAACCTTTCACTTTCAACTTATTTGTGTCTTTGAGTCTAATGTGTGTCTCTTGGAGGTAGCATATAATTGAATCTTTTGAAATCCATTTTACCTGTCTCTACTTTTTGATTAGAGTGTTTAGTACATCTACATTTAATGTGATTACTAATAAGGTAGAATTTATGTCTGCCTTTTTTCTATTTGTTTTCTGTATTGTATGTATTACAGGTTTTTTTTTGTTCCTTTATTCCTCTATTACTGCCTTCTTTTGTGTTTAATAGATATTTTCTAAGATAACATTTTAATCTCCTTATTGTTTGTTTTACTATAATTTTAAAACTTATTTTCTTAGTATTACTCTAAAGATTAACATTAACATCTTAAGACAATCTAGTTTATATTTAATATTGACTTAATTTTTTCATGGTATACAAAACCTCTTCCTTCCTTTGTACTATGATTGTCATGTACATGATATCTTTTACATTATAAGCCCATAGACATGATTTTTAAGTTATTGCTTTATGCAGTTGTCTTTTAAATCAGATATTTTAAAAAGAGAAACAAAAATACATTTATTCTGTCTTTTATATATACCTATATAGTTACCTTTATCAGTGCTCTTTCTTTCTTCATGTGGATTGAATTATTGTCTAGTGTCCTTTCATTTCAGCTTGAAGGATTCCCTTTAGTAGCTAGTGATGAATTCAGTATTTTTTTGTCTGGGAATGTCTTAAATTCTCCTTTGCTTTTAAAGGATAGTTTTTCTTGATGTAGATTTCTTGGTTTTCTTTCAGTACTTTTGAATTATGTCATCTCACTGCTTTCTGGTCTCTTATGTTTTCTGAGGAGGAGTCAGATGTTAATCTTATGGAGGATCCCTTGTACATGATGAGTTACTTGAGTCACTTTTCTCTTACTTTCAAAGTTTTCTTTTTCTTTGTCTTACAGCAGTTAACTGTGATTTTTCTAGGTGTATGTCTCCTTGAGTTTATCCACTTAGAGTTGTTTGACCTTGGGTGTGTAGATTAATATTTTTCATCACGTTTGGAATATTTTTGGCCATTGTATTTTTTAAATGTTCTTTTTGCCCCTTCCTCTCTTTCCTTCCTTCTGAGACTCCCATTGTGCATATGGTAATACACTTGATGCTGTCCCACCAACCTCTGAAGCTCTGTTCATTTTTCTTCATTCCTTTTCCTTTGTTCCTCAGATTGGATAATCTCAGTTTACCTGTCTTCAAGTTTACTGCTTCTTTCATCTGCTAATTCCAATCTGTTGTTGAGCCTCTCTTGTGAATGTTTCATTTCAGTTATTGTGCTTTTCAAATCCATAATTCCTAGTTGGTTTTTTATAAATTCTCTTTTTAATGATATTCTCTATTTGGTGAGACATCACTCTCATACTTTCTTTTAATTCTTCAGACAGAGTTTCTTTGAATTCTTTGCACATATGTATAATAGCTGACTTAAAGTCTTTGTCTAGTAAGTTCAATTATAGGCTTCCTTAGAGACAGTTTCTATTGACAGCTTTTTATCTTGTATATGAGCCACAGTTTCCTGTTCCTTTGTGTGTCTCATAATTTTTGTTGAAAACTGGTTATTTTTAATACTACGATGTGACAGCTTCCCCTCCTCCCAACATTTTGTTGTTGTTATTGCTGTTGTTCCTGCTACTTGTTTGTTTAGTGACTTTCCTGAACGAATTATCTAGAGTCTGTATTCTTTGTTGTGTGTGGCCACTGAAAAATATGCTCAGCTTAACCATCAACTAATGATTGAAGAGAGATTTTTCTTAAATGACTTGAACCAATACATCTCCCAGCCCTTGCAAAGGTGCTCTGTGTTTGTATTGGGGCATGGTTTCAATGCTCAAGTAGACAATTTACATCTCTGCTAGCCTTCACTTTTTTCTTTTTCAGAGACTCAAAGTCAGCCAGCTTAGGACCTTCTCAGTTCTCTCCTGGGTGTGTGTATATCTCTGTACATGTGCATCGTTTTCTAGATTGACAAGAATATTTTGGAGTTTTGCAAAGCCCCCCACAGACATACTGTTCCCTAATATTTTTCTTGAAAATTTTTTTGTCAGCCTTTTGTTAGCTTCCATTGTTAATAGCACCTTAGGCAATTGCAATGTTAAACAATTGTTTGATTGTTCTTGGCAAATGCCCGTGAGATAAGGCTGTTCATACAGAATAAGGTTTACCTCAGTCAGGTTAAATAAAGACAAGGTGTGGGAATGAAACTTGCCAAGCAGGTCAAGTAATGACAATTTTCTGTATGTATATATGTATGTGTGAATATCTATATAGTATATAGATATATAGATATGGCACTGGAATGCTGTTCGGGCATAAAAAAGGATGAAATCTTGCCATTTGCAACAACATGGGTGGACCTTGTTTGCATTTTGCGTAGTGAAATAAGTTAGAGAAAGAGAGACAAATGCCATATGTGCTCACTTATATGTGAAATCTAAAAGCAAAACAAAAGACCAAATTCATAGATATATAGATAGATTGATGTTTGCCAGAGGTGAGGTGTGGGGGGTGGGTGAAATGGGTGAAGTGGTCAAAAGGTATCAACTTCCAGCTATAAAATAAAGTCATGGGTATGTAATGTACAGTATGGTGACTATAGTTAGCAACGCTGTAGTGCATGTTTGAAAGCTGTTAAGAGAATAGGTCTTAAAAGTCCTCATCACAAAACACACATACACAATTTATAACTGTGTGTGGTGATGGATGTTAACTAGACTTGCTGGAGTGATCATTTTTAAATATATACAAATATCGAATCATTATGTTGTACACCTAAAATTAATATAATGTTTACTGACAATTGTATCTCAATTTTTAAAAAAGGAAAAACAGAATTTGGGTAGTCTTAGTCTTGGGAAGGCAGAGGAGAGGAAGGGTATTGCTTTGCTAACTTTAAATGTTTTGCCTTATCTTTTCAATCTATCCTCTATTGTTGAGGCCAGTAAGGAAATGTAAAACCTCAAAATGAAATTTTAAACAGCGATTCCAATGGAGTAAAAAAGACTTTGTTGCATAGTCACGACTTAGCTCACCATTTCCTTCGAGGGAGGACTACTGGCTGTTCTATTTCTGAAGAGGAGAGAGTAGAAGGTACACAGCAGAGTCCAGAAGAAATTCCATCCTGGCGGATGAGAGACTCCCTCTTGCAAGAGCACCAGAATCACAACAAACTGCTGAACAATCATCGTCAGGAAGACACTGGAACTCACCAAAAAAGATACCCACATCCAAAGACAATGGGGAAGCATCAATGAGACGGTAAGAGGGGTGCAATCACAATAAAATCAAATCCCATAACTGCTGGGTGGGTGACTCACAGACTGGAGAATACTTATACCACAGAAGTTCACCCCCTGGAGTGAAGGTTCCAAGCCCCACGTCAGGCTTCCCAACCTGGGGGACTGGCAACAGGGGGAGGAATTCCTAGAGAATCAGACTTTGAAGGCTAGCAGGATTTGATTGCAGGACTTCGGCAGGACAGGGAGAAACAGAGACTCCACTCTTGGAGGGCACACACAAAGTAGTGTTCGCATCAGGACCCAAGGGAAGGAGCAGTTAACCCATAGGAGACTGAACCACACCTACTTGCTAGTGTTGGAGGGCATCCTGCAGAGGTGGGAGGCAGCTGTGGCTCACCATGGGGACAAGGACACTGGCAGCAGAAGTTCTGGGAAGTACTCCTTGGTGTGAGCCCTCCCAGAGTCTGCCATTAGCCCCACCAAAGAGCCGGGTAGGCTCCAGTGCTGGGTTGCCTCAGGCCAAACAAGCAACAGGAAGGGAACCCAGCCCCACCCATCAGCAGACAAGCAGATTAAAGTTTTACTGAGCTCTGCCCACCAGAGCAACACCCAGCTCTACCCACCACCAGTCCCTCCCATCAGGAAGCTTGCACAAGCCTCTTAGATAGCCTCATCCACCAGAGGGGAGACAGCAGAAGCAAGAAGAACTACAATCCTGCAGCCTGTGGAACAAAAACCATATTCACAGAAAAATAGACAAAATGAAAAGGCAGAGTACTATGCACAAGATGAAGAAACAAGATAAAACCCCAGGAAAACAACTAAATGAAGTGGACATAGGCAAACTTCCAGAAAAAGAATTCAGAATAATGATACTGAAGATGATCCAGGACCTCAGAAAAAGAATGGAGGCAAGATTGAGAAGATGCAAGAAATGTTTAAAAAGACCTAGAAGAATTAAAGAACAAAAAACCAGAGACGAACAGTACAATAACTGAAATGAAAAATACACTAGAAGGAATCAATAGCCAAATAACTGAGGCAGAAGAACGGATAAGTGACCTGGAAGACAGAATGGTGGAATTCACTGCCATGGAACAGAATAAAGAAAAAAGAATGAAAAGAAATGAAGACAGCCTAAGAAACCTCTGAGACAACATTAAATGCGACAACATTCGCATTATAGGGGTCCCAGGAGGAGGAGAGAGAGAAAGGACCAGAGAAAATATTTGAAGAGATTATAGTCAAAAACTTCCCTAACATGGAAAGGAAATAGCCACCAAGTCCAGGAAGCACAGAGAGTCCCAGGCAGTATAAACCCAAGGAGAAACACGCCAAGACACATAGTAAGCAAACTGACAAAAATTAAAGACAAAGAAAAATTATTGAAAGCAACAAGGGAAAAATGACAAATAATGTACAAGGGAACTCCCATAAGGTTAACAGCTGATTTCTCAGGAGAAACTCCACAAGCCAGAAGGGAGTGGCATGATATATTTAAAATGATGAAAGGGAAGAACCTACAACCAAAATTACTCTACCTGGCAAGGATCTCATGCAGATTTGACGGAGAAATCATAAGCTTTACAGACAAGCAAAAGCTAAGAGAATTCAGCACCACCAAACCAGCTCTACAACAAATGCTAACGGAACTTCTCTAAGTAGGAAACACAAGAGAAAAAAAGGACCTACAAAAAGAAACACATAACAATTAAGAAAATGGTAATAGGAAAATACATATCGATAATTACCTTAAATGTGGATGGGTTAAATGCTCCAACCAAAAGACACAGGTTTGCTGAATGGATACAAAAACGAGACCCATATATATGCTGTCTACAGGAGACCTACTTCAGACCTAGGGACACATACAGACTGAAAGTGAGGGGATGGAAAAAATATTCCATGCAAATGGAAATCAAAAGAAAGCTGGAGGGCTTCCCTGGTGGCACAGTGGTTGAGAGTCCGCCTGCTGATGCAGGGTACATGGGTTCGTTCCCTGGTCCGGGAAGATCCCACATGCTGTGGAGTGGCTGGGCCTGTGAACCATGGCTGCTGAGCCTGCACGTCCAGAACCTGTGCTCCACAACGGGAAAGGCCACAACAGCGAGAGGCCCGTGTACCGTAAAAAAAAAAAAAAAAAAGCTGGAGTAGCAATACTCATTTCAGATAAAATAGACTTTAAAATAAAGGATGTTACCAGAGGCAAGGAAGGATACTACATAATGATCAAGGGATCAATCCAAGAGTAAAGATTTAACAATTTATAAATATATATGAACTCAACATAGGAGCACCTCAATACAAAAGGCGAATGCTAACAGCTATAAAAGAGGAAATTAACAGTAACACAATAATAGTGAAGAACTTTAACACCTCACTTACACCAAAGAGACAGATCATCCAGACAGAAAATTAATAAGGAAACACAAGCTTTAAATGACACAAAAGACCAGATAGAGATAATTGATATTTATAGGACATTCCATCCAAAACCAGCAGGTTACACTTTCTTCTCAAGTGCACATGGAACATTCTCCAGAATAGATCACATCTTGGGTCACAAATCAAGCCTTGGTAACTTTAAGAAAATTGAACTCATATCAAGCATCTTTTCCGACCACAACACTATGAGATTAGAAATCAATTACAGGGGAAAAAATGTAAAAAACACAAAGATATGGAGGCTAAACAATACATTACTAAATAACCAAGAGATCACTGAAGAAATCAAAGAGGAAATGAAAAAGTACCTAGAAACAAATGACAATGAAAACACGATGATCCAAAAACTATGGGATGCAGCAAAAGCAGTTCTAAGAGGGAAGTTTATAACAATACAATCGTACCTCAAGAAACAAGAAAAATCTCAAATAAACAATCTAACCTTACACCTAAATGAACTACAGAAAGAAGTACAAACAAAACCCAAGTTAGTAGAAGGAAAGAAATCATAAACATCAGAGCAGAAATAAATGAAATAGAAACAAAGAAAACAATAGCATAGATCAATAAACTAAAAGCTGGTTCTTTGAGAAGGTAAACAAAATTGATAAACCTTTAGCCAGACTCATCAAGAAAAAGAGGGAGAGGACTCAAATCAATAAAATTAGAAATGAAAAAGGAGAAGTTAAAATGGACACTGCAGAAATACAAAGCATCATGACAGATTATTACAGGCAACTCTATGCCAATAAAATGGGCAACCTGGAAGAAATGGAAAAATTCTTAGAAAGGTATAACCTTCCAAGACTGAACCAGGAAGAAATAGAAAATAGGAACAGACCAATCACAAGTAATGTAATTGAAACTGTGATTAAAAATCTTCCAAGAAACAAAAGTCCAGGACCAGATGGCTTCACAGGTGAATTCTATCAAACATTTAGAGAAGAGCTAACATCCATCCTTCTCAAACTGTTCCAAAAAATTGTAGAGGAAGGAACACTCCCAAACTCTTTCTACGAGGCCACCATCACCCTGATACCCAAACCAGATAGAGATACTACAAAAAGGAAAATTACAGACCAATATCACTGATGAATATAGATGCAAAAATCCTCAACAAAATATTAGCAAACAGAATCCAACAACACATTAAAAGGATCATACACCATCATCAAGTGGGATTTCTCCCAGGGATGCAAGGATTCTTCAATATATGCAAATCAATCAATGTGATACACCATATTAACAAATTAAGTAATAAAAACCATAAGATCATCTCAATAGATGCAGAAAACGATTTTGACAATATTCAACACCGATTTATGATAAAAACTCTCCAGAAAGTGGGCATCAAGGGAAACTACCTCAACATAATAAAGGCCATATACGACAAACCCACAGCAAACATCATTCTCAATGGTGAAAATCTGAAAGCGTTTCCTCTAAGATCAGGAACAAGAAAAGGATGTCCACTCTCGCCACTCTTATTCAACAGAGTTTTGGAAGCCCTAGCCATGGCAATCAGAGAAGAAAAAGAAATAAAAGGAATCCAAATTGGAGAAGAAGTAAAACTGTCACTGTTTGCAGGTGACATGATACTATACATAGAGAATCCTAAAGATGCCACCAGAAAACTACTAAAGCTGATCAATGAATTTGGTAAAGTTGCAGGGTACAAAATTAATGCACAGAAATCTCTCTCATTCCTAAACACTAACAATGAAATATCAGAAAGAGAAATTAAGAAAACACTCCCATTTACCATTGCAACAAAAAGAATAAAATATCTAGGAATAAACCTACCTAAGGAGGTAAAAGACCTATACTCAGAAAACTATAAGACACTGATGAAAGAAATCAAAGAAGACACAAACAGATGGAGGGATATACTGTGTTCTTGGATTGGAAGAATCAATATTGTGAAAATGACTGTACTATGCAAAGCCTTTTTTGGACTACAGATTCAATGCAATCCCTATCAAATTACCAGTGGCATTTTTTACATAACTAGAACAAAAAACCTTAAAATTTGTATGGAGACACAAAAGACCCCGAATAGCCAAAGCAGTCTTGAGGGAAAAAAAATGGAGCTGGAGGAATGAGACTCCCTGACTTCAGATTATACTACAAAGCTACAGTAATCAAGACAATATGGTACTGGCACAAAAACAGAAATATAGATCAATAGAACAGAATAGAAAGCCCAGAGATAAACCTACACACCTATGGTCAACTAATCTATGACAAAGGAGGCAAGGATATACAATGGAGAGAAGCAGTCTCTTCAATAAGTGGTGCTGGGAAAACTGGACAGCTACGTATAAAAGAATGAGATTAGAACACTCCCTATCACTATACACAAAAATGAACTCCAAATGGATTAAAGACCTAAATGTAAGATCAGACACTATAAAACTCTTAGAGGAAAACATAGGAAGAACACTCTTTGACATAAACCACAGCAAGACATTTTTTGACCCACCTCCTAGAGTAATGGAAATAAAAACAAAAATAAACAAATGGGACCTAATGAAACTTCAAAGCTTTTGTACAGCAAAGGAAACTATAAACAAAATGAAAAGACAACCCTCAGAACAGGAGAAAATATTTGCAAAAGAATCAACAAAGGATTAATCTCCCAAATATATAAACAGTTCACGCAGCTCAATATTAAAAAAACAAACAACCCAATCCAAAAATGGGCAGAAGACCTAAACAGACATCTCTCCAAAGAAGACATACAGATGGCCAAGAGGCACATGAAAGGCTGCTCAACATCACTAATCATTAGAGAAATGAAAATCAAAACTCCAATGAGATATCACCTTACACCTGTCAGAATGGCCATCATCAGAAAATCTACAAACAATAAATGCTGGAGAGGGTGTGGAGAAAAGGGAACCCTCTTGCACTGTTGGTGGGAATGTAAATTGATACAGCCACTATGGAGAACAGTATGGAGGTTCCTCAGAAAACTACAAATGGAATTACCATATGATCCAGCAATCCCACTGCTGGGCATATATCCAGAGAAAACCATAATTCAAAAAGACACATGCACTCTAATGTTCATTGCAGCACTGTTCACAATAGCCAGGTCATGGAAGCAACCTAAATGCCCATCAACAGATTAATGGATAAGGCAGATGTGGTACATATATACAATGGAATATTACTCAACCATAAAAAGGAACAAAATTGGGTCATTTGTAGAGACGTGGATGGACTTAGAGACTGTCTTACAGAGTGAAGTAAGTCAGAAAGAGAGAAACATATATTAACGCATATATGTGGAACCTAAAAAAATGGTACAGATTAACTGGTTTGCAGGGCAGAAATAGAGACACAGATGTAGAGAACAAACGTATGGACACCAAGGGGGGACAGTGGGGGTGGGGGGTGGAATGAATTGGGAGATTGGGATTGACATGTATACACTAATATGTATAAAGTAGATAACTAATAAGAACCTGCTGTATAAGAAATAAATAAATAAAAAGAATTTGGCGTATGCCTCAAGGGAAGATTGCTCACTCTGCTGTGTGTATCTTTTCTCACAAAACTTGATCCTCAAGTCCCGGCTGCTTTTGCAGCCTTGAACTCCAGTTTTTATCATCCCACAGTGAGAACTGTTGGTTTCTCTGCCTCTTAGCTGCCCTCTGCTTAACTTCTAAACTGAATAGGCAAATGCCCCAGTGGGGAAAGCAGCTTGAAGAATGTTGAGTTCACTTCACTGACCTTCCCTTGTCTCAGGGATCTTGGTCCCTCAAGTTCTTGCTGCTTGGGAGGCTCTCTGACAACTTCAAAACAGATGTTTTCTAAAAAAAATTTATCCATTTTAAAAATAATTTTTCTCAGCAGAAGTGTAGGTCAGCTACAAGTTACTCAACATATCCACAAAGGGATGTTGTGGATTTCATTTTTTAGCATCGTATATTTAAGAGCATGATTGTTATACTCAAAATTTGAAGACATTTGTTGTTTTCTTCTGCACTACGAACCAACCCATCATAGTGTTTTTGAATGAGCTCTATGTGTCTCTGGTCTCTTTCAACTGTATTCTTTTGTTGATATTTCCTGGTTACTCTACCCAAGGTCTTGCTGTATCTGATATTATGTTATTGTATGGTGTTCTGTCTTTGGCAAGGAGTAGTAGAAGCAGAATATTAAAATTTACATTTATACTGCCTTTGGCTATGAACTGAGAGACTATTCTACTTCTTTCCCTTTATAACTCTCCATCTTGAGTAATAAATATTGGGGACAACTATCATGGTAAAAAAATACTGCAAATGCCTTTTAAATTTAATTATGGTAGAAACCACTTAACAATTACCTCCTATTTTTTATTTTTTCATTTTATTTTATTTATTTTTGGCTGTGTTGGGTCTGTTGCCGCATGCAGGCTTTCTCTAATTGTGGTGAGCGGGAGCTGCTCTTCATTGCGCTATGCATGCGTCTCACTGCGGTGGCTTCTCTTGTTGAGGAGCATGGGCTCTAGGTGCGAGGGCTTCAGTAGTTGCAGCACGCGAGCTCAGTAGTTGTGGCTTGTGGGCTCTGGAGCACAGGCTCAGTAGTTGTGGCGCACGGGCTTAGTTGCTCCGTGGCATGTGGGATCTTCCCTGACCAGGGCTCGAACCCATGTCCCCTGCATTGGCAGGCGGACTCTTAACCACTGTGCCACCAGGGAAGTCCACCTCCTATTTTTTTTAAAGAAGTGACTTACATAGTAAATGTACTTACTGTTGCTTAGATGAATGTCACTAGAATTTCTCTTCAACAGGGATATGGTCTGAAGTAATAAGAAAATTTAATTGGCTTAGTAACAGTTCATAGATTTAAAGGATGCTGGAGGTAGACAAGATCTTCTAGATCAGTTGAGACAACATACACATTTAAAATATTAAAGCACTGAAACTCATTCAAAGTAATTTTAATTATTGTCTGCTTGGATCCTGGGAGAGCAATAGCAAACCTGCCTGTGATTAGATGTACAATTTAAACAATAATGAAATTACATCCAAAAAGGTCTTCTATTGCCTGCATTGTTGAGTTTTTGCTATTTTTACATTTAGTCCTAGCAATCTTTTCTATGTCTCTTTTTTTTCAAATACCGGCAGTAAAATAATGGCAGGGTACAAAAATGGCTGAATTTCTTATTCTATGCTTTAATAAAGTGATAGGCTCAAATGCTGGGCCAGCAACAGTATCTTTCTCTTTGATGACTGGAGGGTATTTGTTAGATGTTAGTGAGTGACAGCAGAATCTTTTTTTTTTTTTTTTCGGTACGCGGGTCTCTCGCGGAGCACAGGCTCCGGACTTGCAGGCTCAGCGGCCATGGCTCATGGGCCCAGCTGCTCTGCAGCATGTGGGATCTTCCCAGACTGGGGCACGAACCCATGTCCCCTGCATCGGCAGGTGGACTCTCAACCACTGCGCCACCAGGGAAGCTCCAGCAGAATCTTTTTTGAATGCAATGCGTTCTGGGACTTTAAGAGGATATACCTGTACTCATATACTGCATTCTGCCTTTTTACTTCCCATCCTTAAAGCCTGTCAATTTTCACTTGGAAGAACATATACAAGAGAAAATAAAGAGGAGAGGCATACAAAGCTATTTTACAGACAACTACATTAGATGGTCAGTAAATATAGGTTCATTAAATAGAAAAAGGAAGTTCAGAAAGGCTACGATATAGTTTATTGTGTGTCTATCAGAATCAATACATCATCCTACATAGCAATTCCAAGGGAGGCGCAGTTCCTGACTCACTAACTGCTGATGCAGTTTCCAATTCTAGGGTGTAGCATGGTGTATGTGGTCTAGTGGAAAGACCAATGGGTACACAGTGAGCTGACTCTGCCACTTGCTACCTGCATAACCTGGAAAATGGTCACATAACTTATCTGAGCCTCAGTTTCCTCATGTGTAAAATAAATATAACAGTGGTGCCCTGCTAATCTCTTAGAGCTGCTGTGATGATTAACTGAGGTTATATTTCTGAAAGGCTTGATACTATATAAGCTCCACTGAAGTGAATGGTATTACTATTTTTATAATGAGTGACTAGTTTACAAAATCTGATGTTCATCTCTGGGATACTTTCTTGGACTCGGTGTTTTGTGTCATTTGTGCTTTTATAAATAGAAAATCATGGCCTATGCTTACAAATAAAATGACTTAGAAACCAGAAGGTTTGGTAGACCTTAAACCAATGTTTTCCAAAGTATCACTGGGTAATTTAAGGGGTAAGTGGATGAATATTTTTGATAGTAATATTTATGTGTAAGAAAAATATACAATCAGTACAGCAAAACCATTATTTCACAGATTTATAGCTTGTTTTCTGTTTTCATGCTAACATGCCGTGTCCTATTTGAATAAATGGATTTAAGTAGCAAAACTGGAATCTATTTAAAGAAAAATATTTAATAACAGTGCAGGTAGTGTGTGGATAAGTAAATATATGTATCATGATGGTGGTATTTGTGTGACTAAAGTTGGGGAAACATTTTCAATGTTTAAGTCAGTCATCTCATAGAATATGTCATCCTACTAGAACAACAACAAGGACAAAAAAAAATTCTAGCTCCACCATTCGGTTCCTTATTTAATAAAATAATAAAGGCACTTGTGACAGATAAATCTTGACTTGCATTGAGCTGAGATGGGCTCTGGCGGATTTGTCTATCCATTTCTTGTCACCATCTACTTGAGTAGCTTTATCCTGGCAGAATCAGAAAGTTCCCTGACACTAATGCTATTTCTTTACAAGATAATAAAGACAAGTCTTAACAAAATTCCAAGGGTTTTATAGGCTATTGAAATTTTATTAACATTTATATGATGCCATGCTGTCAGAATTCTTTTTAAACAATTGTTTTAGTTACCCTGGAGTTTACATGGATTTTTGTGGCCAAAAGATAGTAGAATAAATAAAGCAACAGATAGCTATCCAGTTTAGTGAGAAAATGCCTTCAACTGTAACATTTCCTAGCTCACTGAGTCCACCAGTGAATAGATTAAAAGTCATCCAGTCCTACCTCTCTTCTCCCTACCACCAAATCCTAGAAAAGTAGCTATTCATCATTTTCTTAACAATTTCCAAAGAAAGAGACACCATCAGTTTCTTTTGTGGTACTGTTCAGTGTTTCAATACATCTTCTGTACTTCTGACAATTAAATTCTCTTCCAACACGCTACTTACTAAATGTAGGAGTCTTATTCACGTCTAAGAACACCCCCTTCTTGTGTGGTAGAAATATCAGTGATACATTAGAATACCAAATAATGACATTTATTTATACAAATGTGCTGTCAGATGAAAGAAATTCATAATTATATATTTAATGTGTTGGTTATATAGCTGAAATTTAATAGCAGTCTCATTCAAGTCCTTGTCTTTTTTTTTTTTGCGGTACGCTGGCCTCTCACTGTTGTGGCCTCTCCCTTTGCAGAGCACAGGCTCTGGACGCGCAGGCTCAGCAGCCATGGCTCACAGGCCTAGCTGCTCCGCGGCATGTGGAATCTTCCTGGACCGGGGCACGAACCCGTGTCCCCTGCATCGGCAGGCGGACTCTCAACCACTGCGCCCCCAGGGAAGCCCCAAGTCCTTGTCTTTTAAGAATTTTGGTACTAATATCCAGACATGTAATGATGCTACCCAACTAGGCTGTAACTATCGGGGCAATTAGCTCCAGATTATTAAAATCTCCAATCTCCCTAAATCTTTTCATAACTTATCACACTAGTTTCTGATATTGTCAGACCCTACTTACACAAGAGAAGGCTTCTATGACAGGCTTTAAAAAAAATAGTGGTAAAATATACATAACAAAATTTACCATTTTAGTCATTTTTACATATATAATTCAGTGGCATTAAATACATACACCTTGTTGTGTAACCATCACCACCATCCATCTCCAGAAATTTTTTTCATTTTCCCAAACTGAAACTCTGTACCCGATAAATAATAACTCCTCATTTATGACGGAGCTTTAAAAATCATTTAAAAGATATAGTAAAGAACAGTTTTAGAGAGACACATTTAGCAGTTGTTCTTCCCAAAGCATTGATCTTTTTTCCCTGATTGTTAAGAATCCTCTTTCAGCTTAATAAAGCAGCTAGCTATTCATTCCACATGGCCCCCCACTCCTTCCTGGCCCTGGTGAGAGGAGGCTGCAAGACTAGAGGAACAGCTGCTTCACTGCTCCAAATTACAAATACGGTGTGTGTCTCAACACATCACAGCTGCTGAGCAAAGAACAGATGGGACCCTGATCTCCCAGTAGACCCATTGGAACCCCCATCTTGAATGTTAAACAGTGATCCACAGAGAGAAAGTGATTTGTTTTCTCTAGTTAATAATCCCTTCTGCAGACTGGAATCCTTCATGTGCAGGAACACGTAAGCCAGTCTGAGGTTTCAGCGCTGGGGCTCCTGGCTCCAATCCATAGCTTTTGTTTGCTGAGACAGACAGCATTTGGAGTTGGAATGTGGCAAAGCTTGTCAACACACAGGGCTTTTCTCTGCTTTCCAAACACATGTGAGGCAGACTGGCTCTCCATGAAGCTGTGATCTTTTCTGGGGAAAGGAAATGTCACATGCAAGTCAAGAAGAAAAACATATTTGGAATCAAGAGGAATAATTGGTCTGGGCATCAAAGGGACAAATTCTGATCAGTTGACAAATATGTTACAATTATTTTTAGGTATAGATGTTGATCTAGATTAGTCTAAATCAGTATTGCCTTATGGAATATGCATATGTGCTTAAAACAGAAACCATTTAAAATAAAAAACAAAAACCTGAAGGATTTTTGGAACAGTCAGCATTACTCAAGAAAAGCAGACTGGTGCCAGTGACCCAGAAAGACACAGTTATACTGACATTCCCCTGGATGTTACCCCTCTCTTCCAAAAGCAGCACAATTACACATGGCAAACACCTTAGGAGCTTTCCTTTCATCTTTCATGGTACTAAACACAACAATCTCTGGAACTGGAAACCTTAGGTAATGGCTTCAGTCTGATACCCAAGACCCAGAGACGCATGAGTTGAAAGCACTACCAGAGTAATGCTTCATCCAGTTGAGGCTAAATGATTAGTGCACAGTACTCACGAAAGAAAAAATTCAGTTAGATAATCCTGGAGGTGATTAGAGATTTACCTCTCTTCCAGGACCTCGGACTATTTTGGCCAGGACTCATGTCGTTATCACTGGGACACACACTATCATCGCTAGACAGAAGATACTTCTTGGATCATCTGTCACTTATGATGGATCTATTGCTTCCTTTCCACTCTGAAAAGACTTCATGTTTTAGACCCACAATAGTTTCTACTTTCCAGTTTCCCAGTGACAGCATCTTTCAGAGGAGCCCTCCCCACCCCACAATTGAATGTTTCATCTTTAGTCAAGGTCCTTTTCTTAGGATTCAAGTAGGCTTTTGAGAGCCCCAAAGCCAGGCACCAAAGTTATTTTTCTTTGACTTTCTTCTTATTTACCTAAGAATTATTTCTGGAGGAAATATTTTTTAATTTAAACATGCATTAAAGTAGGGTTTCAGTTCACTGTGCTATACTAACTTATGTATAGGATAGTATGGAATACCTTTGTGCATAGTAGGTGATAAACCATGGTCATTTCGTGCTTTGACCTTATTTTCCATGGAATTAAATGAAATACACCCTTCTGTAAGGATTTTGTGTATCTGTATTTGTTTATATCTAGCCTCGCTTAAGTTAGAAAATATTAGAGAAAAGAACAATCAAATTTCCTCTCATTGCTAAAGGTGTAAAAACCCCAGTGCTTCTTGTGTAGCAATTTTATTGCCAGTGAAAGAATGAAGATAATGAAGTTAAGAATATGTGTTTGGTTAAAAAATACATCAGATGGTGTGGAACTAGCTTGAGAACACTTGCTTTGACATGACTTTAATTTTATCAAAACTTGGACTTGTTCCAGCTTTGCCTTGGAGCATCCTAGTCAAGTACATGTCTCATTACCAAGATCCTCATACAACTGGAGGGGCCTTGGTAGAGCCATGTGCTTTGGAAATGGTCAAACTGCTCTGTGGCTTAGACCTGTGGAAAAAATTCATTTGTTCATTCAACAAATATTTATTGAGCATCTACTATGTTCCAGGCACTGTTCTAGGACCTGGAGGCATAGTGAAGTAAACAAGGAAATATCTCTGCCTTTGTGTGTTCCAGAGGAAGGAGACAAACATAAAAAATAGGAAAATCATACAGTATGTTAAGAGGCGATTAAATGGTGTGGAAAATAATAAATTAGGGTATAGAGAAAGACGGGTGCCAGAGGAAGGGAATTGCTATTTGAAATGATGTAGTCAGAATAGGCCTAATAGAAAAGGTAATATCTGAGCAAAGAGTTAGAGGTGAGAGAGTGAGATCTGAGATTATATGAGAGAAAAGCCATTCCAAGCAGAGCTTAGCACACACAAAGGCCCTGAGGTGTTAGTATACCTACTGTATTCCAGGAACAGTAGGGAACTCAGTGTGACCACACAACCCAGAGTGAGTGAGGAGAAAGGTGATAGGAATCAGAGAGCTAAGAGAATGAGCAGGAGATTGTATGGGGCCCTAAACATTTTCAGGCATTCAGCTCTCCCTCTGAGTGAAATGCGGAGCCAGTGGAAGGTTTTGAACAGAGGAATGGTAAAATTTAGTTTTTGTTTTACTTTTATTTATTTATTTTTTTGCGTTACGCGGGCCTCTCACTGTTGTGGCCTCTCCCGTTGTGGAGCACAGGCTCCGGACGCACAGGTTCAACGGCCATGGCTCACGGGCCCAGCCGCTCTGCGGCATGTGGGATCCTCCCGGACCGGGGCACAAACCTGTGTTCCCTGCCTCGGCAGGCGGACTCTCAACCACTGTGCCACCAGGGAAGCCCGTTTTTGTTTTAGAAGGTTTACTGTGGATGCTATGTTGAGATTAGATTGGAGAGAACAAGGGTAAAAGCAGGCAGACTAGTTGGGAAGTGTAGTATTAATCCAACTGAGAAATTATACTGGCTCAGACCGGGGGTAGCAATGGAGGTGGTGAGGAGAAAAATGACTGGATTCTGGACATATTTTGAAGGTAGAACCAACAGGAATTCCTGAACATCTGGATGTGAAGAGTGAGAGGAGGTGAAGAGTGGCATATGATGGCCAGGTTTGGGGCCTGGTCAACTAGAAAGGGTAGGATAGGCTTTAGGGCAAGGCTGTTAGGAGCCTTGTTTTGACCATGTTCAGTCTGAGATGTCTACTTGACAATATGTGGAGATG
Organism: Kogia breviceps; assembly: GCF_026419965.1. Lineage (NCBI taxonomy): Eukaryota > Metazoa > Chordata > Mammalia > Artiodactyla > Physeteridae > Kogia > Kogia breviceps. The sequence continues at coordinate 73,812,646 of NC_081317.1, forward strand.
TCTATTAGGCACTTTAAATAAACAAGTCTGGATTTCAGAAAAGAGGTTGGAAATTTAAATTTGAGATATTTAAAGAGCATTTAAAGCCATGAAACAAGATGAGATCACTGAAGGAGTGAGTGAGAATAGAGAAGTTCAAAAACTGGGCCTTGGAGCACTCCAGGGTCAAGAAGTCAGAGAAGAAAGGGTGAACTAGCAAAGGAGTAAGCAGTGAGGTGGGGGAAAAACCAGGAAGAGATCAGGGCCCCACAGACCAAGATAAGAAAGTCCTTCTAGGAGGCCGGAGTGATCTACTCTGTCCAGTGCTACTGATGACAATGACAAGGACTGAAAATTGACCACTGGTTTTAGTAATGAGGATGTCATTGGTGAGCACACCAGAAACATGACACTATTTTCCCAATATTTTAGAGCAGATCATGGGGATGACTGGTTGATGAAGCCCACACCCCATTACTCTGATCGCCCAGAGTTTCAGGGTGATAACTTTACTGAGTGAAACGCTGGGGGAAGGGTTTGCACAGTGCACACTATTTGATAAGACCAAATTGGGCAGGACTCTTTCTCCCACCCTTTTAATAGCATGTAGGATTCTCAGGTCTTTATGGAAATGAGGGAAGGGAAGAGGAGGAGTGCCTTGAAGCAGCATAGGTGGAGCTTCTGATCAATTCTGGTTGGGGTATCTCAAGCACTGCCTTTTGGGAAATGAATAGACCTCATTGATTAAACCTCAAACTATAAAGATGTTCTAGAAGCCAGTTCATTTGCATGCATTATTCGGGATCTCTTTTTTCCCTCAATGTGGCCATTAATTTCTGTGTGAAATAATAGATAACACTATGTAAAAATTATTTTTACATTGTGTATGTAAAAAAATCAATATTGGCAAAGAAGACAGTGAAATCACATACAAAAACCTGTGCATAGTTTTTCAGGTAGAAGAGATATAAACTTTTCATCAAATGAGCAAAGATTAAGAACTACTTATATAGAGTACAAGGCTTTTTGTAAAATGAGCTACAGGTGCACAGAATTATATTATGGCTGTATTATTCTAGAAATTACTATTAATATATTGCCTGTTTCAGTAGCTTCATGGTAATTATTTAATACCAACTAGCTCTATTTTGGGGGGCGGGGCTGATCTGTAGTTATGTCCCATTTCTGTGGTGTAAATACTTCCATCATGGCCTATTTCAAACAACCAATGTGAACCCATTTGGACCTACCAACAGAAATCACACAATTGACCGTTGAGAGCCAGTGGAAACAGGCTCCAACACACCACTGCCTTATTTACATGTGAACTAATTCTGCTTCTGCCTGAAACCAGCAAATTAAAAAGCAAACTAAAATTAGGAAAGGAAAATGGAAATGTAAAGTGTTATATAATTAACAGGTAGTATATGATGTATAGTATATAGTATAAGATATATAATATATAAAATGTCATATATAATTATATTAAATATTATATAATTATGTTTTCAAGAAGTGTCACAGAAAACCTCAGGAAAGAAGGCAGGACAGGAAACTCATATTTGAATATATATTACATGTGAGCATATGTCGCACACATTATTTAATTCTCACAACTCTGTAGCACAGGTTTATTAATCCTTATTTTTAAATTGGAAATAGGTTCAGAGAGGATCATCCATTAGACCACAGTCACACAGACAACAAATGTTAGAGCCAAGACTTGAACCCAGATCTACCTGACTATTCCCCTAAACCAATGTGTAGAAGCTCAGAATATTGTCCACGAATTAGTAGGATAAATTCAGACATGTTAATTGCCACCACAGTGGCACAATACTAGTATATTTATTACCTCCTGTATATTAAACTGAATTATAAATTATTACATGAAAACACTTATTTTGATGGTCTAAATTTTGTAGCATATTTATCCTCCTTGGATTATACATATTCTCCAAAATTATAAAATCCTTTATCAGTACTGTAGTCAAGTCATCCATTGACTCTGATTTGTTTCCAAGAACACTACTCAAAAGAGAAAGAAGAGGGGAGGGATAAATTAGGAGTATGGGATTAAGAGATATAAACTGCTATACATAAAATAGATAAGCAACAAGGATTTACTGTACAACACAGGGAACGATATTTAATATATTGTAATAACCTATAATGGAAAATAATCTGAAAAACTATACATGTATATATAAGAGAAAGAAGCAAATATAACTAGTGTCCTTTTTAACAATACCTGACGTTGCATTGCTGTCAAGGCTACTACATGTACATCGAGGCTTCCCACATGGTGTATGGACAAAAAGCACGACTCTCGTCCAGGCCTCTACGAGGAGTCACTGGAAAACACTGCTTGACTTTTTTCTACCACATGTATGGAGGAGGGACTGGCCTCCTGAATGTTTATTTGAAAAAGGAAGGTGACAGTGAAGAGTCCCTCTTATGGAGAAGAAGAGGTGAGCAGAGCATCTCCTGGCTACGAGGGCTGATTGAATACACCTGTGAGAGGCGACACCAGGTAAGCCAAAAGAGATAAGAATCAAGTGATGGGGAATGTTTCTTTAACCTTCTGATGCTCTTTCTTTTTCTTGTTACCATCAAGAATGTTTTGTGCTTTTTCAGGGTCATAGATTAAAGGCAGTACTTGTTTAAGAGTAAAAATAGTCTATATTGACTGAACCTAAGCAGTGAATGGGAAATTAGGCAGAAAGAGAAAGCTTTGGGTATTTATGCATAAAGTGATTTTTGCAACTCAGTGATGAAAGTGTATCTATTTTTGTCTTGGTGCATTATGAGTGTCAAGTATATTCTGTGTATCCTGCAAACCTCCAAAACAGTCTCTCTTTCTTCGAAACATAGTGTTACCTAATTAGTTGTTGCAGCTGCATCTTTCACTCATCATTAGCCACGCGCAAGGGCTTTTGTTGTAAGCTTCTATTTAACAGAGTATGTGGTCAAGAGTAAATTTTTAAGCCTCTGTCTGCACTGATGCAGAAGAAACTAGTCTTGATCCTATGTCCTGGGTCTCCCTTTGGGTCTTTTTATGGGCGGTAGAAGACCTCCATCCTACAGGATCCCAATTATAAGGGAATCTGGACAGCAATAAGAAAGAGCCTTTTCAATTCCAATGGATGAGACTGAGCAGCCAGTTAGTCTAGAAATCAGCAGCAGCCTCCTGAAAGCCACTGACTTCACCTGCCTACGGTGAGCCAAGGCTCCAGAAAGCTCTGGGGAGATAACATTAGACCCCTGACTATTCCTGAAATTGCTCTGTAGAATTCCAGGTGTGACCTTCAGCTAAAAGCCCTACTTCCTCCTCATCCTTGCTTCTGGACCAGCACCCCTCAACTTTAACAACTGGCCGCTTGGTTTAAGCAAATCTTAAAGGAAGATTTAAGGAGGAAGTATCCAAAAGAAAGACATTATTTTACACCACCCCTTAACCAAAATTAATTTTCTGCCGATCTAAATGGGACTGAATTGCAGAAGCTCAGGTGACCAGGTTACAGTACCATCTAGGGTGCTGGATTGCTAAGACCAAATGACAGAGGGAAGATGTGCCATTATTTGTGGTTGGCCCATTATCTCAGCATGGATAAAATTATCTAAAACTTTAGCAAAGAAAAAAAGCCCCAGGAATAATTTTGATAGTGATTTAATATCTGCTTACAGAAGGAAAATGGATCACTCAGGAACTTATTGATATCATTGATCATCATTCAGAGATGATGAATTAATTTTTTAGGCTATCAGGGCACTCATATGCCTACCCTATTCAAATGTCCTCAAAGTGTGGCCCTGAGACCAGCAGCAACACCTGAAATGCATATGCACCTAATATGAAATTCACCTGAAATACACATTCTCAGGCCCCACCTCAGAACTACTGAACCAGAAACTCTGAGGATTAGGGCCCTGAAATCTATGTTTTAACAAGTCTCCTGGTGATTCTGATGCACTCAAAAGATGAAGAATCTCTGTTATTGGACAAAACGAATCTGAGTCTCTCAGGTGGAGCCTGAGCACTGATGTTTCTTAAAACCCCCAAATGATGCTGATGCAGAAGAGCTCTAGAATTTGAGTTATATGGAACAGGTGACTTCCCAGCATCTAACCTGGGGGCCAAGTACAGGTCCTTGCATATACTAGACTTGCTAGGTGGCTTGTTGTTTGAAAATATTTTTGAGCACAAAGTAGTGAGGCACCTGGGGTGGCATCTTGGGTTGTTCAAGTTCAAAGGTGAGGAATGACCTGAGAGACTTTCAGCTCACAATTTGGAAAGAAGATTCCAGACCATTCCCTTTGGCTCAAAATGGAACAGATATGAATCTGCCATGAGGAATTTTCTTCTTGATTTTGTGATTCCCTCAGGACTGTCTGGAGACCACGATGAACTAGGTTCTCCAAAACATCCTAGTGTCTAATAAAACACAGATACACTCATGTGCAAATGGCCATCTTCTATGTGCCAGGTACTTAACAGTGCTGAGAGCTGTGTATGAGTTCTTCCAATTGATATTATAGCTCCTCTTTAAAGATGGGGAAAACTAAATGTGCAGCTGGTAAGTGGCAGAGTGAGAACTCAATCCCAGATCTGACTGGTTCCAAAGTTTGTATTCCTAAGCCACTGTTCTACATTCCCTCCCACCATAGAATCCCAAAATACACTCATTGCCCTGGGTGCCACAAGCACTGAATGATCTTGGAGAAATGTTATCCTCTCTGAGACTGTTTATAGATTTTCAAAATGGGTTAATAACGCCTGCCATGCTGAAATCACCAGAGTTAGAGTGAGGATCCAATGAGATTATGTTTGTGAAAGGGTTTATAAACTTTAAAGTACCAAACTATAAAAAGATACTATTATTGTTTCTGAAAATATATTCTCTCCCAAATCTCTCTGGTCTTTATAACCATGGCAGACCTGGTAATCTCAATAGCTACATCAGGCATCCAGACTGAGATCCTGTAGTATGAGGCCAAAGTGTCTCCTTTTAATAAATATTTATTGACCATTTACTATTTTTTTTAAGTGCCGAGGATACTGCAGTGCACATAGCATAGAGTTCGTACTCTTTTTTTTTTTTTTTTTTTTGTGGTATGCGGGCCTCACTGTTGTGGCCTCTCCCTTGCGGAGCACAGGCTCCGGACGCGCAGGCTCAGCGGCCATGGCTCACGGGCCCAGCCGCTCCGCGGCATGTGGGATCTTCCCAGACCGGGGCACGAACCCGTGTCCCCTGCATCGGCAGGCGGATTCTCAACCACTGCGCCACCAGGGAAGCCCCGTACTCTTTTTTAGTTTACATTTTAGTGGTGGAGAGGTAGAAAATGTGAAACAAAAATATACAATGTAACATCAGGTGTTAAATAAGTGCTATGAAAAAGAATAAGTCAAGCTGATCAGGTAATGAGGTCAAAGAAGTATCAGGGAATACTCATGAAAGGCCTTGGGTGACATGGTAGAGTTTGAAATTTATTCCAAAAGCAATGAGAAACCATCAGATGGCTTTAAGGTAATACGGTCTGATTTATATTTTAAAACGATCACTCCCGGTACTACATGGACAGTAGGTTGCAGTGGAGTAGACTCTGGGGGCTCCTGCAGGAGGAGTAGGAGTGGTGGGTTGGGCTGTGCAGCACAGGTGAGATGTCATCAGAAGCCCACAGGACTTCCTTCCGTGTGGAATGTGGGGTTTGAGAGAAAGAGTCAAGATGACCTCAAAGTTTTTGACCTGAGCAACTGCTAAAGTGGAGTCGCTCTTTGTTGAGATGAGGAAGACCTTAGGTGGAGCAGATCTGAAGGAGTGAGGGCGGTATGTGCAGGAGGGAAATTAACAGTTGGTTTGGTCTGTTTTGCTTTTGGTTTTTGTTTTTTGGTTTTTTTTTTTTGTGGTACACGGTTTTCTCACTGTTGTGGCCTCTCCCGTTGCAGAGCACAGGCTCCAGACGCGCATGCTCAGCGGCCATGGCTCACGGGCCTAGCCGCTCCGCGGCATGTGGGATCGTCCCGGACCGGGGCACGAACCCGTATCCCCTGCATTGGCAGGCGGACTCTCAACCACTGCGCCACCAGGGAAGCCCCAGTCTGGTTTGGTTTTTGATGTGCAAAGCTTTTGATGTCTATCAGACATCCAAGTGGGTGTGTCAAGTAAAAAATAGGCTGAGACTGGAGATCAGGAAAATGCACAGAACTAGAGAAGTAAATGTGTACATCATTAGTGGTGGTGGGCAGGTGTAGGTGATTTTTAGAATGCTGTAGTACTGCCGTCATTTGAGATTTATCCTATAGGGGAAATACCTGGGTGGCCTCTGGATGATATTCCAGTCATCAGATGTTTTTCTTTGTAGAAAAAAATGCATTAAGTGGCAAAATTTTAATCATGTCCTTTCCTAAGGGATTTATTAAAGTGCTAAGCAGAACCTGACTCACCATTGATCAAAAACACAAAATGATTTTATTTCCTTTGGATTCCTTGCTTACCTTTCCTCCTCTGCTCTCAGGTGTTTTCCTCCCTGATTTCTTATATTTTGATACCATTGAAAGAGAGTGTTAGACAAATTCTCAGCTCAATGAAATATTTATATCATTCATATTGTTCATTATACTGCCTAACATTTAGTAGGAATTATTATGTGCTGGATACTGAGCTAAGACCAGGTCTTCAAATTTTCTTATACATGGTACCCTTAATCTCAGTAATGTTTTTCCTGGTGCCCCTAGACCAAAAGATAGCTTAATGTTCCATTTATCAAGTAGTGGAGTCCCAACAATAAGTATTTATGTGCTAATGACTTAGCAACCTTTTGAAAAAAATAATATACTTAAACTGAAAGAAAAAATAATATTTTTATCTAATTCTAAAATAACCACAATTATTTAATAGAATTTCTACAGATACAAATAGGGGAATAATACAAAGGGGCAATCATGATGCTATAAAATGGTGATCACTCAAATATGAAGGAAATTCAAAGGAGAGGATTGTATGAAATCGAGTGTTTGGCCCAACTGAAGACAATTCAGGATATAATTCCATCAGGTGATTTTCCTATTATACTTCCATTGCAGAGGTGGAGGTCAAAAACAGATTTTACTGTTGTCCAGAAAAACAAAACACTTATTAACTACACTCATATATCCTCCTATCTAGATGTGTTAGGACATTTTTTCCTCTTTTTGCCATTTATTTGGATTCTTGTTTAGGGTGATATCTTTAGAATTTCTATTAATGTTATTTTGCAACATTTCCATCATTAAAGGTTCTTTGAGTCATTAATTTCAAGATAGTTTCATATGCTTATTAATTATCCACTTTATAGTCTCTGATTTAGTTTAAATCATAAACTAGTCCAATAGGGAGTAATTTGATCATAAAATGAGTAGAGCAAATGTGTCTTCTGGACGATTTTCATTACCTACAAGCCTCCCTGGAGTATTCGGTGGTTTATTAACCATTATCAGAGCAGCCTTAGAGCTGGTAATATGATCTATTTTCCTTAGAACCTGAATATTTGATCAGTTATTTTCTTCTAGGATCTAAAGTCATGAAACTGGTTTCCTCTTTTTCTTGGGCTGTGTCTTGGATGTTATGGTATTTAACATGATAAGTGACCCATTGTCTTTTTGGTAAATTTAATTATTATATGTTGCTGTTCATACTTGGGTCTCATCCGTCATTTTAATTCTCCCACCTAGTACTAGTATGAAGGTAGATTTAGGGAGAGCCTAAGGAAGCTTAGGCTTCTGGGCCCCTCACTCTCATAGGTCCTGTGAGTACCGGGAGTAGAATGTTCTAGGTGGGGAGGGAAACCAGGTCACCACCAGGAGGCATTTCTAAGTGGGCATTTCTGGGAAATTGCCTAAAAATGTCTCAGAAAAAAGGAACTTGAATCTCCAAGGCTCCAGTAATTTTGTGAATTTCTTTAAATTTCAAATAAATATTCCCTTTTGTACCTAAATTTGAATTGGTGATTTTGTATTCTTTTCCTGAAAGGGGGCCCCTGAGAACAATCTAGGCTTCCAGAACCATACAGTCTGGATTTGCCCTTGACCAGCATCGTTTTATCAGGATGACTCTATTTCTAAATTCAAACTTCATTATTTTTTCAGATAATTTTTGAAGCCATTCGGGGAGTGTCAATAAGAAGTGATATTGCCATTGATGATGTTAAATTTCAAGCAGGATCCTGTGCGGGTAACAATATTTTTACAAATTATATAAGTTTGACTGAAAAGGGATTTTGCAATAGTCTCAAATCAATCATAAGAATGCAAATTAAGTATTTTCTGCAATAAAAATAGAGAAAACTATTATTTTCTATTTGTCTTTCCTGACAGAAATGGAAGATATAACTCAGCAATCATCAGGATATTCTGAGGACTTAAATGAAATTGAGTATTAAGGAATGATCTGAATCGGATTAACTAAACAAAGCCATACCTCTCTTCAATCAAAATGAAAAAAAAAAAGACAAATGAATACTGGACAGTCTTAACCGTTTCATAAGTTATAAAATGACTTCAAAGCACTCTTTTTCATTACTTTTGCAAAAAATACTGACTCAGGGCTTTTTTTTTTTTTTTTTTGCATATGACAACTGTTACTAGAAGTACAGGCTGCTGGTTTTGCCTAGATCATTCATCTTAATTTTGGTACCAGTTAAAAATACAAATGTACTATATTGTAGTCATTTTAAAGTATGCAAATAAAGGGCACAATCAAAATGAGATGTGCTCACTTAAATCTGCATTCAGTGAATGTACTGGGAGGAGAATAGGTCTTGTGGGTTTTCTTTTGAAGTTCAAGTACCATAAATATTTTTGAAGTAATAATGTGAGGTGTCAGTAATATCTGCAGAATGAATGCAGCTTTTCACAGTAACAAGTTATTCTAAGAAAATAAAGTCTTATTTTCTATGTTTTATTCATAGAAATGGAGTATTAATTTTTAAATATTTTTACCATATGTGATAACAAAGGATATTTCATGAATGTCCCAAGGTATAAGTCAGTATTAATTAATGCTGTATTACAAGGCAGTGCTACCTTCTTTTTTCCCCCTTTAAACTACTTTTGAAAGTCACTCTGAACACTTGGATAGAAATTGCACTCTTTTTTTGTAAAGCAAGCTTAAAAATGTTTATGTACACATACCCCCAGACTTTTATAACGTGTTAAACAATTTTACTGATTTTTAAAATAAATGTTTTGGTAATATTTTGAGTAATATTAATTCAAGCAGATATACTAGACTACTGTCTTTTATTTACATGTTTAGAAAATTGTATATACATATTTGTATATCCAAACAGCTGTTATGAAATTATGATTACCTAATAAAAAATAATTTGAAAATCTCTTCACTAGCAATTAATTTTTTCAACATTATTTTTCTTTATCAGAATATCTTCACTGTATAACTGCCAATTCTAATTTGAATCTCTACTCTGCCACACTTAAATGCTTCTTAAGCCTTTTTATTTGTGACATAAGCATTGCAAACATGGATGCAATAATTAATTTTTAAGGAGTGTTTTATTTCACATAATCTCAATTTTCTCCCAAATTTTATCTTATTAGAATGTAAACTCTGTGAAGACAGCAACTCTTTCTTGTTTTATTTACTATTGTAGTTTCAGTACCCAGAAGAATGTCTTGGTATATAGTAGGTACGCAACAAATAAATACTTTAATGAATGAATGAATGAATTTAACCCACCAAACATCCCCCAAAATGGATATATTATTATCCCTTTTTATAGATAAGGAAGCCGAGGTACAGAAAAATGAAAAACTTACTTAAGATTTTACCACTGTTAAGTGGAGAAATTTAACAGTCAGGTCTCTCTGACCCTAAAGCCCAAACCTCTTAATTGCTTTGTGTGGCCAAAAATCCACTGTGCTCATGGATTTGGGAGGTTTTCCCACTCAAGAATGTCAAAACCCATAAATTAATCTGTAAAAAGCTCCTCAAATGCCACATTACTTAGAAAACAAAAAATACTCCACTATACAAAATAAACATCCTGAAGTTCATGGAGAAAATAAAATAAACTTTTATAGTAAAGCAAAATTTTGTAACTCAAATCCTTTCTATTTATGATGATTAATTACCTATGGGGGGACATCCCTAAACAGAGTTGAAACACTGGGGAAGGAAGATTTCAAGATGTTGACTAATTCATCAGCATATTAGACATTATAATTCCTTCAAAGCATTGTTCCTGTCCAGAGCTTAGTTATATTTGCTGAATAAAGAACTGAAGATTGTGTCAGGACCTAACACAGTATGTAGTGCATAATAAGGGATTTATAATATGTGGTGAAGGAATGAAGTCATTCACCAGATTCCTTGCTTACAGATTACATAAATCCATGGTAATAATCATTGCTAACATTTATTGAATACTTATTATTTTCAGACATCGTTCAGAGACCTTTACATGTATTTGCTCATTTAATCCTACAACAATCCGTGAGGTAAAGCTAGTGATATTTCCATTTTGTAAGTAGGAAAACTAAATCTGTCCAAGTTCAGCAGCTAGTGTAGGACTTGGCTTTGTACCTTGGTCTGCTTCACTGTTCTTGAAAAAAAGAAACAACAGGCCCCAAACAGAGTCACTCGTGCTAAGCCCAACATCAGCAAACCAAGACTTAGTAGGTAACCTAACTGCAGTTATAACCTCCCCTAGGATTATAGTCTTAACAGGTCAGTCTGGAATTTTCTCGTCAGCACCAATAAGGTAATCAGCCACATAGGCCCTTCCCATCCCTCACAGGAATATGAAGTAATCCACTCTCTCCTTTTCCCTTTCCCCTCCTGTCTATAAAAGCCTTCCACTTTATACAACTCCTTGGAGCTCTTCTCTACTTGCTAGATGGGCTGCTGCCCAATTCATGAATTGTTCAATAAAGCCAATTAGATCTTTACAATCGACTAGTTTGAATTTTTACTCAACACGGCCAAACCTGTGCTCTAATCCTCACAAGACTGTCTCCTGAATCTCCTATCTCTCCTACCAACTCCATCCCCAATACCAAAGGTTCCAAGTTTCCCTCACTCAAGAGGATTTATTGGCTACCAAAACTGCTCTGAAGGTTGCCAAACCAGACATACTACTTGGAGCACTAGCTTTGGGAAGTGGGGTGGGGAGTAGGGGTTGGGGGCTAATTATTGACTTAGGGCAAAAAGGAAGGAGGTAACTATTACCAATTGTTGTTGAGAAACGACCCGAAGTTCATAGAAGAGAAGAGAGGAAGTGGAAGGTGAGCCAATGAACTTACCCTCCCTTACTCATGCCCCTCTTGCAGGATTCACTGATTGGATGCTTCTCTTCCTTTTCCAGGTTGCCTTGGCCTTCATTTTAACTGTACTTCACCTGGATGAAAATATGCCAGAATGGTAAGCACAGTATAGTTTTCTCAGGTTTAGAAATACCCCAGGGGAAGGCATATTAGCTAATAAATACTGCTTAACCATTTAAACCCAGGGTTAACATTTATTCCAATTCTCACCTAAACACACAAGTCCTTCAGATGGAAACTACTTTTTCACACAAATTGACTTTCCTCCTGTAATTTGCTGTCTGGGTTGGAGATTATGTATAGAAGGGAGCAAAGGAGAGGCTACTGGGAAAACAGTGACTCTGATGCAAGGTCTGGCTTAATGTGGAAGAAGAAAATGTTTAGCAAAGATTTGTTGAGAAATTTATGCTCCAGGCATTCTACTAAGCATGGAGATGACATGTTAGTGAGGAAAACAGAGATGTAAACCTGTCAGCACGATCAGAGCACTAAGTTCGATGAGACCAGATGCCCAGGGAGGGCTTGGGAGGGGCATCTGACAAAGGAGGGCAGGACAAGCCCCCAACTGCAGTCTGGGCAGAGCGGCGAGAACCAGCACTAACACAGTGTTCCGGGTGCCCCATGTCTTCTGTCACTCTCTGGGGGTGAAGGCATGGGTTATTTGACTTCTTCTCATGCAAGGGACTCGCTTTCCTGTGTGATTTAACCAGAACAGGGGCCGGTGGAGGTGGGGGGAGGGTTTTTGTACTGGTCATTCTAATATTGTGGCATTTTCAACACGTGGATTACTATAAAGAGGGGAAACATAGTGATTAAGTGCATGGTTTCCAGATTCAGGCTGTCTCAGTTTAAATCCTGGCTTTGCCACTTATAGGCTTTGTGACTGAAAGCAAGTCACACCATCTCTGACTCCTATTACTAATCTGCAAAATGGGGCAAATACTTGTCTCTACTTCTTAAGGGTGCTGTAAAGATTAAATGAAAATAATACATACAAGCCCTTAGTGTCTGACATACAAAAGCCTTTCCAGTTTTGGGTTTTTTTTTTTAAGATGTTGGGGGTAGGAGTTTATTAATTAATTTATTTATTTTTGCTGTGTTGGGTCTTCGTTTCTGTGCGAGGGCTTTCTCTAGTTGTGGCAAGCGGGGGCCACTCTTCATCGCGGTGCGTGGGCCTCTCACTATCGCAGCCTCTCTTGTTGTGGAGCACAGGCTCCAGACGCGCAGGCTCAGTAGTTGTGGCGCAAGGGCCTAGTTGCTCCGCGGCATGTGGGGTCCTCCCAGACCAGGGCTCGAACCCGTGTCCCCTGCATTAGCAGGCAGATTCTCAACCACTGCGCCACCAGGGAAGCCAAAGCCTTTCTAGTTTATATTATAAGGGTTGAGTGAAATTTTTGGATAAATCATAGTTATTTTTATGTATCCTTTCTCTACAAAGGAATTGTGAGTTTATAGTGCCATCTTAAGGATAAAGCAACCATATGATTTTGTCATTTTATCATCTTTTTAAAAAATTATTACTCACAATACAAGGCTCATTTTAACCAGCACGTGGGCAATGCCCACTTTGCCCTTCCTATTCCAGCCATTGTTAATGGTTCTTCTTTGCTGCTTACCTGTATTCATACCCCTCGCAAGATTTATCATGCTGAACCTAAATTCTTGTTTTTATGTCCATCTTCTCAAGAATGGTTGCATATTCAATTATGTACCTACTCTGCCTAGCATACTCAACAAATATTGCTGAACTAAATAAACAAATTCTCAATAAAGGCATTTAGTTTAGTACAAATTTGTGTGTGGATTCCAAAAATCATGAAGGATATAAAGATTCTCTTTGGTCCATCAAAATTTCATGGTCTGGAAATCCACACACTAAAAATTTAACTTAAAAATATGTCACTGGCCACCTGGGGCACCTGGTAAAAACAAATATAAAGCTTCTTTGGAAGGCCATGCATTCAACCCAGGCTGTACAAGTTTCCCATGTGTAAAACTGCATGGAAGGACTCACAATCCAAAAGCACAAAACATTTAGTGAAACAGTCCACTAGAAGCACAAATCAGCTGCCAACAAACAGCATAATTAGATACCCAAGACTTCATGGCCCCCATCCAGCTGTGCCATCACTCTAACATCTCTGACCCTCTTGCCTCCCTCTTATAAGGACCTTTGTGATTATATTGGGCCTACCTGGATGGTCCATGATGATCACCCCATTTCAAGATCTTTAATTTAATCACATCTGCAAATTCCCTTTTGCCATGGAAGGTGATATATTCACAAATTCCAGAGATTAGGATGTGGGCATTTTTTGGGGGAGCCATTATTCTGCCTACCACAATTTTCTTTTGCTATTAGGTCAGATCTCTTAAAAAGGCCAGTTTGGGTTTTTCCTTTTCAACTCCTCTATCTGCTTTATTTTCTTATCTGGCAGGCTAAGACATCCAATATAGTGCTAAATAGAAGCAGTGATAGTATCATCCTTGACTTGTTCCAGAACCTGAGAACATTTCTTAACATTTCATCATTAAATATGAGTTTGCTGAAGATTTCTGGTGTTGCCTTTTATTGGTTAAATGAAGTTTTCTAGAAATTTTAACCATGAATGTGTGTTGAAAATATGTTTCTTTCCTGCTTCAATCTTTCTTCTGAAATCTTTCAATATGAAGAATCATATTAATTGATTTGATTTGCTAATATTTAATCACCCTTGAATTCCTGTAATAAACCCAATTAAGTAATGATATTTACTTTTTTGAACATTGCTACATATATGCAAATATGTTCATGAGAAAGAATGACAGCTAATTTTCTTTAATTTCCTTAGAAATAGGGGATTTAGACAAGGTTAGACTCATAAGATGAGCTGAATGAAAAATCTTCCTTCTTTTTCTATTCTCTGAAAGAGTGGGTAGGATTAGAGCGGTGGTTCTCAACTGGGGGCAATTTTATCCCTTACAGGACATTTGCCAATGTCTGGAGACATTTTTGGTTATCAAAACTGGGGAGGTGTTACTTGCATCTAGTGGGTAGAGGCCGAGGATGCTACTGACCATCCCGCAATGCACAGGACAGCTGCCTCCTCTCCCTCCAGCAAAGAATTGTACCAAATAATACCAAATTGTAATTTGGTATTATTTCAGAGAGGGCTTCAAAATTTATATAAGCTTCAGGCCCCATAGAACCTGGACCTGGTGGGAGAAAGAGAGGGCACCATATAGAGGAGAGGGGTGTGTGTGTGTGTGTGTGTGTGAGAGAGAGACAGAGAGAGAGAGATCATTGAGTCAAAGCCAATGCTAGAGAGAGGGGGGAAAAAGAGAAATTTTGTTTAGACATAATTTTCAAATAATCACAGTGATTAAGAAATTGGCCACAAGCAACAATTCCAAGAAACTGAAGGAAAGTAACTAGTGTGGTATATGGTCTAGCAATTCTAATTTTTGGTATCTATCCTAGAGAAATGCTAGTACACATACACAAAGACATGTCTGAGGATGTTCCCTGAAGCAATGTTTGTAAAACTGAAAAACTGGAAGCAATCTACATTTCAAATCAGTAGAGTAATAGATGAAGTGTGATATATTCATACAAAAACTCTACAGCAGTTAAAAGGGAGCCAGATTTATATCTGTCAACATGGATATATCCCAAGAATATGTTTTTTAAACAAAAAAGCCATTGCATAACTATTCTTACCATATTTTTATGTTAATACATTTACATATGTATGATGTACTACATTGTGTGTTTATATAATACATTTTCATAATGCATTCACACTCAAAATATTATTACTTATTTTCTGTAGATAAAATGCATGTAAATATTGAAATGGCCTTAAAAGGCATTACATTACACACTGAACAAGTGTATAAGAGTAGTTAACTCTAAGGGATAAGGAGTATAGCAACAAGACTGAAGAAAAAAATGTCAAGTGCATACTAATTTTATCTGCATTGTTCTAATTTTTAAGAGAAGAATGTGTTCAAATGTTTCATATGTAATTTTTAAAAATAGGTTAAAAAAAGACAATGAAATCATGCCAAATTGTTCAGGGTTAATTTGTTTCTTTCCTTCCAGTTTTATTGATATATAATTGACATACAGCACTGTATAAGTTTAAGGTGTATAGCACAATGATCTGACTTACATACATCATGAAATGATGACCACAAAGAGTTTAGTGAACATCCATCATCTCATATAAATACAAAATATAAAAGAAAGAAAAAATTATTTTTCCTTGTGATAAGAACTCAACTCACTCTTAAAAACTTTCATGTATAACACACAGCAGTGTTAATTATATTTATCATGTTGTACATTATACCCCTACTACTTATTTATCTTATAACCAGAAGTTTGTACCTTTTGATCACCGTCATCCAATTCCCCCTCTCCCCACCGCCTGCCTCTGGTAACCACAAATTTGAATTTTTTTCTCTATGAGTTTATTGTTTTTTAAATATAATTGAACTTAAAACTAACAAGTTATGGGAGAGTTCAGCACCCCAGCTCGTGGAGATATTGGGATGAAATGTCACTCTCGGTTCCTGATACCAAAGGACTCACTTATTTTATAATTTATGAAGCTGATTTCAACAGATTTAGCACCATGCTGACAATTACCAACTTTCTTTCCTTTAGGAAGTAACTGGGTGTTACGGGAAATGCTTGCTCTCCCCCCAGAGGCTCCCAACCCAGCATGCGCATGGAGGACCATCAATTCATTCAACAAAGACTTGAAGTTGGGCGTAAATTCCTTCTGGAGTGGTTTAATATTGTTTTCCCAATTTATATCCTCCAAAGAAATGAAGGCCCCTTTAGCTCTAGGCTTCCTATCATGACACATCACAAAGAACACCTGAAACCTAATATTAATTCCTAATGATTTTTTAAATCTTTCAGTTGGTTTTTGTATCCAATAAATGGAAATTTGAGAAAGAGACAAATCTGTTGAGACATTGATCCATAATATAAAAATGAGTTATGAAAGAGTGCTTAGAGCAGCAGCTGGTATATGCTGTTAGTATTAGCTATTAGTACTAATATGATAGCTATTATTACAACCAATTCCAATACTAATATTGCTACACCAAGAAGAAGCAGATATATTGATTGTTTGCAACTTTTGTATGATGTTAGAAACAAATTTTTAAAAATTAAGAACTGTAGAGATAAGGTATTACCTCTAGCAGAACTTGTTTTATGGGGTTTCAGTTCCCTGTGGGAAGGGTGCTCATTCTCTTCAGAAACCCTCATCCCTGCCTAGATCTTCCCCATCAGTTCGTTAACTAGGTTGATGAGAAAGTGTGTATATATGTGTGTGCATGTGTGTGTGCGTGTGTGCTGGGACTGGGGAGGGGGGAGGGTTGTTTCTGGGAGCCAAGGACTTAGGTTTTAGCATCTGACTTCTTCCCTCCCTTTCAAGCCAGGAGGGTTCACTTTTCTACTTTATGAATTTACCAAAAGCAAAAGGAATATTCCCTCTCACTTGGTATATAAACCAGAGGAGAGTATTCCTGTTAACCTGTGAGGGTTCAGGTTAGAACTGGAAGAGAAAACTGTCTCAGTCAGAGATGGCCTCAGCGGTGTCCCATTCCAGGCATCGTGCCCCCACCTTCTTGCTATTGCAGCATCATTATCCGAAGCTTGGAGTGAAGCCAAGAAAGAGAACATAGAGTATTATATTCCAATGGTGAGGTGAAATATAATTATAATCCTTGACCCTGCCCCTGTCTGCCAGGTTTTTGTTTGGTACGCGGGCCTCTCACTGCTGTGGCCTCTCCCATTGCGGAGCGCAGGCTCCGGAAGCACAGGCTCAGTGGCCATGGCTCACGGGCCCAGCCGCTCTGCAGTATGTGGGATCTTCCCGAACCGGGGCACGAACCCGTGTCCCTGCATCGGCAGGCGGACTCTCAACCACTGCGCCACCAGGGAAGCCCTGTTTGTGTCAGTTTTAAAGTTTCTGCAGAATTGGAAGGCCATCACTTAAAATGGCCCCTGGTCACTTATTCCTTGGTCAATAAGAAGTTAAATACAGTTGTCTTGCCACATCTATTACCTAGCAAGGATGGCACGATGAATTGAGCTGACGACTGGACTTTAAATCATGGATGTGTAGGATTAACCGTTCTGGCTCACTCACTCATTCATTAGCATCAGATTCTGGTTAATTGATATTCTATTTCCAAAGACCTCCTTTTGCCTCTTTAACACAACCCCTTTCAAGACAGTTTTCACCAGTGGAATTAAAGAAACCAGACGTGGCTGGTTAATAAATAAATGTGTATACCTTTATGGGTGTATGAAATTGTTAAAGAATGTTAGGAAGCACTGAGCTAGTATAACCTGCCAGTGTCTCTCTGGTTCATGCTAAGTTCCAGTCATAGAGTCCAACAAAAGAGGAGTATTTAAATCTGTTTGATGGAATACTATATACTACATTATACTATATAGTTACTTCAAACTGTGTTACAGAAAAATATTTAATGGCATAGAAAGATAATAAGTGAGAAAAAGGGGGTTAAATAACAGTATATATAATTTGTGCAGTATAATCCTTTTTTTTTTGTTTTAACAAAAGGGCCATAACATACATATACAAGGAAAAAAGATGTCAAAACATACATCAAAATCTTAACAACGATTAGTCTGGGTAAAGGAATTATGAGTAATTTTCCCCTTTGTGTATTTTTTCTCTGTGTTCCCCAAATTTCTGCATTTAACACAAATTGCGTTTGTGAAACCCAGTAACATTTTCCTTTTCAAAGGATGATGGTAGAGTATGACTGGCTGACTGTCTAGACAAGAACTCATAGTGTGTGTGGGGGGTCATCACAAGTTCAGGGGCTCTTTCCCAACTTTCAAGTTTATGAGTACAATTTGAGTAGTTCACTAAAGAACTAATGATGATATAAAATGATTAGATATGTTCCTTGTTCTCAACTCCCATTATGCGTACATTATTTTTCCATTAGGATAGGTTTCCCTAAATGTAATCATTTCTTCAAAGAATTTGACTCTTCTAAGGCTCTTGAAGCAGGGTACCAAGTCACTTTTCAAAAAATTTTTACTAATAATGTAGCAAATGACAGTAGAGTGCCCTCCTAAACACTATTTTTTAAATTATTTCCTGCCTTTTGAACAGTTATAAAGGTATTCTACTTTATTTTAATTTGCATTAAAATTTAAAAATTTTCTAATAACAAGTTCACTTGTCTCTTTGAAACTTATTCTACCTTCTTTGGTTACATTTAGAGAGCGCAGATTTCAGTTGTGTGACAGGACGAAGCAGGAGCCTGGGAAAGGAGCTTTTGTCCAGGTGTCAGGAATCAGGGTTCTACTGCAATAGCTGTCTCAATGGCCTCCCCACTCCCATGCTTGACCCCGTCGAATCAGCAGAGTGCTCACTTAAAAACTTTAATCAGATCACGTCCCTCTCCTGCTTAAAACCATCCAATGGCTTCCCATTGCTTTTATTTATTTATTTTATTTATTTTATTTTTTTTGTGTGTGGGTAGATTAAATGACTTCTACATTTATTTTAACATTAACTCTCTAGATTTTAAGATTCTATGATGTTCGGTAATTACTTGCTGTATAGCTAAGCAAAATAAGGTGATTTTTCACTTACAAAAGAGCTCCATAACAGTATTCAGCAATCAATCTTTGATGTGCTGATAGAAGGTACTAGATTCCTTCCATCTTGTCACTCCAACATCCTTTAGGATATTCAACTACTAGTCACCTAGGTAGAAAGCAGGGGAGAGGTATAGAGATGGTATACATTATTGCCATCCAAAATCTACTATCAAGAACTAATCACATGACACACTTTGACGGATTTCTGGGAAACACAGTCCCTGGATAGTTAGCTGCTTTCTATCAACAATTTTAAACTATAGAAAGGGGATCAAAATATTTGGACAGTTTCTTTCTGTGCCACATATGAATTATTATTTAATTCATAATTATTAATTATGACTTGATAAAATCAGTTTATCAAAATTGATTTTTCATAGGGTATAAAGGTAATTAAGGATCAGTGGAAAATTATAATCAACTCAAATTTTAGTAACCTAAATTCATAACAAAACTGCCGCCAGCCGCGGCGGGCCCTCAAAGTGTAGCAACAATCGACGAGAGGGGGTAGGGAACTGAACGCACCAAGGTATGGGATCAGAAGGGCACAAGCAACTGATGGTTGTAAGGCAAGTTTAATAACAAAGCATAGCCATCTATATCCCCCTAAAGCAGGGAATTTGCTTAGTCATGCCTTATCGGCATCAGCTGGTTGATTGGCTTCTCGGCTTAGTCACGCCTTATCGGCATCAGCTGGTTGATTGGCTTCTCGGCTTCTCCCTCAAAAGCACCAATTTCCCCTCCAGGGTTGCTTTTCCTAGCTTTAGGCAACAACCAGGGACTCCCAGTAACTGAGCAGGTCCCTGGAGCGATTTGGCCAAAGGCCATCTCCTTTTTTACGTTCATACCATAAAGTCCAGGATGCATACCAAGGAGAGTACAATCGGGCCCTGAGGCTTATGAAGGTCTTAATGGCGCCTTCCTCAGAGGGCAATGCTCGCCACATTTTTCCCATTGCTTTTAAAATAAAATGCATGATGGGCAAGGCTCCCCTAAGCAACCTTGCTCACTTCACTGCAACCATGCTGCCTTCCCTTTGTTCCTCATTCCACTGGTTCCCACCTCCGAGTCTCTGTCCTTGCCTGGAATGCTCCTTTCTCATTTCCGCACCTGGCTCCTGCTCCTTCAGGGTTTAGCTTAAATATCACTTCCTCTGACAGGCCTTTTCCTGCCTCTCCATCACATTCATTCTGTTTTTTCTTCCTGGGACCTAACACTGCCTGAAATTATCCTGATCATATGTAGGTTACCTTGTTCTCTTCCTGTCTCACACACCAGAACGTAAGCTCTGAGACATGAGGCATTGACTGGATCCCTTACTGCCGCAGCCCAGCCTCTCGTAGATTAGACATTATTAGTTGAGTGAGTGAAGACCTACGTAGGCCTCAGGGAACCTCATCTTTAGTAAGGGAGTTAACTAGATGCATGTGAGTAGGTTTAAGTGGAAGCACCCTCTCAATGATGCCAGCGGGGATTTCTAGAAACCTCAGCGGAGTAAGTCTTAATAGAGAATTAGGGAGCGGGGAGGAGGGGGTGGAGAGTCAATGAGGAGAACCTTTGCGGTGTAGTCTTTCCATCTGTTGGAGAGCGCAGGAGACCCTAGCGCGATGTTTTAGGGGAGAAGCAGGCGTAGAGCCATTTGAAAGAGTCTTTTTTTTTCTTTTGTGTTTTTTTTTTTTTTTTTTTGGACACGGAGACCTGACTGAAAGCAAAGTAAGAAGACTCGCCGGACTCTAAACTGGCAAGTCCCGGCGCACTCGGGACCCCGGCCCACCCAGGTACCACCGCAAACGCCGCCCTCCGTCCCCTCCCGGATTCTGTTTCCTCGGAGCGCTGAAAAGCCTTTCAAAATACTAAATGCAACTGACATCTTTTTCTGAGTTAAAAACAAACAAAACCTCTGAAAATACAGAGCAGAAAATCCCGCATCCGCCTCCCACGAGTTCCCAAGACCCATCCCCGCGTTCTCGTCGGCTCAGGTTAGGCCCTGCACAGGGCGGTGGGAGGGGCGGAGTATGCTCGCTGACGCTACGGGGCTGGACTGCGCAGGCGCGGGGCGGGCTCGCGGGGGTGTCGCGCGCCGCTCACTTCGCGCGGGAGTGGGGCGCCGGAGCGTCGGAGCTGTAGGTCTGTGGGAACGGAAGCCGCAGCCAGGAAGAGAGGCAGCCAGGATGGCGACACCGAGCAGGAAAACGTCCACCCCAAGTCCCCTGGCCCCCAAGAGAGCTTTCCCGAGAGATCCCTCGTCGGAAGTCCCGAACAAGAAAAAGAGTTCGGCCATACCGGCGGCGCCGCCGCCACTGCCGCTGCGGTCGTCCGGGCCTTTCGTGGAAGGCTCTATCGTCCGCATCGCGATGGAGAACTTTCTGTGAGTGGCCGGAGGCCGTGACGCGGCGGGGGAGGCGAGCGGGCCCGCACACTGGGGGCGCGGGCTGAGTGCTTGCGGGGCCAGGTGGGTGGTTGTGTGCCTGACTTGTGCGTCTGACAGGAAATTCTTGCCGGGATTGCCGTGAGGATATTTACTTGTGGGCCATGGAGATCGACGTGTGTGTTGATGCGGTAGGTGTGTGTGTAGTGTGTTACGGTTTTTAAATTATTAATGCCGTTTGAAGGCGTCATATGGCGGGTCGTGGAAGTAGTAGGAATTAGATCTCCGCCCGCTGGGAGTCACGGCCTAGAAAGGTAGGACATAATCTGTAATTCACAAAACTATGCGTTCTGGGAATTTAGAGGCTGCAACCGTTAAATCAGAGCGGCAGTGATACTGCGGCAGATACGTGAAGAGTAGGCAGTTCCCAGGTGGACAAAGATGGTGAAGGTTGTCCTGGATGGAGGTTGAAATGTACATTGAGCCTTACTCTCAGTTGTTGCGCCTCCCAACAGACCCTTGACTCCTTTAAATCCGGCTTTCTTCCCTGGTTCCTTTCTTACCCTTCAGACAACTAACCATAATACTCACTTTAGAACTGAGTAAATATGTTCTAACACAAATACCGTGTATCCGTTTAGCACCTTGCAGTTCGTTTGATCAAAGTCTGTTTTTTTGTTTGTTTGTTTTTTGTTTAAGCTTGCACAGAGTGGTGTAGGGAAAACAGAATTGCAGTAACAATAGGGACATTTTTTTTCCAAGCATCTATCATGTGCCAGGTATAGAAGTAGGTGCTTTATTTACACAGTGCCCTCATTCATCCCTCATAACAACTCTTTATATCACCTCCATTGATAAGCTTAGAGAGGTTAATTTGCCGACGTTTACACAGGTAATAATTAGCTGAATTGCTCTTTGAATCCAAATCAGGAAAGATAAATATAGGTAAATGAAGTACCTACCATAATAATGTATATGCGTCATGATGCCTGTGCTGGCACAAAGGATGAAATGATTAATTTCGTCTACAGTTGTGAGAAGGGCTTTGTACTGAGGGTTATGGAAGTCTTAAAAGAAGGGAAGAGCAAGGAACTGCCTGAAACAGTTTGCTATATTTGGGAAATTTCCAGTATTTTAGTATGGCTAGAACATAGAATGTGAGCTAGTATGTGGACAGAGTAGATACTGAAGATGTAGACAGATGTTGAGTGTCTGTGTTTCCTTTTCTGAGGAATTCCAACTTTATCCTGTAGGCAGCCAGGATGCATTTTAAGCAGGGCATGACATGTGATTTACATTACTTTGGAAGCAGTGTGAAGGATGATTTAGAAAGGGTGCAAGATTGGAGGCAAGAAGGCTTTTACAATATGAAGGCAGAGATGATTAGGGTTTGAACCTAGCAGTGGGAAGTAGGATCAGAAAGAAGAGATTTGACAGGATTTGGCTGCAGATTAATTGTGAGGCATGAGGGTAAGGAAGGAATGGAGCATTTTTCTCAAGTCTCTGCCTTGGCTAGTTGATCATATATAGTGCTGTGCAGAAGAAGGAGCAATTTGGGGAGGATAATAATAGATGCCTTTTGGATCCTGTGAATTGAAGTTTCCTGTGGGGCATCTTAAAGCTCTTTTATAGTCAGTAGTTTTAAGGGTTTGGAGCTTACAGGAAAATGTGAGAGGTGAGAGACTTGATAATCATGCATATAGGTGATTGTTGAAATTGCAGAAATGGTTGAGATTGACCAAAAGGGAATATAAATAAGAATAGAAGGCTGAGTACAGTGTCCTGGAGGAATGCCAACATTTAAGGGCTAGCAGAAGAACTCACAGAATAAGAAGGAACTGTTCAGGGAAGTAAGAGGAGAACCGTGGGAGAGTATTATCAAGGAAGCCAAGGGAAAAGAGCGCTTCAGAAATGTCATCTAATACATTGAAGTCAGATAACAGGACAGAAAAGAACCTGCTGCATTTAGCAGTTAGGAAATCTTTGACAATTTGAAGTAGTGGAAGCAGAAAACTTTGCAGTCATAGAAGAATGAATGAGTGTGAGCAAGTAAAGCTTGGATGTGAAGAGGAGAAAGAAAAGGTAGCTGGAAAGTGCAGAGCTAGGGGAGGTTTTGTTTATTTTTACAATGAGAGGACTTTGAGTTTTAGGAATGAAGTAGGAAGAGTAGGCTTAGAGAACCGAAATGGCCTCGAAGAGGGTTGCCAAAGGAAGTATTCCTGGTAGTTAACCAAGTCGAATGGGATTGAGAGTGGGGGGAGAGATTTCTAGGCAGAAGGAATAGTATGTGCAAAGGCTTGGAGAAAGAAGGAAGCATAAGGTAGTCAAGAAACGGAAAGAAATTCATTATAGTTAGAATTTAGAGGTCTTATTAGAGAATAGGGGAAGGAGATAGAAAGTAGAAAACGATAAATTATGAAGTGTCCTATTTTTCTTTTTTTTTAATACTTTATGTGTGTATGTACGTATCAACGTATGGCTGTGTTTGGTCTTCGTTGGTGCGCACGGGCTTTCTTTAGTTGCGGTGAGCGGGGGCAACTCTTCGTTGCAGTGCACGTGCTTCTCATTGTGGTGGCTTGTCTTTGTTACGGAGCACAGGCTCTAGGCGTGTGGGCTTCAGTAGTTGTGGCACATGGGCTCAGTACTTGTGGCTTGCGGGCTCTAGAGCACAGCCTCGGTAGTTGTGGCGCACGGGCTTCGTTGCTCTACGGCATGTGAGATCTTCCCGCACCAGGGCTCAAACCCATGTCCCCTGCATTGGCAGTTGGATTCTTAACCACTGCACCACCAGGGAAGTCCTTCGTTTTCTTTAATACAAGTTATTTCAGATTTGCTTGTCTACCAACATGATTTGCTGATTGATTGGATGATGAGCGGGTGGGTAGTGTGGATAGAGGTGAAGGAGATGGTAAGAATCAAAGATGATGCAAAAGTTATGCCTAGGTTTATGACTTGGGCAGTGGGATGAATGATGATATCCTCACTAAGACGATAAGAGTGGTTTTAGATGGAAAAGATGGTGGGTTTAATTTTGAATGTGTTAAGTTTGAGGTGACTCTATCCAGATAGAGTTCTTGAGGTGGGAATTCCATCTTTATAGGTCATCTGGACTGACTTTCAGCATATAGATGCTACCTGAGGCCATGGAGAATACATGAGGTACTAGGCAAAGTATGTAGACTGAGAAGAGGCTGGGCCTCTGACATTAGCTCTTTCAGGACAAGCTCAGAGCAAAGGGAACTCACAAAAAGGGAATTCCCAGTAAACATATTGTAGAGTCAGAAAGGTTTTTTAAAATGCAGAGGCTTTATTTTGTTTTTGGCAGTTTTTCCTGTTTATAATATTTGTGTGTATAGTATAGGCCAGAAGTTCTCATGCTTTTTCCTGTTGTGTTTATTGTTTGCTTAAATACCAGTTGCATCACTATTTTAATAGGACAGTCACACGGAGATTTCACATCAGGAAATTCCAGTATTAATAAAATGGGGCTTCATGTGTTGGGATTTAGAAGTTCCAAGTCAGATACTTTTCCAGATGTCTGAAATTCCCAAGCTAGTTTTATTTTAGCCATTGTAAAGGGTTGCTTTAAGACTCAGCTGTTACTAGAATAAAGCTTCTGAAAAGATAGATAGGTGCTGTACAGAGATGTGGGGTTGGAAACCTGCCAGAAAATACCTCTCTTTACCACCTGTATTTATTTTATTACCACATGGCATTTCAGAATTGTTAATTTGTTTGAGTATTAAAGTTAAAGTGTGCTTGGTTAAATTATTTAAATACTTAGCAGGTTAGTAGCAGGCTAAGGTTTTTTTAAACTCTTGGGGAATTGGTTGGCAGCTAACTGAAACCCTGTGGGAACAGGACATTATTTGTGGGTTCCAATTCAGAATATTCAAAGACAAGGTAGAAGGATATCTGAGTCAGAGTTCACTTCACATTTTGCCATAGCTGACCCTGAGTACTAATATGGATTAGATGCTACTGTTGCATGTAGAGTGCTGGACAGCATGCTGCTTTCTAGTATGAGGGAATGTTACAAAAGTGTTTGGTGATGATGCACTCTTGTTTCCTCCCGTAGGGATAAAATTTACGTGAATTTGTACTAAAAATAGATCCTTTGGTGAATGTCTGGCAGCATATTAAAGGAATTGGATGTTTTTTTTTTAAGTAATAAGAAAAACTATTGGCTTGATATATCTTCAGTTTTCTAATTAGAATAGAAATAATTTGGTTGACTATGAGAAGTTGCTAGTAAGCCTTTTAATTCAAGAGAAATATAAATGTAAAATCCACAGATTTAGGATGAGCCATGGTTTCACTTACATATAATTTGGTTAACAATTATCTTATTTGTATAGTAGCTTTGATGTACTCTCTCATGTATTATAATTATTAAAGAGTAAATAATATCAAACTTTGCTCTATTCAGCAGACTTAATATTTGAAAAAAAGCACATGAAGTCTTATTTTCCCATGAATGTTCTTATTTTAGATATACATTATCACTTTTTCATTTCTTCCCCTGACAGATTTTTTTCTCTCTAGTTTATTAACAATCTATAAATTAACCTTACATTAAATTTATAAGGTTAGGTGGTTTTTAAAAGAATTTGAGGAAGCCTGTAGGTAATGATAAGGGTAAAGGAAGAAAAAGTGCTTTGGTAAGAAAATATTTCTTCACTTCTTATCTCTGCTTAGTAATATCACCTCTTTATAATTTAGAACATATGATACCTGTGAAGTATCTCCTGGGCCCCACTTGAATATGATTATTGGAGCTAATGGAACAGGGAAGTCCAGCATCGTGTGTGCCATTTGCCTTGGATTAGCAGGCAAACCTGCTTTCATGGGACGGGCAGATAAGGTGAGTTAACGTATGTACTTTTTAACAGAATTGAAAGTCATGAATTGCTTTTAGTAACAAAATAATTTCTATATCTCCGTTCCTTGAGTATAGCAAATGTGTTGTGCTTGAATATAAATAATGAAGTTGGCAGGGACACTGTGGGGAGATTTCCATTTCCAGAAGTAGTGTGCACTATATACCTAGAGAATTCTGCAGTATGTAACACCTGCAACCTTAGAAATAATGTAAAATATATCTTTTAAAATTATTTCTGGGCTTGTGGAAAGGCGAAGTAAGTTTACAAAGGGCACAAACAAAGTAGTTTGGATCTAAAGATTTCTGCAAGCTCTGGGGTTGTTTACCCAGGGGTATGTGCTTTACCTTGTACCCTAAAGCCTGGCTTTGAATTGGTTGCATAGGATTGGAGGTCCTGAAAGTGCAGAAGGGTTAGAAGATAAAACTAGAAGCCAAGCATTGCATCTAGCAGAAGAAAAAATATCACAAAGTGGGACAGTGAGGTTACTTATCTCATTGTTAGCTCTGAATACAGTAGATAAAAAAAGAAAATCTTCCAAACAAGTCTTAACACATACATTGTAATTTTAGTTTAAAGTGGTCCCAGTTAGTAACATCTCTCTTCAGGCAGAAGCAAGTGCAAATCCTCTGAAGGAAAATGCCCTCAATCCAGTCCTCAACATAAAGCTCTAAGAAATTCATGAATCCATACCTAAAAAAATACAAAGCAAAGGAGGAAATGAATCACCAAAAATGAGAGCTAACAAAAACAACAGACTATACAATCAGACCTACAAAGCTTGTAGAAACAGAATGTAAGCTAGGAATACTTTATTTATTTAAGGAACTGAAAGAAGGTACAAAAAAAAAAAAAGAAACTTGATGGACAGGTAAAACAACAAAGCAGACATATTTGAGAATTTGTGAACCAAAATACTTGACAGTTTTTCTAAAAATGCAATATAGAGATAAAGTGAGAAAAAAGTATGAAATAAAGATTGTGACCTGATAGTTAATGGACTAAGGAAGAGGCAATATTCAAGCAAGAATGACTAAGAATTTTCCAGAAATGTTGAAAAACTTGAATCCTCAGATTCAAGATACCTAATATATCCCAGACAGGGTAAATGAAAGAAATACACAAATAGACACATGGTAGTAAATTCCAGATTACCAAACATAGTAGTAATATGGTGTCAGAATGGGAACAGAGGGGGAAAGAGAAGAACAGTTTGAGATGCTCATAAAGGAACTTTGAAAGTATATAATTTAGGAAGAAGGAAAATGATCCCAGAAGGAAGTCTGAGAGGTAAGAAGAAATGGTGAGCAAAAAAATGGTAAACATGTAGGGAAGTAAACTGTGTAAAATAATACTAATGTCTCATTTGTCAAGTTTCTAAATCAAAGAAGATAGTACTAAATGTTGTCCTCCCCGGACAACAGGAAGGAAGTGATCAGAGTTGAAGTATTCTTTGTATTTGTATTGTTGGGAGGAAGTTAAGATAATTGGTTAGCTTCAGAGTTTATTAAGCTAAATATGCATGTTAAAATTTCTAGGGTAAGCCAGTAAAAAAATTGAAATATGTAACCTCCAAACAAGAAAGGTTAAAATAGGAAGAGAGAAGTAGAGAAAAAATAACCGCTGCCCAAACAACCCAGAAGGAGTCTCAAGAAAGGAGGAGGAAGAGAAAAGAAAGAAATATAGAAAAGGATACTATTAAAAAACATAAAAAAATAGTGGAAATACGTTCACAAAAATAATAAATGCTCTACATTCTTTTTTTTTTTTTTTTTTTTTTTTTTGCGGTATGCGGGCCTCTCGCTGTTGTGTCCTCTCCCGTTGCGGAGCACAGGCTCCGGACGCGCAGGCTCAGCGGCCATGGCTCACGGGCCCAGCCGCTCCGTGGCATGTGGGATCCTCCCAGACCGGGGCACGAACCCGCGTCTTCTGCATCAGCAGGTGGACTCTCCACCACTGCGCCACCAGGGAAGGCCCTCTACATTCTTGTTAAATGAGAAAGTCGGAGTAGATAAATAAAACAAAGTTCCATTCTGGTTGTTTACAATAAGCATATCTAAAATAAAAAACTACAGAGAAGTTGAAAGTAAAAGGATGAAAAAATACATACCAGGCAAATATTATACAAAGGAAAGTAGGTTAGCTGAATTTATACCAGGCAAAATAGAATTTAAAGGAAAAAAGAACTTTTAGAGATAAAGATGGTCATTAAATATTGATGAAAGTTTCAGTTCAGCAAGAAGATAATTCAGCTCCCAACTTAAATTCACATTATCTAGGTCCAAAATATATAAGCACAATCACAGAGTTCTTAAAGACAAGTTAACAGCTCCAGACTTATAGTGAAGAGCTAGTGGTAATCAATAGATCCAATCAGATAAAAAATTAATAAGAGTATAGAAGGTATGAACAACAGTTAGATTGAACTAATGGACATGTTGTAAACACTGCACTCAACAATTGGTAGAGCACACATTCTTTTTAAGCAAAAATGGAATATTTCTTAAAATTAACCATAAACTGAGCCCTAAAGCAATATCAAAAAATATCAAAGAATTGCTACCACATAGACTGTGTTCTCTGACCACAGTGCTATTAAGATAGAAATAATCAAGAAGATAACTAAAATTTTCCCATTTGTTCAGAATGAAACATGTACTTCTATATTATCCACAGGTCAAAGAAGAAATTTTAATAGAAACTGAAAAGTAAGAGCAGAAATTAATAAAATAGTAAACAATGATTCAGTAGGAACCACAAAACTAAAAATTGCTTTTCAAAAATACTATTTAAATTAGTAACTTCTGGGGGCAGGGAGAGAAAGGAAGAAAAAAATAGAAGGAATGGCAAAAAGTAATAGTTAAGATACGTTAAATTGTGATCCAGAAAACCCCCAAATTTAAGTGGTTTAAATGTACAAAAGATTAATTCCTGCTGCTTATCCAGTGTAGGC
The DNA here is from genome assembly GCF_026419965.1 of Kogia breviceps. Taxonomy (NCBI): domain Eukaryota; kingdom Metazoa; phylum Chordata; class Mammalia; order Artiodactyla; family Physeteridae; genus Kogia; species Kogia breviceps. The sequence goes on from NC_081317.1 coordinate 73,841,794, forward strand.
CCTTTGTGGTCACTTAGGTACTTTAGCCTTATAGAATCTTCATTTCAGTATATACAGTTTACCCTTGAAGAATGCAGGTTTGAACTGCGCAGGTCCACTTATATGTGAATATTTTTCAATAGCAAATATATACGTCGTGCTCATATTTCATTGGACAAAGCATGTCATGAAGCCATAACTTGGATCAGAGAGAAAGAGCAAGTGCAATTGTTTGCTTGAAAGGAGAATCAGAATATTCACGAACTGCCCTGATGACTACCATGAGAGCATTAAAAGAATGCAGCAGAGGTTTGAAAGATTATATAAGAATATTATGAGAATCATTATGCCACTCAAGTTTAAATTTTTAAAAAGTTGTAACTATAAATGTTTCTACAACTACTTAAATTATCAAAACTGACTAAGTAGAAAAAATAAATTAGCTGGTAAATTTTTTCTCAGACAAAGACAAAGACAATTGTGGATTAGTCCTAATAGCAGTAAGTTTCTATTTTACACAGAGCATGTGACCCTAGGTACCCAAATCAATCAAGGATAGAATGCAAAAATTACAAGCCCATCTTACTCATGAATCTAGAAGCAAAAATCAAACACAAAAAAGAAGCTTTAGCATTTTGAATTTAATAATACATAACACATCATGACCAAATTGAATTTATTCAAGGAGGGAGAGATGTATTATGTTAATTTTTTCCTAATAACCACATTTTAAAGGAGAAGAACTCCATGGTCATCTTAATAGATAGAGAAAAAGCATTCAGTTAAATTCCACAGTAATGTATGATTAAAAGCTCTTAGCAAACTAGGAATAGAAGAGACCTTTATTAATTTCACAAAAGATATCTATGAAAATGTACAGCAAGTTCAGGAGCAAGTCAAGATTGCCTACTACCATTACTATTGAACATTGTACTGGCAGTTCTTGGTAGAACAGAAAAGATATGTGTTGGAAAGAAAGAAAACTGTCATTTACAGATTATGTGAGTGTCTGCATAAAAACCAAAAAGGAACTCCAGATAAGCCTCCTGATGGATCAATATGCAAATTTATCAGGATTACTAGATATAAGATTGTATAACACAGACACTGAATCTGTAGGCACCTTGATCTTGGACTTCCTAACCTTCAGATTTGTGAAAAATAAATGTTAAAGCCACCCAGTCTGTGGTATTTTTGTTATAGAAGCCCAGACTAAGGCAAGGACCTTTTTACATTCTTTAACTTACTGAGGACTCCAAAACCTTTTGTTTCTGTGAGTTATATCTATTGATTAGAATTAATAATAAACTTAAAAATAATTTTCAGATTAGAAATAAAAACTGAGACCCTGCCAAAAAAAGTTGTATAACAAAAATCAGTTGCATTTCTATATACTAACAAAGACCAGAAAATGCAATTAAAAATGGACATTATAGCCACAAAAGTACGTTTCATAGCAGTAAATTAATAAAAGACATGTAAGACCTATATGCAGAAATTATAATTTTCATTTAAAAACATTGAAGTTTAGAGAGATGCACTGTATTAATGGCAAGAAGATCTAATATAAAAATGTCATTCTTCTACATATTCGGTGTCATTCCAGTCAAAATCCCTATAACTGTCTATACAAGTCACAAGCTGACTCTAAACTTTAGGTGGAAGAACAAAGGGCCAGAAATAGCTAAGATACTTCTAAAGAAATAGGACAAAATGGAAAAACTTGCCTATCAGATATCAAGACAATACAAAATTACAGTAAATTAAGACATTATGGTATTGGTGTAGGATAGACTAGTGTGATGTGACAGAATAAAGAGCCCAGATACAAAGCCATGATTAGTAAAAGCTTGATTTATGACAGAACTGACATTGTGGATGAGTGGGGAAGAGATGAATAAATAGTACTGAGACAATTGCTTATCGGTATAGGAAAAAATGAAACTGAGTCCTTTCCTCACACTTTAACAAAAATCAGTTCCAGGTAGATAAAAGATCTAAATGTGATTGACCAGAAAGTTTCTAGAAAAGATTGGTAGTAGAAGAAAATATCTTTGTGACTTCAGGTTAAAGAAGAATTTATTAAATAAAAATATACACTGCAAAGGAAAGGTTGATAAATTCAACTACAGTAAAATTAAGGAACTTTTGTTCATCAAAAGACACCTTGTAGAGAAAAGACTAGTCACAAATGAGAGAAAGTATATATATAGCACATATAACAAGATTGGTATCCAGACTACATCATCAAAATAATGGCAACTCGGAAGATAAATGAGCAAAAGATATGCTCAGATGTCTCACAGAAGAGGCACCCCAAACAGCCAGTAAATACATGAAAAATATGCTCAGCTTCATTAATTATCAGAGAAACACGAATTAACCCTGGCATGGTATATCCATTAGACCCACAAAAATTCTTGTGGTGCCATGTGGCTTATAAGGATATAAAGCAGTGGGAACTCTGATGCATTCTTGGTGGGAATATGAATTTGTACAACCGCCTTGGAAAATATGGCATAACCTAGTAAATCTGTAAATGTCTATATCCAGTCCCTCAAAAATTCTACTTCTAGGTACCTTAGTAAGCTTGTGTCCATTTATACTAGGTGAAATTATGGAAATATTTATAGAAGTATTGTTTGCAATAAATTCTAGTGTAGTCAAATAAAATTGAATATTATATGAACAGTAAAAGCAAACTTGGGCTCATTGGTTAAATCTCAAAAACATAGTTTTAAGGAAAAATGCCATCACAGAAAAATACATGTAATGTGAATTTGTTTCTGGAATGGTCAAATATATATATAATATATATTTAATATTTGGAGATTTATATAGTAAAAATAAAAGCAAAAGAATTATCAGCAAATCAATTTAGAGATTACATTTGTCAAGAGAGAAGGACGTAATTGGCATGAGTTAAGGAATGTCAGACACACTGGTAGTGATCAGTTCCTTAAATAGGTAGATACATGGTTGTTTTGTTAATTCTTAAACAGTGCATGAAGTTCGTATTTACTGTTTGGTATGTATTTCACATAAAAACATGTTTTAAAAAGAAAGTCTTGGGGCTTCCCTGGTGACGCGGTAGTTAAGAATCCGCCTGCCAGTGCAAGGGACATGGGTTTGATCCCTGGTCTGGGAAGATCCCACGTGCTGCGGAGCAGTTAAGCCCAGGCGCCACAACTACTGAGCCTGTGTGCCACAACTACTGAAGCCCGTGCGTTTAGAGCCCGTGCTCCACAACGAGAGAAGCCACTGCAATGAGAAGCCCACACACCACAACGAAGAGTAGCCCCTGCTCACCACAACTAGAGAAAGCCCACGCACAGCAACAAAGACTCAAAGCAGCCAAAAATAAATAAAATAAAATTTTTTTAAAAGTCTAAAAGTTGAGTTGTTACCTCACTGTAAAATAATTTTACAACTTGATTCATTTTTCTAAAACTGTTGTAAATATTGCGATATTATCAAAATGATATTACAGATTTCTTAGCCAGGCTTAAAATTTAATGTAGGTTACAAGATTGAGTTATATACCCCTTATGATTATAAATAACCTATTCAAAATATATTTTTAATGCTCTGTGGGAGGCATTTATGAGGTAGAAAAGATACTGCTTTATTAATGATTGGCTTTGTAACCTTAGTCACTTGTCTGGAACTCAGTTTTTCTTTATTTCAAAGAACAGGGGTTGGAGTAGATAATTTCCAAGGACCGACTCAGATTTTTATAAATATCGATACGTAGTTTTGTCTGTTTTGTGGCCGCACCGCCCACTGCTCGGCTTGTGGGATTTTAGTTCTCTGACCAGGGATCGAACCCCGGCTGTTGGCAGTGAAAGCACGGAGTCCTAACCACTGGACCACCAGGAAATTCCTGATATGTAATTTTCAGAAATCATTTATTAAATCCTTATCTCTGTGTAATGGTCTGCTGGATTGTACTCCAAGGGCTGTATGGTCAGAATGGATTGGGCTGTAACAGTGTTCGCCAATATTCCCATTTATTTGTGTCATAAAGAAGACACATCTCTCCTCACCCTTGAGTGGTAGGCTTTTTAGAGGAAGCTGTGGAGTGCAATGCAGTGTTTCTTAGATGACAGATTGCAGACCTTTGTGTATCCATAGATGTGTTGAGGGGATGTCCAAGTTCTTAGCAAAAAAACCTTTTTAATGTTGTATTTCTATTTAAATGCTAACATAAAAATTTAGTACAAGCATGTTCTGTACCACCTGTAGGGATACTTTATAATAAAAACTTCCTCCTGATCTTTTCTTCCATTTGGTACAAAGTATTTTAATTGTTGCAAGCTAATGAGTAGACGACCCACTCCTACAAAAATGCCATTGTTTTCCCTATCTATGAAGAAACTGAAACAGAGGTTAAGTAACCTGGTTAAGGTAAAACAGCTTGTATATGGCAGACTTGAGATTTGAACTAGACACAGTAAAGCCTGTACTCTTGATCATTAAGCTGTACTTTCTTGTTACAGGAACAGGCTTTTGCATATTTCTGGGTTTCAGTTTCATAATCTATAAAATGGATATAACATATAGCTCATAACTTTGCTCATGAGTATTAAATGAGAAAATTGTATTTAAAGTGCTTAGCACAGGTTAATGTTTACTGTTGTGGTTATAATTGTCATCATCACTGTCATTACCACTATTAAAAAGAATTATTTGCAAGGTGCATTTTCTGCCTTTTTTTAATATTACTTACTTACAGCCTAATTTAAGATCCAATCTGATTTTTTTAAGGCCCAGGGTCTTTTTTCATACTTATGCTCAAATATATAGAAAGTAGCTTAGATATGTCTATTATACTATGTAAATTGTACTTACTTAAATTGTATTTACTATGTGTATTGCTCTTTTTTTTAAGTGCTTGGTGGTAGGTGTATCCTAATTAATAACAGGATGAGTACTTTTAGAGTGATTGTTAATAATATTTAATCTGTGCAACTCCATAGAAGTACCCAGGGTCTGGAGCTGGGCTACCTGGGCTCAGGTCCTTGCTCTGCACTACTTACTGGCTCTGTCATGAACTTTGTAAGAGGCTATTAGACACATAGAAGGTTCAATAAATGGTAACTTAGATGATTACTATCTGTGAGTGGAACCAATGGAGGAGTCTAAATCTGGGAAGGGTACAATTAGAAAGTGATGGAAATGAGTGTACAGAGTAGTTATTGAGAGAATCTGACAAATAATAATGACTTTGCTAAATCGCTCATTGTTAACCTGGGAATGTCATCACACAGCTCACTTTGTCTTTCTTATATCTTAGGTTGGCTTTTTTGTGAAGAGAGGATGTTCCAAAGGCATGGTTGAAATTGAATTGTAAGTGTTAAAAGCGCTAAAACCACATTTTCCTACATAATTTCTTAGTTTATGTTCATGCTTTCCTGAGGACTTTAATCAAGAGTAATAATACAGTATTATGGCATAGATATTGGAAATAATATTTAAGGGATACTTTATCCAGAGAAGTAAGTTTCTTTTTGTTTTTTGTTTTGTTTTTGGTTTTTTTAATGCATCTTTTTTAAAAAATATATTTATTTATTATTTATTTGGGTCTTAGTTGCGGCAGGCAGGTTCCTTAGTTGTGGCATTTGGGCTCTTAGTTGTGGTGTGTGTGTGGGATCTAGTTCCCTGACCAGGGGTTGAATCCTGGCCCCCTGCATTGAGACCATGGAGTCTTAGCCACTGCGTCACCAGGGAAGTCCCTTAATGCATCTTTTTTTTTTTTTTTTTTTTTTTTTTAATGCGGTACACGGGCCTCTCACTGTTGTGGCCTCTCCCGTAGCGGAGCACAGGCTGCGGACGCACAGGCTCAGTGGCCATGGCTCACGGGCCTAGCTGCTCCACAGCATGTGGGATCCTCCCAGACCTGGGCACGAACCTGTGTCCCCTGCATCGGCAAGCGCACTCTCAACCACTGCGCCACCAGGGAAGCCCTAATGCATCTTTTAAAGCCTGAATTGTAAGAACTTTCTTCTGGAAAAATTCTTAAGGAAATTAGAAATTTATGGGAGATAATGAAATAGAAATATACCACTATTAAATATTCATTAAGAAGTTGCAATATCTTTTACAAACTTAAGCTTTCCTTCTGATTTTGAAAGCAAAATATTTGCTTGTTTAAAAAAATGCAAACAATGTAGGAGTATAAAAAGATGAAAGCCTTCTTGCCATAATTCCACTTCCAGAAACTACCACTGTTAGTAGTTTGGTGAACTTCATGTATGGCAGATACTTGGCATTTATGTCACCATTTTCCATTCACTCCCTCATGGTAGAAATTGATAATTCATTATGGTGTTCTTTTCCCTTAAACCTAGATGTTCTGAATTTACCACTCTTGGCAGCCATTTCTTTTTTTTTTTTTTTTTTTTTTTGCGGTATTCGGGCCTCTCACTGTTGTGGCCTCTCCCATTGCGGAGCACAGGCTCCGGATGCGCAGGCGCAGCGGCCACGGCTCACGAGCTTAGTTGCTCCGCGGCATGTGGGATCTTCCCGGACCAGGGCACGAACCCGTGTCTCCTGCATCGGCAGGCGGATTCTCAACCACTGCGCCACCAGGGAAGCCCGGCAGCCATTTCTGATGGATGAGAGTTACTCTTCAAGATGAAACCAGTTGACCATGCTTGGTGCAGATACTTTGTCTTTTATATATGAATATGCACATCTTTTAGGTGATTTTTAGAGTGTTGTTTTTTGGAGTGTTTATAGAAAGTTATTGAATTTTCTTAGCTGAAATAGCTCTTAAAGATTATCTAATAGCTTTATTTTATAGGAAATGAAGTGATCTTTATTCAAACACTGTTGAAAATTTTAGAATTTATGTAGAGATGAGAAATAGGCACACATGGAAGAAAACAGTTAAAGAGGTTATACTCATACTTACCTGGCAGGGGAGATACCATGATCATGAAGGTGGTTTTCCCAGGGTGAGGCTCACTCATTGCACTGCGAGTGTGCTGACCTCTGCAATTTCTCCAAATAGGAGAAACTCGACTGCGTAATTTGTGGTAGTGGGGGACTGCATGCACGTTTCTCCCCTGACAAAAAGTGTGCGAAGAACAGAACTAAAAAAAAAAAAAATTAAAAAAAAAAGAGGTTATACTCAACTTATCAAAATATAATGGTGGTATTTTACTGAAGGATACAAAACCAAGACCTGAATAAATGGAGAAGCATATTATGTTCTAAAAATATAAATTTGTAGTCATCATTAACATGTCAGTCCTTTCCAAGCTAATGTATAAATTTGGTATAATTCCAATAAGAGTCTCAACAGGTAAATTTATAAGTTGATTATAAAGTTCATCGGGAAGAATAAACCTGAGGTCTTGAAAAGTAGAATGATGAATAAGACATTTATGTAACAGATGTTAAAGTGTAAAATAAACCTTTTTTTTAAATTTAATTTTTATTTTATATTGGAGTATAGATGGTTTACAATGTTGTGTTAGTTTCAGGTGTATAGCTAAGTCATTCAGTTATACATATACATATATCCATTCTTTTTCAGATTCTTTTCCCGTATAGGTTATTACAGAATATTGAGTAGAGTTCCCTGTGCTACAGAGTAGGTCCCTGTTGATTATCTATTTTATATGTAGTAGTGTGTATATGTTAATCCCAAACTCCTAATTTATCTCTTTCCAAGTCCCCCACCCCCACCCCAAAATCCCAAGTCTGCTTTCGAAATCTGTGAGTCTGTTTCTGTTTTGCAAATAAGTTCATTTGTATCATTTTTTTAGATTCCACATAAAAGTGATATATGATATTTGTCTTTCTCTGACTTACTTCACTTAGTATGATTATCTCTAGGTCCATCCATGTTGCTGCAAATGGCATTATTTTATTCTTTTTTATGGCTGAGTATGTTCCATTGCATATGTGTACCACATCTTCTTTATCCATTTCTCTGTCAGTGGACATTTAGATTGCTTCCATGTCTTGGCTATTGTAAATAGTGCTGCAGTGAACATTGGGGTGCATGTATCTTCTCAAATGTGCGTGTATGGTTTTCTCTGGATATATGCCCAGGAGTGGGATGTATGGTAATTGTTGGAACATATGGTAATTCTATTTTTAGTTTCTTGGTTGTTTTTTTTTTTTTTGCGGTACACGGGCCTCTCACTGGGCAAAAGCAGGGCACTGTGCATAATCCCTGCACAAAGCACCATCAAGGCGGTGGCCAGGTTACCTAAGCTGTACCTCCTGCCCAACCCACGTACCTGCTCCTGTTGTTACCCATTTTAAGGACTCAAGCAACTCCTCTTGTGGAGTGAGCATGGGCCACCTGACTTGTTTTCACCCCATTATGCTGCAGCATTAGACCCAATAAAGCCTTGCCTCGAAAAAAATAAACAAAGGAAAATAAGAAATTTAGGCTCCATAGAAATCTAGCTAAATATAATGGTGCCATAGTTAAAAATGAGTGACAGATGGGAGGAAACATTTTCAGTACAGATAGCATGTACATGTCTCAAAGTTACCAAAATACCAATGTTTAATCAAGTCAGTAAAAATTATAAACAACTTAATAGAAAATAAACAAAGAAATTTAATGCAAAGTAAATGGCCAGTAAATATATAAAGAGGCTACACCTCACTAGTTATCAAGGAAATCAAGGTGATTCTTTTCTTCTCAGCTTAGAAAATTTTTAAAATAAAATTCAGTCATATGAAGGTATAGGAAAGTGAATCCTGTTGTGCACTGTTTGTGGGAGTACAGGCACTATATCCTATTCGGCAGCACCTATCAAATATTAAATACAAATATTCTGTGGTCCAGTCACTATTCTAGAGATTGCTCATTGACACAAAAGCAGCTTTTTCCTAATTTTAATAATGAAAATTATAAATAACTCAGATGTATATCACCTGAGAAATGAGTAAAACAAAATGTGATATATCCATACAATGACATTTTTTTGAGCCGTAAAAAGGATTGAAGTACTGATAGATCCTATAACATGGGTAAACCTTGCGAAGATAATGCTTGGTGAAAGAAGCCAGACACTAAAGAATACATGTTACGTGATTCCATTTATATGAAATGTCCAGAATAAGCAAATCCATAGAGACAGAAAATGGATTAGTGGTAGCTGGGGTATGAGGGGAAGAAAGAATGGGGAGTGATTGGTTTAACAGGTATGGGCTACTCTTTTGGGAGATGAAAATATTCTGGAATTAGATGGTGGTGATGGTTGCACAACCTTGTGAATGCATTTAAAAACCGTGTTGCTACACACAATCTTTCAACTGTATACCTGAAAATGGTTAAACTAGTAAATTTTATACATTTTACCACCATTTTTTAAAACACCATCAAATTGTAGACTTTAAAATGGTGGATTGTATGGTATGTGAATTATATCTCAATTTTAAAAAATACAAGCATACCTCATTTCATTGTGCTTTGCAGATACATTGTTTTGTTTTTGTTTTGTTTTGTTCTTTTTACAAATTGAAGGTTTGTGGCAACTCCTCATTGTCAAATGATGGTTAGCATTTTTTAGGAATAAAGTATTTTTAATTAAGGTAGGTAGGTAGATGTAATGCTTTTGCACACTTAGTAGACTACAGTATAGTATAAACAACTTTTATAAGTACTGGGAAACCGAAAAATTCATGTGACGCACTTTATTGCAGTATTCTCTTTATTGTGGTGGTCTGGAACCAAACCCGCAATGTCTCCGATGTATGCCTGTTGCCAGAGATACTCCTGAGTTAGCCTTGGTACCATTGATTGATCACAATGGTTTCTTAGATATTGAAACTGAAAAAATATACTAAGCCAGGTATATTTATAAAATACAGAGAAAGTATTAATATTTAAGTTTCAAAAGTCCATTATGGATGGCTACAGGTCTTAAGCACTTCTGACTTTCTACTCTGGATCACCAAAGCCCAGTTGTCTTCTTAGTTATTGAAAGAGGTTAACTACTTGGTGTGCAGTAGCTACTTGCTCTAATAAGGTAACCGGTGACTATTAACCAGAGTTCTGTTACCAAGTCTGGCACAAGGGGAGATTTCCCTTTCCCCATACTCAACATGGTTATGTTGTACTCTCTTGTTCCATTAGGGTCCATGTGGCTTTGAGAGTACCAGACACAAAATGGCTCAATATTAGTTGTTGGAATTGTCATTGCTGTTGAACGGATGCATTAACTGACCACATATCCATTGAAGGCAACGGTGGATAGAATAGTCTCTGACATGCATTTATGCAATCATTTTTCAAATATTTATTAGTTCATTGGGGGATACAGTGTTCTGCCATCATAGAATTTCTGGTTAGAGGCGAAGAAGAGACATAAATAAATAGGTAATAAAATATGTTAGATGGTGATAAGCACTGTGTAGAAAAATAGAGGCAGGAAGAGAATATAGGGAATGCCAGAGTGGAAATTACAGTATTGAATAAGGTGATCAGGAAAGTTCTCCCTGGGAAAGTATTATTTGAACAAAGACTTGAAGAGAATAAGGGGATGAGCATGGAGATATTTGGAGAAACAGCATTTCAGGCAGAGGAATCTGTTAATGCTAAGACTCTGAAGTGGTACCTAGAGTCACTGGATTGCATTGAACAGGAAAAGTAAGCTCTGAAAATATCAGGGAGGGAGCCAGCTCATAAGGCCTTGTAGACCAATGTAAGGAATTTGCATTTATTTTGAATAAGATGGGAAGCCACCAGGACTTGAGCAGAGAGGTGACATAATCTAACTTAAATTTTAACCAGACAATTTAGGTTGCTGTGTGAAAAATAGAAAACAGAGGCAAAAACAAGGATACCAATGTGGTGATGAATATAATAACCCTAAGAGAAATTAAAATAGTTTGGGGGCTTCCCTGGTGGCACAGTGGTTGAGAATCCACCTGCAAATGCAGGGGACATGGGTTCGTGCCCTGGTCCGAGAAGATCCCACATGCCACAGAGCGGCTGGGCCCGTGAACCATGGCCACTGAGCCTGTGCATCCGGAGCCTGTGCTCCACAACAGGAGAGGCCACAACAGTGAGAGGCCCACGTGCCACCAAAAAAAAAAAGTTTGGGATTTGCTTACAAATTGAATATAGGGTGTGAAAGAGAGGCATCAAAGAGGACATGTACATATATAGATAATCTGGCATGCTTAAGAGTGGAGTTTCTTTTAGCTGAGGTAATGAAACCTGCGTCAGGATGTTTTAGGGTAAAATGAGAAGGTCGTTTTGGAGTAAATTATATTTCATCAAATTAAGATGGCACCATTTGTAAAATGCAGCTTCCAACTGAACTATGACACAGTTTAAAATGTGCAACCCAGTTTCAGAAATATTAAGATGGAAAAGAACAATAACAAAAACAGATGCTTTTCAGGGTCAGTAAAATACAGAGTAAAGTTTGAGATGCCTATATAGCCTTTCAGCTAGAAATGTTGAATGGGCAATTGGATTTTTTAACCTATCATTTGGCAAGAAGTCTGGGCTAAAGATAATACGTTTGGGGAGTTAGCAGCAGGGTGATTGAAATCTCCAAGGGAGAAGATACAAAACAAAGAAGTCTAAGAGCTAGACCCTGTTGTACTGCAGCATTTAGAGGCTGAATATAGGGAAGGGAAACTGGGAAGAATGCTAGTGAGTCAGAAGAATATAGTACCTGGAAAGCAGTACTTTGAATGGCTCGAATGGCTTGAGGAGGAGGGAGTGATATGTGTCCAGTGTTGCTGATAGGTCGAGTAAAATGAAGACAAAGAACTTAAATTAGATTTAGCTCATTGTAGGCCTTGGCAAGGTTTAGGGGAGGTGTTGCTTTTATTTATTTCTGTTGAATGTTCAGGAAAGGCCTGTTGAGAATATTCATGACTTGAGAACTAAATGAGAATCATAAGAACTGGGAATAGAGTATTCCAGGCAGATGGAATCGTTTGTGCTCAGGATCTAGGGCAGAATTAAATTTGTTGTTTCTGAGGAACAGAAAAATGGTAGTGTGGCTGGAGTGAAATGAGGTATTTGTTGTAGGACTTTGGAAGATTCCATTTATTTGGTTCCTTGATAGCATTTACTTTTTGTTCCTGATTTGGTGTTCTTTTAATTATGACTAGCTAATGAATTTTATCAGCATCTATTGAATTGATCATATTATTTTAATTCTTAAATTCGGTTAATTTCCTGATATTCACCCAGTTTTGCATTCTTAGAAGAAATGCAGTATAGTCATAATTTTTGCATTGCTAGATTTGCTTTTCTAATGTTTTATTTAGGATTTTTACATCTGTATTTTGTTTGTGAAATATTTGTTGTTTGAATGTTTGGTTAAACTTACTGATAAAAATCATCTGGGCCTCAAGTTTTTTTGTTTTTTAATTTTTTAACTATTGATTTAATTTAATGATAATGAATTATTTAGTTTTTCTATTTCTTGAATCATCATGGTAGTTTATACTTTTCTAAAAGAATTTTTCATCTTAGCTTTTAATTTTATTGGGCTAACTAATAGCTTCTTATGTAACTTTATTGTATTTGTATTATGTTGTCTCATATATAATATATATTATCTAAGTGTCTTCTGTAGTTGTATTCCCCTTTTTCATTCATGTTTCTTTCATGATTTGGAAAAAATTGATTTGTTAGTTTTATTGGTCTTTTTTAATGAATTAACTTTTTGCATTGTTATTTCTGTCTTAACATCATTGCTTTCTGTTTCATTAATTTTTACTCTTACCTTTACTAATTCTTCTTTAAACTTTTGGTTTCTTTTGTTCTAATTTCTTGAAATGGATATTTATTGTACTAATTTTCAGTCTTTTGTTTTTTCCCTGATGTAAATAGTTATAGGTTAAAAATTTCCCTCTCAGTATTGCTTTAGTTCCATCTCCCAAATTTTGGTATATTGTATTTTCGTACTTTTCAGTTGTGAATGTTTTCTTCATTTTCTTTTTGAGTTCATAAATTAAAAGTTGTTTCAGATTCTAATGTAGTGATTTTCCTGTTACATTTTAGTATTGATTTCCACTTTCATAGTAGTGGGGTAAAAGAAAGGGGGGGGGAGGGAGGCAGGCAGAGAGAGATGGTCTTTATGTTCCCAATCCTTTGAAATTTGTTGAGACTTACTTGTACTGAGCTTTAGTAATTGTTACTTGTTTGGTGGAAAGAATGAGAATTCTGCTGTTGTGTGTGCAATGTTCAGTATTTGTCCATTAGTTCAAGCTTATTAGTTATATTGCTAAATCTTCTGTATTTTAGCTGATTGCAGTTGTCAGATCAATTCCTTAATTACTGAAAAAAGTGTATTACACTATCCCTTTATGTAGATTCGTCAATTACCCTTGTTCTGTCGATTTTTACCTTATATATTTTCAGGACATTGAATTCTTTACTGTTATGTTCTCATTTCTTCATCTTTCGAGACTTTTTGCTTTAGAATCTGTTTAATTTGCTATTAGTGAATGTAGTTAGCAGCTTTCTCTTTAAATATTTTCCTGGTTATCTTTCATTCATTTCAAGTTTTTAATATCTTTTTTATCTTATTTAAACAAGGATAGCTGGGTGGTGTTTTTCATATAGTCTTTTAAATAATACTTACAGTTCATTTACTGTAATTACTTGTACGTTTGGACTTATTTTTACTGCCTTGTTCTGTGCCTTTAATTTGGCCCACTTTTCAGTATTTGTTTCCTCTCTTGCCTTCATTTGGATTTTTTTGTTTGGTTAATTTTTCTTTTTTTATTGTTTTGGAAATTATGTATTCTTCTCTGGTTTTAATGGTTATTAGAATTTTTAACAAATACTTTAATAGAGTCTAGACTTAATTAAATTTTCATCTTCCTAGTGAATAAATATCTTAGAGTACTTTTTATAACTTTTTCTCTGAATTTATATGCTACTTTAATTCTGTCTTGTTTCTTAAACTGTTTAAGACATAATAACTATTATTAATTTAAACTGTAATGTTTGTTTAGAATTACGCCACATATTTTGTTTGCCTTGTTTTTCTTTCTTTCTTGCATTTGTTTTCTTCCCTCTGGGATCACTTTCTGCCAGAGGATATTCTTTAAAGTTTCCTTTAATGAAGCTCTTCTAACACTCGGTTTTTGTCTGTAAATATTTTGCTCTAAATCTTGAAAGATGTACTTGCTTTATATAAAATTCTACACTGATCGATCTTTTCTCAGCACATGCAAAGTATTCCATTGTCTTCTGTTGTGAATCTAATCTTAGTTTCTTCGTTAGTAATTGTTTTTGGTGTTTTATAGTTTCACATCATATATTTATGTGTGGATTTATTTTTTATTAATACTGTGATTTATTCTTAAATCTGTAGCTTGGAAGATTCTTATCTGTTATTTCTCCAAATACTGCCACTGACCCATTCTTGTCCTCCCTTCCTTCCAGAACTCTTAAAAGACAGATGTTAGGCTTTCTCAGTCATCCATGTCTCTTAACATCTTTATTTTTCATCTTTTTATGTCTATGTTGCATTCTATATCCATTTCTCTTTGGTTCTTTTTCAGATCTATTGTTTATATTTTCAATCTTTTATTTCTTAAAATATAATAAACATATTTATACTTGAGTCCTTTGATTCCAATATGATTTTACTTTCTATTTCTGCTAGTTCTTACTCTTGAAGCTTTGTTTTCTTGCGTGTGTGTTTCCAGCGAGCTTCTCCTTTCTCTTGGAACTTTATCTGTGTTAAACTCTTTGATGATAAAGGTAATTCCTGCAGAGAGAATTTTTGTTAACTTCTGTTAAAGATCGTTGGATACTTTTAAACCATTATCTCAATATACAGAATTCTCAGTTTGAGGGTTTTTGAACCTCCTTACGTCTGTCATGTAACTTCAAGATACAAATCTGGGGCTTCCCTGGTGGTGCAGTGGTTGAGAGTCCGCCTGCCGATGCAGGGAGCATGGGTTCGTGCCCCGGTCCGGGAGGATCCTGCATGCCCCGGAGCAGCTGGGCCCGTGAGCCATGGTCGCTGGGCCTGCGCGTCCGGAGCCTGTGCTCCGCATCGGGAGAGGCCACAACAGTGAGAGGCCCGCGTACCCCCCCCCCCCCCAAAAAAAAAAAGATACAAATCTGTTTGAGAGTGACTTGGGGTTAGTAACTCTCAGGGTAAAATTTTTCTTCATTTCACAGTTCGAGTCATAGTTTGATACAGGCAAGTTTGCCTTGCTGTGGCTGATGGTGGTGGTGGAGGTAATGGAGTAATTCTAGTTTACCCTCACAGTGACAGTACAGCCTTTTGGGGATGGTTTCTTTTTTCCTTTTTCTTTTTTCTTTTTTTTTTTTTTTTTTTTTTTTTAATTAAAGTATAGTTGATTTACAGTGTTGTGCTAATTTCTGCTGTACCGCAAAGTGACTCAGTTATACACATATATATCTTCCTTTTTATATTCATTTCCATTATCCCAGGAGATTGGATATAGTTCCCTGTGCTGTACAGTAGGACCTTGTTGTTTATCCATTCTAGATGTACTAGTTTGCATCTACTATCCCCAAATTCCCAGCCAATCCTTCTCCTACCCCTCCTCCCCCTTGGCAACCACAGGTCTGTTCTCTGTGACTGTGAGTCTGTTTCTGTTTTGTAGATAGGTTCATTTGTGCCATATTTTAGATTCTACATATAAGTGATATCATATTCATCCTTCTCTTTCTGACTTACTTAGTGTGATAATTTCTAGTTGCATCCATGTTGCTGCAAATGACATTATTCTGTTCTTTTTTATGGCTGAGTAGTATACCATTGTATGTGTGTGTATATATATATATATATATATATATATATATATATATATACCACATCTTCTTTATCCATTCATCTGTTGATGGACATTTAGGTTGTTTCCATGTCTTAGCTATTGTGAATGGTAGTGTTCTGAACATTGGGGTGCATATATCTTTGAATTATAGTTTTCTCCAGATATGTGCCCAGTAGTGCGATTGCTGGATCATATGGTAATTCTATTTTTAGTTTTCTGAGGAACTTCCATACTGTTTTCCTTAGTGGCTGTACCAAATTACATTCCCACCAACAGTGTAGGAGGGTTTCCTTTTCTTCACAGCCTCTCCAGCATTTATTTGTAGACTTTTTAATGATGGCCATTGTGATCAGCATGAGGTGGTACCTTGTTGTGGTTTTGGTTTGCATTTACTCTAATAATTGGTGATGTTGAACATCTTTTCATGTGCCTACTGGCCATCTGTATGTCTTCTTTGGAGAAATATCTATTTAGGTCTCCTGCCCATTTTTCAATTGGGTTGTTTGTCTTTCTGTTATTGAGCTGTATGAGTTGTTTGTATATTTTGGAAGTTAAGCCCTTGTCAGTCACATTGTTTGCAAATATTTTCTCATTCTGTGGGTTGTCTTTTTGTTTATGGTTTCCTTTGTTGTGCAAAAGCTTGTAGGTTTGATTAGGTCCCATTTGTTTATTTTTGTTTTTATTTCTATTGCCTTGGGAGACTGACTGAAGAAAACACTTGTACAATTTATGTCAGAGAATGTTTTGCCTATACTCTATTCTGGTCGTTTTATGGTGTCATGTCTTACGTTGAAGTCTTTAAGCTATTTTGAGTTTGTTTTTGTGCATAGTGTGAGAGTGTGTTCTAACTTCATTGATTTACATGCAACTGTCCAACTCTCCCAGTACCACTTGCTGAAGAGATTGTCTTTTTCCCATTTTATATTCTTGCCTCCTTTGTCAAAGATTGACCGTAGGTGTGTGGGTTGATTTCTGGGCTCTCTATTTTATTCCATTGATCCATATGTCTGTTTTTGTACCAGCACCACACTGTTTTGATTATTGTAGCTTTGTAGTATTGCCTGAAGTCTGGGAGGGTTATACCTCCTGCTTTGTTTTTTCCCCTCAGGATTCCCTTAGCAATTCTGTGTCTTCTATGGTTCCATATAAATTTTTGTATTATTTGTTCTAGTTATGTGAAAAATGTCATGGGTGACTTGCTAGAGATCACATTAAATCTGTAGATTGCTTTGGATAGTATGGCCGTTTTAACAATATCAATTCTTCCTGTCCAAGAGCATGAGATATCTTTTCATTTCTTTGAATCCTCTTTGATTTCCTTTATTAATGTTTTATAGTTCTCAGCATATAAGTCTTTCACCTCCTTGGTCAGGTTTATTCCTAGGGGTTTTTTTGGTGCAATTTTTAAAGGGATTGTTTTTTTACATTCCCTTTCTAATTTTCATGGTTAATGTAAAGAAATGCAGTTGATTTCTGAATGTTAGTCTTGTATTCTGCTACATTGCTGAATTCATTTATCAGATCTAGTGGCTTTTGTGTGGTGTCCGTAGGGTTTTCTATGTATACTATCATGTCATCTACATATAGTAAATATTTTACCTCTTCCCTTCCAATTTGAATACCTTCTATTTCTTTTTCTTTTCTGAGTGCTGTGGCTAGGACTTGCAATACTATGTTGAATAGAAGAGTTGAGAGTGGTGATCCTTGTCTTGTTCCAGGTTTTAGCAAGAAGGCTTTCCACTTTTCACCACTGAGTATTATATTGGCTGTGGGTTTGTCATAAATGACTTTTATTATGTCGAGATATGTGCCCTCTATACCCACTTTGGTAAGAGTTTCCATCATGAATGGATGTTGGATTTCGTCAAATCCTTTTTCTGTATCTATTGAGATGATGATGTGGTTTTCGACTTTTGTTAATGTGGTTTATTAACATTGATTGATTTGCATATATTGAATCATCCTTGTGAACTTGAGATGAATCCCACTTGGTAATGGTGTATAATCTTGTTTATGTATTGTTGGATTTGGTTTGCTAATATTTTGTTGAGAACTTTTGCATCTATACTAATCGAAGATGTTATAATTTTCTTTTTTGGTGATGTCTTTGTCTGGTTTTGGTATCAGGGTGATGGTGGCTTCATAGAATGTCTTTGAGAGTGTTCCCTCCTCTTCAGTCTTTTGAAAGAGTTTTAGAAGGATCAGTATAAGTACGATCTTCATATGTTTGGTAGAATTCGCCTGTGAAGCCATCTGGTCCTGGACTTTTGTTTGTAGGGAGTTTTTTTGTTTTATTTTTAAATTACAGATTCTATTTCACCTCTAGTGATCGATCTGTTCAAATTATCTTTCTTCTTGATTCAGTTTTGGTGGGCTCTGTGTTTCTAGGAAGTTGTCCATTTCTTACAGGTTGTCAACTTTGTTGGCATATAATTATTCATAGTATTCTCTTACGGTTTTTTGTATTTCTGCGGTATCGGTTGAGATTTCTTCTTTTTCA
Source organism: Kogia breviceps (assembly GCF_026419965.1). Taxonomy (NCBI): domain Eukaryota; kingdom Metazoa; phylum Chordata; class Mammalia; order Artiodactyla; family Physeteridae; genus Kogia; species Kogia breviceps. Next base: position 73,860,038 of record NC_081317.1, read on the forward strand.
TCTCTTATTTTGTTTATTTGGATTCTCTCTTTTTTCTTTTGGTGAGCCTGGCCCAGAGGCATGTCAATTTTGTTTACCCTTTCAAAGAACCAGCTCTTGGTTTTACTAATTTTTTTCTGTTGTGTTTTTAATGTCTATTTTATTTATTTCTTCTCTGTTCTTTATTATTTCCTTCCTTCTGCTGACTTTAGGTTTTGTTTATTTTTCTTTTTCTAATTCTTTTAGGTGGTAGGTTAGGTTGTTTATTTTAGGTTTTTCTTATTTTTTGAAGAAGACCTGTATCGCTGTGAACTTCCCTCCAAGAACTGCTTTTGCTGCGTCTCATAGATTTTGTATGGTTGTGTTTTCATTGCCATTTGTCTCCAGGTATTTTTAATTTCCTTTTTGATTTCTTCGTTGACCCATTGATTTTTTAGTAGCATGTTGTTAGTCTCCATGTAATTATATTTTTCTCATTTCTTTTCCTGTGGTTGATTTCTTGTTTCATGCCATTGTGGTTGGAGAAGATCCTTGAAATAATTTCTGTACTCTTAAATTTGCTGAGGTTAGTTTTGTGCCCTAGTATGTGGTCAGTCCTAGAGAATATTCCATGTACACTTGAATGTGTATTCTGAGGTTTTTTTGGATGTAATGTTCTGAAAATATCAATTAAGTCTAACTTCTGTTGTTATCATTCAGGATCTCTGTTACCCTACTGATTTTCTGTCTAGAAGATCTGTTTGTTGATGTGAGTGGGGTGTTAAAGTCTCCTATTATTGTATTCCCATCAATTTCTGCCTTTATGTCTGCTAGTATGTTTTATGTATTTGTATTCTCTTATATTAGGTGCTTATATGTTGATGAGTGTAAAATCCTCTTCTTTTATTGACTTTTTTATCATTATATAGTATCCTTCTTTATCTTTCTTTATGGCCTCTGTTTTAAAATCTATTTTGTCTGATAATGCATATTGTGACTCCTGCTTTCTTTTCATTTCCGTTTGCGTGAAATATCTTTTTCCATCCCCTCGCTTTCAGTCTTTGTGTGTCCTTTGCCCTAAGGTGGATCTCTTGTAGGCAGCATATTGTAGGCTCTTGTTTTTTCATCCACTCGGCCACTCTGTGTCTTTTGTTGGAGCATTTAGTCCATTGACATTTAAGGTAATTATTGATACATATATATTTATTGCCATTTTAAACCTTGTTTTCCAGTTGATTGTATGTTTCTTCTTCATTCCTTTCCTTTTTTTTCTTTTTGTGATTTGATTACTTTCTTTTATTTTATGCTTGTGTTCTCTTCTTTTTTTTGTGAATCTATTGTATGTTTTTGATTTATGGTTGCCCTGTTTTTCAAGTATGTTAACCCCTTATATCTGCTTGCTTTAGACTGATAGTCATACAAGCTCAAACGCAGTCTAAAAAAAAAAGAATCTATACTTTCTTACTCTTCTTCCCCACATTTTATGATTTTGATGTCCTTTTTTTACATCTTCACGTTGATCCTTTTGCTGTTCCTTGTCTTTATCACAGCTTTCACAAATAGGTTTTTAATTTTTTCACAAATAGGTTTTTAATTTTTTTTCTTTTTGATCTGTATACTGGCTTATTTTAGTGGGTTACTTTCCAATTGTGATTTCCTCCTTCCTATATCTTCTTGCTTTTTTCTATTTACAGAAGACCTTTCAATATTTCTTTTAGGATAGGTTTAGTATTGCTGCATTCTTTCAGTTTTTGCTTGTCTGAGAAGTTCTTTATCTCTCCTCCTATTCTAAATGATAATCTTGCTACGTAGAGTATTCTAGGTTGCACATTTTTCCCTTGTAAGACTTTGAATATATTTTGCCACTCCCTTCTGGCCTGCAGTGTTTCTGTGGAGAAATCAGCTGATAGTCTTATGGGGGTTCCCTTGAAATTAACTCTTTGCTTTTTTCTTGCTGCCTTTAGAATCTTCTCTTTATTTTTAACTTTTGCCATTTTTATTGTAATATGTCTTGATGTAGGTCTGTTTGGGTTCATCTTTTTTGGGACCTTCTGTTTCCTGTATCTGGATATCTGTTTCCTTCTTTAGGTTTGGGAAGTTTTCAGCCGTAGTTTCTTCAAATACATTTTCAATCCCATTTTCTCTTTCTTCTCCTTCTGGAATCCTTGTTATGCATAGATTGGCATGCTATAGGTCTCTTATATTGCATAGATTGGCATGCTATAGGTCTAGGTCTCTTATATTGCTTTTTTTTTTTTTTTCCATTTGGCTTTCTGTCTGCTGTTTTGATCTGATAATTTCCATTATTCTATCTTCCAGATCGCTTACTCTTTCTTCTGCATTATTCATTCTGCTATTCATTGCCTTTAGCTCAGCTTTTGTCTCAGCAAATGAATTTTATAATTTTTCTTGTTTCTTCCTTATAGTTTCTACTTCCTTTTCACAGTAATTTGCATTTCTGTTGATAGCCTTTCTTAATTCCTTCAGTATTTTTGTTACCTTCTTTTTGAACTTGGTGTCTATTAGACCGTAGAGGTCTGTTTCATTGTTACTTCAGTGTAATTCTGTTGGCCTTTTCACTGGGAATGGTTCCTCTTATATCTCTCTTATCTGTGTGTTTAGGAGAAACAATTATATACCATAGTCTTGGAGGGCTATTTATATGCAGGAGTGTCCCTGTGTAGCTTGTGTGGGTTTAATATTTTTTTGGTGTGAGGGTTGCTTTTGGTTTGGATGCTTGCCGTTACTTTCCTCAGTGTGTACTAGCTGTTATCCATTGATAGGGGCTATGCAGGTGCACTGCCTGCACACGTTTCCAGGAGGTGGGGGAAGCAACCAGCACCCACTCGTGGGACCCTTGGCGGCAGCAGCAGTCCACGCCCATCTCTGGAGTCCTAGATGGCAGTGGTGGCTTGCACCCATCCCTGGAGCTCTTGTAGGTGGTGCCCTGATGCCTGAAAGCACGCATGCATTGAAAGGAGCTTCTATGGTAGTCCCACCCCTCTCCTCACACACACCCCAACAATGGCACCTTATCTCTCTGGTGGTCCCAGGCTTCTTCCCATGCTGCTGATTGCCAGTGAAGAAGATGGATGAATAGATAGGAGGTGTGAAGCAGTAGTACTTTTAAATCAAGAAATAAGTAAATAACCTTCTTTCAGATTTTCTATTTTTTAATGTTCCTTATAGTCATATGGTACAGTCTCCTCTGAATTCAGAGTGGTGGAGTGTAAGATGAGGAAACCATGGGCCACCTGTATAGGCAGGCTGGTTTTGATGTCTGGAAATGCATATGTAAGAGTTAGTTTTCATTCATACATTTTCCAAGTAGAGAGAGTTTTGAGGTTTAACTGTTGTATGCTTTTATATAGCAACACATTTAAAATTGTAGTCAACATGTGATTGGAATATAGCATAATGATTAAAGGATAAATAACTCCTCTGGCAGTGTTTGGGAATTAGTATTGACATTTGTTTTAATTTTATTTTAACAGTTTAAATAATTTCAAATGTTGAAAGAGTAATAGCCTACAGGTGGTCAGTTACATATTATGACTAATAAAATGTCGGGCGTTCCTTCTTTGGAAGGGCCAAAATGTCAAAAGGAGTAAAAATTATAATAATTCTATGTGGCAACCTTTGATGCAAGAGAATTTTAGAAATTTTATTTCTAAAATAATGTATGTATTTTGAGTATAAACATTTTTAATTTATTTTTTAACTAGGTTCAGGACTTCTGGAAATCTTGTAATCACTCGTGAGATTGACGTGGCAAAAAATCAGTCCTTTTGGTTCATCAACAAAAAATCTACAACTCAGAAAGTAGTAGAAGAGCAGGTTGCAGCCTTAAATATTCAAGTGGGCAATCTTTGCCAGTTTCTACCTCAGGTATGAGAGAATTAAATGTAAAGGTGGGAAAATTTTGTGTATGTTTCCTCTTTATGTCATATAAGAATGTAAATACTTTTTAAGAGTATTGTAGTGGTTACTATTTAAAATGAGCATAGTGGTCTTAATACTTACTTAACAGTTCTTTGTAAAAAGTAGCATCTCATCTCTTACAGTATAATCTTACTAATTTGTAGTAATTTGGAAATATTCAATTAATGAGCCTGTTAAAGTATTGTAAAGGAAATAAAGGTATTGTTTTTAAGTACAGAGAGTAGCTTGAACAGCTGTGTGCTCCCATTCATAGACTCATAAAATTTTGTTAATAAACAGCTTAATCAGTGTGTTTGTATAAAATATTTTATATACTAAGACTTTTAAATCTATAGATGTGCCTTCTAAAAACCTTTCATATTTTAAGTTTGTTTAGTAAAACTAAAACATCCTGATATTGCATGTTATATTTTAAAATCAGATCTTTTAAATTTGTCTTTGAATGCAGTCTAGTGACTGAATTATAGTTCATTTCTTTCTTCAGAAACTGATGATTTGGTTACTATGTCCAGGTGAAAGAAAACTTAAAATTTGAATGTATTTATCAGCTGATATAAGACTGTCTACAGAAATAGATGTTTAAAATTGCTGGTTTTTTTTAACTTCTAGTATTTCATTCCAAATTATGTGTAGTAGATAATCATTTCAGTATTTCAGTCCAGGGGAGTATTTTTTCTTTTATTTCCAAACTCTTTGTTAAATGTGTATAAAACTTTCAACCTGGAAATATTGACATTGAAATTTTTTTAAGGTTCTCAAAAAGATGACAGTTTATACCCTAAGTTTATTACTTTAAAGAATGATATATGAAGGACAGGGTTTATATTAAGATTCACATCTCAAAATAAAGGGTTTCTTTTCTTTTAAATGAGTTTCTTCTTGACAAGTATCATTGAGTGAAAAATGTTTTGAAGATATTTATAAACGATGATATTAACTGATATTTAAGTTTTTTGCTCTAGGATAAAGTTGGAGAATTTGCTAAACTCAGTAAAATTGAACTCCTTGAAGCTACTGAGAAGTCAATTGGTCCTCCAGAAATGCACAAATACCACTGTGAACTCAAAAACTTCAGGGAGAAAGAAAAACAACTAGAGGTATTTATAAATAGACAATTCATTTTATGTCTCTCATTGATTTCTATGTCTCAAAATGTGGGAAAGTAAATAGTAGTTCTGATTCATTGAGTGCATTCATATATTTGTGATTTTTTTCACCTAGGATTTTGTTGCTAACATTAATTAAGTTAGGTGACAAAAAGTGGGAATGGACTTTATATAAAGTTTGAAAATTTTGACTATTTCATCAAATATATGTTATTAATTGAATTTCTAAAGCAGCAGTCCCCAACCTTTTTGGCACCAGGGACCGGTTTCATGGAAGGCAGTTTTTCCTACAGACAGGGAGAGGGGTGGGAGATGGTTCAGGCAGTAATGTGAGCGATGGGGAGCAGCAGATGAAGCTTCACTCACTTGCTTCCTGCTGTGCAGCCTGGTTCTTAACAGGCCGCGGACCGGTACTGGTCCACAGACTGGGGGTTGGGGACCCCTGTTTTAAAGAACCGATAATATTATAAAGTATTTTTTTCTCTCAGGAAGTTTCAGTGTTATTCTTTTATTCATTCAGTATTTACTAAACACCTACTATATGTCAAGCACTGTGTAAGGCTTTGGGTAATATAGCAGATATGTAGCTTTTAATATAGTGTCTCTGTTGAGCCAGTTCTCATATTTTTTTCAATTGTGTGAGGATGGACTCTAAAAGAACTGAACATTTAGTTGCATTGTTTGATTTTTATTTTCACCTTTAATAAATTAAAATGTTGTTTTATAGCATATCATTCGACAAGGTGCTTTATTTAATGAATCATTTTCCATATCTCAGCAGCTAAAATAAATTCAGTAAATTTTATTTTTTTATTTTTTATTTTTTTTTGTGGTACGCGGGCCTCTCACTGTTGTGGCCTCTCCCGCTGCGGAGCACAGGCTCCGGACGTGCAGGCTCAGCAGCCATGGCTCACAGGCCCAGCCGCTCCACAGCATGTGGGATCTTCCCGGACCGGGGTACGAACCTGTGTCCCCTTCATCGGCAGGTGGACTCTCAACCACTGCACCACCAGGGAAGCCCCAGTAAATTTTTGTATTGAGAAATCTTGTAAACAAATGCCTTCTCTTAAAATGTAATTGTCTGTACTTGATAATGAGTTTTATTATAATTTAATACTATTTTTATTGTTATACTTATTCAGAGTGAATGGCCAAAGGAATCGTAATTATTTTATCCTACTTTATATACTCTGTCGGTCCTTTTACTTTTCCCCACATCAGACAATCTTAATACACCCCTCTGAAACACTCACTAAAACTACCTACCAAACTCTGAAAGAAAACAAACGTATTCTACTAAGCTCTGAGTACATTTTTGGCATTTGTTAGTTCACAATATAAAGGCTGAATTTTAGCTTTCCTTTATCTCATTTCTAAGTCCCTCAGTCATTGGTATATATAACATAGTAATCATAATACCACTCTTCATTTGTATGTCATGTTACAGCTTTTGTTGAGCTTTCACCTATAGTAAGTTGAGTTGCTTCTACCCTTGAGGTGAATAGGGCAGATACCTCTCTTCTCTTTAGGCAAGAAGAGTCCAGGCTTAGAGACGTGGCAAGGCTTCCTTACAGTCCCATAATTAATAAATAGTAGAACCTAGACCAGAATTCAGGTGTGCACATTAGTTTCACACAGTTCTTAAGAACTCCTATGGAATCATTTATTGTGAAATTTTGCTAGCACTGTACATTTTTCATTATTAAAAGCTTTGACCTTTTGTCTTTCTTAAGTTAAACCAATTGTTAAATAAATATTTATTTTAGACCTCATGCAAAGAGAAAACTGAATATCTAGAGAAGATGATTCAGAGGAATGAAAGATATAAACAAGATGTGGAGAGGTTCTATGAACGTAAGCGACATTTAGATTTGATTGAGATGCTTGAAGCAAAAAGGCCATGGGTGGTAAGTGTGAGTTATTAAAGGTGAAAACAGTGATTCTTTAATTAGCAGAAAAGTTATAAAGAAGGCACTAATTACTTTGTATTCAAATTAGGTGCTTTTGTTCATTTTTGCTTTGTATATCATACATAGTAACATTTATCTCTTTCTTTGTGTTATTATATAACTGTGCTATGTTGTTGTTATTGCATAACAGATAACAGTTGATTAAGTCTGCCCTTAATTTTTCTAGATTTGAGTCAACCGTTTTGTTTTATAAAATGTTAATGAGCTAAAAATGTTTACATATGTAAAACTTAAATCTGAGTGTCCTCAGGTCACTGAGAATTTACTTTGAGTGTGCTACTAATATCAGCTTCAGCTACAGACAAAGCTGAAGGATGTTAATTGTAATCTACTCGTTATGCTACATAAGCTTACTGAGGCTACTGTTTTTAATCACTCTGTGATGTATACTGTTTAAAACCACAGTTTCGGCCAAAGATTCATTTCCCTCAATACATTACTTTTCAGTGGGTGGAACAAAATAAGACAGTTTAATAATGTTTTTAAGGCTAGGATGGAAATAATTATTAGATTGGAGAAATATGTGGCTTTATTTGTGACCTTCTCCCACCCCCCCAGCCCCACCACCCCTACTTCACCCTATCCTTTCCCATAATTCCATTTTCTTAAACTTTTTTCTTTCTTCAGCTCATTTTGATTAGGTTTATTCTATGTCCATTCTTCTTTTTTTTTTTTTTAACATCTTTATTGGGGTATAATTGCTTTACAATGTTGTGTTAGTTTCTGCTTTACAAGAAAGTGAATCAGTTATACATAACATATGTTCCCATATCTCTTCCCTCTTGCATCTCCCTCCCTCCCACCCTTCCTATCCCACCCCTCTAGGTGGACACAAAGCACCAAGCTGTTCTCCCTGTGCCATGCGGCTGCTTCCCACTAGCTATCCACCCTATGTGTGGTAGTGTATATATGTCCATGCCACTCTCTTACTTCGTCACAGTTTACCCTTCCCCCTCCCCATATCCTCAACTCCATGCTCTAGTAGGTCTGTGTTTTATTCCCGTCCTACCCCTAGGCTCTTTGTGACATTTTTTTTTCTTATATTCCATATATATGTGTTAGCATACGGTATTTGTTTTTCTCCTTCTGACTGACTTCACTCTGTATGACAGACTCCAGGTCCATCCACCTCACTACAAATAACTCAGTTTCATTTCTTTTTATGGCTGAGTAATATTCCATTGTATATATGTGCCACATCTTCTTTATCCATTCATCTGTTGATGGACACTTAGGTTGCTTCCATATCCTAGCTATTGTAAATAGAGCTGCAATGAACATTTTGGTACATGACTCTTTTTGAATTATGGTTTTCTCAGGGTATATGCCCAGTAGTGGGATTGCTGGGTTGTATGGTAGTTCTATATGTAGTTTTTTAAGGAACCTCCATACTGTTCTCCATAGTGGCTGTATCAATTTACATTCCCACCAGCAGTGCAAGAGTGTTCTCTTTTCTCCACACCCTCTCCGGCATTTATTGTTTCTAGATTTTTTGATGACGGCCATTCTGACCAGTGTAAGATGATATCTCATTGTAGTTTTGATTTGCATTTCTCTAATGATTAATGATGTTGAGCATTCTTTCATGTGTCTGTTGGCAATCTATATATCTTCTTTGGAGAAATGTCTATTTAGGTCTTCTGCCCATTTTTGGATTGGGTTGTTTGTTTTTTTGTTATTGAGCTGCATGAGTTGCTTATAAATTTTGGAGATTAATCCGTTGTCAGTTGCTTCATTTGCAACTATTTTCTCCCATTCTGAGGGTTGTCTTTTGGTCTTGTTTATGGTATCCTTTGCTTTGCAAAAGCTTTTAAGTTTCATTAGGTCCCATTTGTTTATTTTTGCTTTTGTTTCCATTCCTCTAGGAGGTGGGTCAAAAAGGATCTTGCTGTGATTTATGTCATAGAGTGTTCTGCCTATGTTTTCCTCTAAGAGTTTCATAGTGTCTGGCCTAACATGTAGGTCTTTAACCCATTTTGAGTTTATTTTTGTGTATCGTGTTAGGGAGTATTCTAATTTCATACTTTTACATGTACCAGTCCAGTTTTCCCAGCACCATTTATTCAAGAGGCTGTCTTTTCTCCACTGTATATTCTTGCCTCCTTTATCAAAGATAAGGTGACCATATGTTTGTGGGTTTATCTCTGGGCTTTCTATCCTGTTCCATTGATCTATATTTCTGTTTTTGTGACAGTACCATACTGTCTTGATTACTGTAGCCTTGTAGTATAGTCTGAAGTCAGGGAGCCTGATACGTCCAGCTCCATTTTTCGTTCTCAAGATTGCTTTGACTATTCGGGGTCTTTTGTGTTTCCATACAAATTGTGAAATTTTTTGTTCTAGTTCTGTAAAAAATGCCAGTGGTAGTTTGATAGGGATTGCATTGATTCTGTAGATTGCTTTGGGTAGTAGAGTCATTTTCACAATGTTGATTCTTCCAATCCAAGAACATGTTATATCTCTCCATCTATTTGTATCATCTTTAATTTCTTTCATCAGTGTCTTATAGTTTTCTGCATACAGGTCTTTTGTCTCCTTAGGTAGGCTTATTCCTAGATATTTTATTCTTTTTGTTGCAGTGGTAAATGGGAGTGTCTTCTTAATTTCAGTCTCAGATTTTTCATCATTAGTGTATAAGAATGCCAGAGATTTCTGTGCATTAATTTTGTATCCTGCTACTTTACCAAATGCATTGATTAGTTCTAGTAGTTTTCTGGTAGCATCCTTAGGATTCTCTGTGTATAGTGTCATGTACATTCTCTCTGTATAGTCATCTTCAAACAGTGACAGCTTTACTTCTTCTTTTCTGATTTGGATTCCTTTTATTTCTTTTTCTTCTCTGATTGCTGTGGCTAGAGCTTCCAAAAGTATGTTGAATAAGAGTGGTGAGAGTGGGCAACCTTGTCTTGTTACTGATCTTAGTGGAAATGGTTTCAGTTTTTCACCACTGAGGACGATGTTGGCTATGGGTTTGTCATATATGGCCTTTATTATGTTGAGGAAAGTTCCCTCTATGCCTACTTTCTGCAGGGTTTTTATCATATATGGGTGTTTAATTTTGTCCAAAGCTTTTTCTGCATCTATTGAGATGATCATATGGTTTTTCTCTTTCAGTTTGTTGATATGGTGTATCACGTTGATTGATTTGCATATATTGAAGAATCCTTGCATTCCTGGAATAAACCCCACTTGATCATGGTGTATGATCCTTTTAATGTGCTGTTGGATTCTGTTTGCTAGTATTTTGTTGAAGATTTTTGCATCTATGTTCATTAGTGATATTGGCCTGTAGTTTTCTTTCTTTGTGACGTCTTTGGTTTTCGTATCAGGGTTATGGTGGCCTCATAGAATGAGTTTGGGAGTGTTCCTCCCTCTGCTATCTTTTGGAAGAGTTTGAGAAGGATAGGTGTTAGCTCTTTTCTAAATGTTTGATAGAATTTGCCTGTGAAGCCATCTGGTCCTGGCTTTTGTTTGTTGGAAGATTTTTAATCCCAGTTTCAATTTCAGTGCTTGTGATTGGTCTGTTCATATTTTCTATTTCTTCCTGGTTCTGTCTCGGCAGGTTGTGCATTTTTAAGAATTTGTCCATTTCTTCCAGGTTGTCCATTTTATTGGCATACAGTTGCTGGTAGTAATCTTTAATAATCTTTTGTGTTTCTGTAGTGTCCGTTGTTACCTCTCCTTTTTCATTTCTAATTCTGTTGATTTGAGTCTTCTCCCTTTTTTTCTTGATGAGTCTGGCTAATGGTTTATCAATTTTGTTTATCATCTCAAAGAACCAGCTTTTAGTTTTATTGATCTTTGCTATCATTTCCTTCATTTCCTTTTCATTTCTTTCTGATCTGATCTTTATGATTTCTTTCCTTCTGCTAAATTTGGGGTCTTTTTGTTCTTCTTTCTCTAATTGCTTTAGGTGCAAAGTTAGGTTGTTTATTCGATATGTTTCCTGTTTCTTAAGGTAGGATTGTATTGCTATAAACTTCCCTCTTAGAACTGCTTTTGCTGCATCCCATAGGTTTTTGGGTTGTCATGTCTCCATTGTCATTTGTTTCTAAGTATTTTTTAATTTCCTCTTTGTTTTCTTCAGTGATCACTTCGTTATTAAGTAGTGTATTGTGTAGCCCCCATGTGTTTGTATTTTTTTACAGATCTTTTCCTGTAATTGATATCTGTTCTCATAGCGTTGTAGTTGCAAAAGATACTTGATACGATTTCAATTTTCTTAAATTTACCAAGGCTAGATTTTTGACCCAAGATATGATCTCTCCTGGAGAATTTTCCATGAGCACTTGAGAAAAATGTGTGTTCTGTTGTTTTTGGATGGAATGTCCTATGAATATCAATTAAGTCCATCTTGTTTAATGTATCATTTAAAACTTGTGTTTCCTTATTTATTTTCGTATTGGATGATCTGTCCATTGGTGTAAGTGGGGTGTTAAAGTCCCCTACTATGATTGTGTTACTGTCGATTTCCCCTTTTATGGCTATTAGTATTTGCCTTATGTATTGAGATGCTCCTATGTTGGGTGCATAAATATTTACAATTGTTATATCTTCTTCTTGGATTGATCCCTTTATCATTATGTAGTGTCCTTCTTTGTTTCTTGTAATAGTCTTTATTTTGAAGTCTATTTTGTCTGGTATGAGAATTGCTACTCCAGCTTTCTTGTGGTTTCCATTTACATGGAATATCTTTTTCCATCCCCTCATTTTCAGTCTGTATGTGTCCCTAGGTCTGAAGTGGGTGTCTTGTAGGCAGCATATATATGGGTCTTGTTTTTGTATCCATTCATCCAGTCTATGTCGTTTGGTGGGAGCATTTAATCCATTTAAATTTAAGGTAATTATCGATATATATGTTCCTATTACCATTTACTAATTGTTTCGAGTTTGTTCTTGTAGGTCTTTTCCTTTCTTATGTTTCTTGCTTAGAGAAGTTCCTTTAGCATTTGTTGTAAAGCTGGTTTGGTGGTGCTGAATTCTCTCAGCTTTTGCTTGTCTGTGAAGGTTTTAATTTCTCCATCAAATCTGAATGAGATCCTTGCTGGGTAGAGTAATCTTGGTTGTAGGTTTGTACTCCTTCATTACTTTAAATATGTCCTGCCACTCCCTTCTGGCTTGCAGAGTTTCTGCTGAAAGATGAGCTGTTAACCTTATGGGGATTCCCTTGTGTGTTACTTGTTGTTTTTTCCTTGCTGCTTTTAATATGTTTTCTTTGTATTTAATTTTTGACAGTTTGATTAATATGTGTCTTGGCGTGTTTATCCTTGGATTTATCCTGTATGGGACTCTCTGTGCTTCCTGGACTTGATTAACTATTTCCTTTCCCATATTAGGGAAGTTTTCAACTGTAATCTCTTCAAATATTTTCTTGGTCCCTTTCTTTTTCTTTTCTTCTTCTGGGACCCCTATAATTCGAATGTTGGTGCGTTAGTGTTGTCCCAGAGGTCTCTGAGCCTGTCCTCAGTTCTTTTCATTCTTTTTTCTTTATTCTGCTCTGCAGTAGTTATTTCCACTATTTTATCTTCCAGGTCACTTATCCGTTCTTCTGCCTCAGTTATTCTGCTATTGATCCCATCTAGAGTATTTTTAATTTCATTTACTGTGTTGCTCATTGTTGCTTGCTTCCTCTTTATTTCTTCTAGGTCCTTGTTAAATGTTTCTTGCATTTTGTCTATTTCCAAGATTTTGGATCATCTTTACTATCATTATTCTGAATTCTTTTTCAGGTAGACTGCCTATTTCCTCTTAGGTCTGGTGTGTTTTTATCTTGCTTCTTCATCTGCTGTGTGTTTTTCTGTCTTCTCATTTTGCTTACTGTGTTTGGGGTCTCCTTTTTGCGGGCTGCAGGTTCGTAGTTCCCGTTGTTTTGGTGTCTGTCCCCACTGGCTAAGGTTGGTTCAGTGGCTTGAGTAGGTTTCCTGGTTGGGGGGACTAGTGCCTGTGTTCTGGTGGATGAGGCTGGATCTTGTCTTTCTGGTGGGCAGGTCCACGTCTGGTGGTGTGTTTTGAGGTGTCTGTGGCCTTATTATGATTTTAGGCTGCCTCTCTGCTAATGGGTGGGGCTGTAGTCCTGTCTTGCTACTTGTTGGGCATAGGGTGTCCAGCACTGTAGCTTGCTGGTCGTTGAGTGAAGCTGGGTGTTGGTGTTGAGATGGAGATCTCTGGGAGATTTTCGCCGTTTGATATTACGTGGGGCTGTGAGGTCTCTTATGGACCAGTGTCTACCTCAGAGACACAGCCCTGATGCCTGGCTGGAGCACCAAGAGCTTTTAATCCACATGGCTCAGAATAAAAGGGAGAAAAAATAGAAAGGAAGGAAGGGAGGAAGGAAGGTAGAAAGAAAGGAGGAAAGGAAGGAAGAAAGAAAGAAAGAAGATGAAGTAGGATAAAATAAAGTTATTAAAATAAAAAATAAGTATTAAGAAGAAAAAATTTTTTAAGTAAAAAAAAGCAACGGGTCAGTCAGAACCCTAGGACAAACTGAAAGCAAAGCTATACAGACAAAATCTCTCACAGCAGCACAAACATACACACTCACAAAAAGAGAAAAACGGGAAAATAATATATCTTGCTCCCAAAGTACAAATAATAATATATCTTGCTCCCAAAGTCCACCTCCTCAACTTGGGATGATTCGCTGTCTATTCAGGTATTCCACAGATTCAGGGCACTTCAAGCTGATTGTGGAGATTTAATCTACTGCTTCTGAGGCTGCTGGGAGAGACCTCCCCCTCTCCTCTTTGTTTGCACAGCTCCCAGGGTTCAGCTTTGGACTTGGCCCCGCCTCTGTGCGTAGGTCGCCTGAGGGCGTCTGCTCTTCGCTCAGACAGAACAGGATTAAAGGAGCAGCTGATTTGGGGTTTCCGGCTCACTCGGGCCAGGGGGAGGTAGGGGTACAAATGCGGGGCGAACCTGCAGCAGCAGAGGTCAGCGTGATGCACCAGCCTGAGGTGTAGCATGCGTTCTCCCGTGGAAGTTGTCCCTTGATCCCGGGACACTGGCAGTGGCGAGCTGCACAGGCTCCCAGCAGGAGAGGTGTGGATAGTGACCTGTGCTTGCACACAGGTTTCTTGGTGGCAGCAGCAACCTCAGCGTCTCATACCCATCTCTGGCGTCTGCTTTGATAGCCGCGGCTCGTGCCCATCTCTGGAGCTCCTTTAAGCAGCGCTCTGAATCCCCTCTCCTTGCACACGAGGAAACAAAGAGGCAAGAAAAAGTCTCTTGCGTCTTAGGCAGGTCCAGACTTTTTCCTGGACTCCCTCCTAGCTAGCTGTGGTCCACTAGCCCCCTTCAGGCTGTGTTCATGCCACCAACCCCATTCCTCTCCCTGGGGTCTGACCTCCGAAGCCCAAGCCTCAGCTCCCAGCCCCCGCCCTTCCCGGCGGGTGAGCAGACAAGCCTCTCGGGCTGGTGAGTGCTGGTTGGCACCAATCCTCTGCGGGAATCTCTCCGCTTTGCCCTCTGCACCCTGTTACTGCACTCTCTTCCGTGGCTCTGGAGCTACCCCCTCTGCCACCCAGTCTCCGCCCGTGAAGGGGCTTCTAGTGTGTGGGAAGTTTCCTCCTTCACAGCTTCCTCCCATTGGTGCAGGTCCTGTCCCTATTCCTTTGTCTCTGTTTACTCTTTTATCTTTTGCCCTACCCAGGTACGTGGGGAGTTTCTTGCCTTTTGGAAGGTCTGAGGTCTTCTGCCGGCGTTCAGTGGGTGTTCTATAGGAGCAATTCCACGTGTAGATGTATTTCTGATGTATCTGCGGGGAGGAAGGTGATCTCCGCGTCTTAGTCTTCCACCATCTTCTCTCCTCTCCTCCATTATTGTTCTTGCACCTCCTTTATGTTTGTCTTGAAGTCTTTTGATTTGTCCCTTTTCTTTCAAGATTGATTTCAATCTTTTTTCATTTTTCCTTTTTTTGATTTACTGTTATCGTTTATTTGTATTCTTTTCTTACCTTTCTTCCTCCCATTCATTCTTACTATATGCTCTCTTAGCACTCCCTTTAATTTTTTTTAGCAAATATTTATTAATTCCTGTGACATGACAAGCATCATTTTCACCTGGATGCTACATCTTGTTTTTCTCTTGAGCCATTTTACTTTTGTTTTTTCATTTTTATTTTTCATAACTGAGTTTCTTTTGGTTCTCTGTATGTTTTTGAATTCCTTCTTTATTGAGAGACTAGAGGAGGTCCTACTGTTAGAAGCCGTTAGGATGCAAGTTTCAATAACAGGAAAGGATGGAAGACAGAGAGTCTGGCCTAGTGATAGAGATAAGTGTGCTCAGTGAGTATCACTGAGTTAATCATTATGTTGGTATTTACTTATTTCTGAAGTAGTTTCAGAGGGCAAATTTTTTATTAATAGACCTGCCAAAGGGATTCAAAATTGTCTTTTCCATAGATTTGGTTTCTGCCTGTACCTTGATTTTAGAATTTGTGTTACGTTAAGCTAGGAGTGCATTAACTTCTCTTTCTTGAATTCATTACAAGGAATATGAAAATGTTCGTCAGGAATATGAAGAAGTAAAACTAGCTCGGGACCAAGCGAAGGATGAGGTCAGAAAACTTAAAGAAGGGCAGATTCCTATAACACGACGCATTGAAGAAACTGAAAGGCAGCGTCACAATTTGGAGGCTCGAATCAAAGAGAAGGTACTTTTTGGCTCAATTTTGGATTTCCTGTATTTTATTTTAGCAAATACAAAAAATATTTTGCAGGTCTTTTAAAATGCTTTGTAGATTTACTTGTTAACTTTAGTTCCTTAAGTTCTTTTACTAGGAATTCTACTACCACAGGTCTTTCAAGGTCCTAATCATCACTTGCTACTTTATAGGAGCTTGCTACTCTGTAGAAATTCCAAGATATAAAAGAGAAAAATGAAATGTGATTGTTTTAATAACAGGAGGATTCAGAGTAGTATTCCTAGAAACATTTAACTCCTTTTGTGAATTTATTATACATGCTTTGTAACTATATACCCTTTTGGAGGAATGTAATATAAAAATCCTGATGTTTCTTGGAGTAAATAATATAATGGCATATGGAATATTCTTGATATTTTGAAAATATAAATTTAAATTTTTTGTGATCATGGCTTTTAACCTTAGGTGAGATTTTGGAGTCAGATATTGTTTTGAGGATGGACCCTGCAATTCTATATAATCGTTTCTAGGATAAAATAACATGAGGAAATAAATGTGAAGAGATACAGAAACTTATGTATGCATATTGCTGCAACTATTTTTAATATCTATAGGAATAATCTTTCATAGATTTTCAAATAATTGTTGGTATTTTGGGTGATAATTATGAATTTAGTTTGAAAGAAATCATGGAAAATCATTGTGGGTAAACTTACATAGCAACTTAGTATTTGGATGAGTGGGGTCACATAATTGCCTTGCTTGGATTTTTAACTAACTTCCCCTCTTCTGGTTCAATCTTACAGGCAACTAATATTAAGGAGACATCTCAAAAATGCAAACAAAAGCAAGATGTTATAGAAAGGAAAGATAAACATGTAAGATCTTGTATTGAAATTTTTGTTATGTAAATTTGCCCTAACTTTTGTGTTCAGGTGTAGATTATGAGACACCTTCTTGTTTTTTGAATTGTCTGAGATCCTCCTCATTCTCTATTTCTTAATCTGTGAGGGGAACTAAGCTTTGGAAGTATAGCACTTGCACAGAGGTTAAATGGGGAAAATGGCTCTAAACTACTCATAGATATGCATTATAGGGTGCAATAGATATGTATTTAATAGGTTGATGGTAAAATTGGATTTAGTTATCTTAATAGAAAAAATTAAATTATAAGGGATTTATTCTGTTTGTTTATATTAAGAGTTGGGTATTAAAAAAGCTGATTATAAATTCATTGTGTATGGATGGGACTTGATGACAAAATGATTTTAGGATAATTGGGCAAGAAAGTGGGCTTTTTAGCTAACGGATCCCCAAATGTATTTGAGGTTCTGTTCTCCAGGACCATTCAGAAACTAAAGTTTGAATTACCTTTCTTAGGGATAGATGCATGTCTTGAAGCATTCCTGGTGTTTAAAGCATGATGTTAATCTCTCAGTTTTCAGCCTTACCCCTTTTCCTATGCCTTGATCTTCAAGTTCCAATCCTCTCATTTAACTTCTCCAGAGAATAAACCTCACATTTTCATGACAGAAGCTTGCTAGCTAGCATTAGTACTCAAGGTGTGTGCATAGAGGTGGTGTGAAGGCATTGAGGTAGGAGGATAGTGTAGGGTTGGTAGGGGTAATTCTCTGTGTGGGGTGTGTGTGTGTGTGTGTGTGTGTGTGTGTGTGTGTGTGTCTCTCATTTTTTAAAATTTACTTTGGAAGGTTCAACAATAATGTATTTATAGCAAAATCTCCTTTCTCTAAATCCCTCTAAAGTATGTACAGGGCAGTCACCATTGTATCCAAATACCTGGTGGATAAATAGAGACTCAACAAAATTAAATGACTTGCAGAACTCAGAAGTAGCTCCCAGTGCCACACTCTACTTTCCCCAATATAAAATAACATTTTCCATAAAAATCTTACTAAATATGTAATGTCTTTTTTTTTTTTTTTGTGGTACACGGGCCTCTCACTGTTGTGGCCTCTCCCGTTGCGGAGAACAGACTCCGGATGCGCAGGCTCAGCGGCCATGGCTCACGGGCCTAACCGCTCCACAGCATGTGGGACCTTCCTGGACCAGGGCACGAACCCGTGTCCCCTGCATCGGCAGGCGGACTCTCAACCACTGCGCCACCAGGGAAGCCCTGTAATGTCTTCTTATTTGACATTTCCTAGTTTTAAGAGTCTCCGGGATATTTTTTTTAAAGAAGAGTCAGTTCTTTTCTTGTTTCTTTCTCTTTCACTCACCCTTTACACTGTGGTTTCTATAATAGGCTGCTAAATTAGTTGTCCCTCTACTACATTTACTCTTCTGAATATTTATTGAAATCTCCAGTTATTGATGTCTCCTCCCTTACTCCTTTTGTCCTTGTGAGATTGAGCCCTTTTTGCTCCATTTCTGTTATTTAGTTAGAGTTTAGAAGGAAAAAGGCACAAAGATTCACCCTTAAAACCCCAAACGGGAATACTAGGTTGATAGGTTGTCTAACATTGAACCATCCTTGCATTTTGTCATAAATTTTACTTGGTATTTTAATACATTCCTGGATTCAAATAGAAAATCTTGTTTATAGGATTGTTTTGCACCATCTGAGATTGACCTAAAATTTTATTTTATTCCATCCTTAACTGGTTTTTTTTTAGTGTTATGCCAAACTTTTAAGTAGTTTAGTAGTCCTAAAACCAATGTTTTCTTTTTTTCCTTTATCATAATTGCCAGTTTGTCACTTTTGTAATTTCTTGAGATTTTAGCCGTTCTTAATTTTGAATACATTTTAGGGTATAAATTTTTTTTTCTGGTTATCATTTGGTTATATGTCTCATATGTGTGATATGTACTGTTTTTCTGTTTAAGATTTTTATAATTCTCACTTAAATGTTTTTGTTTAAGCTTACATAGGAGTTCTTACTGTTTCAATTTACATGGATATGGAATTTTTAAGCTTTTTAAAAAATGTGTAGTTCCAGTTATATTGCTTTATGGGTAATAAATGTGGCCTTTATGACTTTATTTTAGAATTTTTGGAAACCTCTTGGACTTTTATATTTGGTTTTGTATGTGTTCTTCATATATTCAAAAAGAATGTATTCTGTCTTTAGGGGTGATTTTTTATGCATATAGATATAGATATATAGCTATGTACATATCAGGCTTACTATAATTATGCAAATGTTCTACTTATTTTTTTTTCTTAGCAAACTGACATTCATTTTAAAGTATCAGTACCTTCTTCTGTGAATGTAGATTTGTCTATTTTTTCTTGTAATTGTATTAGTTCTTGCTTTCTAGATTTTAAAGCTTTATTATTTGTTCTTTCTGCATCATGTTTTTATTTTATCTGCTGTAAATAACATATACTGGGTTTTGCTTTGTAATTTTTTCAGTTTGGTGTGAGAGACACTTTCATACAGTAAAGGAGTTTAACCAGTTCACATTTACCATTGTTTTCTACTTCCTATGCTTTTTGTTTGATTCTTCCTATTCCCCTTTCTACTTTCTGTAGCTGTTGATCAGGGTTTTCTTATTCCATTTTTTCCCTAAAGTTATATATCCTAAGCCTATTCTAGTGATTACTCTTAAAGTTTAAACTAAATAACATATTTTTCTTAATAAAAAAAGTTAATCAGTATTTTCATTCTACTTAAGATCAGAATCTCAGCAAGCTTTTATTTCTTTTTCCTCCACTTCATGCCAGTGTCATCAGAAATTTTACTTGTCAGTTATTTAAGATGTTATTTTCTACTATCTGTATTTATTTAGGCTTAATAATATATTTATTGGCTTATTTGATCATGTTACTGCTTATATCACACTTCTTATGATTCTTTCTTTTGAAGAGGTAGGAATTTTGGGGGTTTCTTTCTTACTGGCTATCTTCTGTAGGTGTTTTAGAGACGTTCTGTGGGTGATAAACTTTCTGAGTCCCTGTATGTTGCAAAGCATCTTTTTTGCAGTCACTATGGAATATTAATATGGCTGGATATTGGATTCTAAATTACAGTTTTTTTTTTTCCTTAGCACTTTGACAGTCTGCCTCAGTGTCTTCCTGGGTCTAATATAGTTGGCCCTCCATGTCCATGGATTTTGCATTCATGGATTCAACCAACCACTGAGCAAAAATATTTGGGAAAAAAAATATTCCAGAAAGTTCCAAAAAGCAAAATTTGTTATACACCAGCAACGTTTTACATAGCATTTACATTGTACTAGAGATGAATTTTAAAAAATTTTTTACATTTAATCTAATTTTGTTTCTGTTTGCTTTGGGATGGGAAATACATCATCACTCAGTAAAAGCATACAGTAAAAACAAAGTATGTTTTACGAACAGCTTTAAAACTACAATAATGATGTACCTTTGCATCCCATAATGATGTGTGTAGGTTGTATGCAAATACTATGCTATTTTATGTAAGAGACTTGAGCATCTGTGGATATTGGTAGCTGTAGAGGGTGGGGGGAATGGAGAGGTGCTGGAATTAATCCTCTGAGGATACCTGGAGACAGGTGTATTGTTCCTGAAAAGTAGCAGATATGAGAGGTAGGCAGAGACTATGTTAGGTAGACCCTTGAAGAAAAAAGAAAGCAATTTGAATTTGATTGTAAATGCAGTGAGAAACTATAAGAAGGCTTTGAAAGTTTTTAAGCCATAGAGAAACAGTATTTCATATATTCTATTTATTTGTGCATTTATTTATTTTTGGCTGTGTTGGGCCTTCATTGCTTTGTGTAGGCTTTCTCTAATTGCAGCGAGCAGGGGCTACTCTTGTGTTAAATATTTTCTATTGTACCATTTTAATTCCCTTGTTCTTTTGCTGTGTATTTTTTGAGTTATTTTCTTAGTGACTGCCTTTAGAACTATAAATAACATCTTAATTTATGATAATCTATTTCATATTAATATGAACTTGAGTAGTGTACAAACTTTGTTCCCATATAGCTCCATTCCCTTCTCCCTCCTTTGTGTTATTGTTATACCAGTTAACATATTTAATCATTATAAGCCTATCACGTAGTTTTATAATTACTTCTTTAGTTTCATTTTTGTGGCAATAATTGTGTGATTCTCTGACACCAACTTTGTGTCCTAAAGTTCAATTCAGTTGATACCAACTACTTGGAATTAAAGCAGATTCTAAAATTTCATGGCTCAGCCTCACAAGACAGTCCTGGCTTTACATACCAGTCTCAATTTGCCAGACCTCAGATTTCCTACTCTTCTCTCTGACTTTGCTAAAATTCAGGGATTCCCACAACCCCCCTCTACCGCCAACTTCAGGTTCAGTATTTGCTAGAACGACTCACAGAATTCAGGAAAATGTTATGCTTAACAATTATCCGTTTATTATAAAGGATACAACTCAGGAACAGCCAAATGAAAGAGGTGCATAGCACAAGGTATGGGGCGTTAAAGTGGTGCAGAGCTTCTAATCCGTTTCTGGGTGCACCACCTTCCCAGCATATGGACATGTTCACTAACCCAGAAGCTCCGTAACTATGTTGTTCAAGAGTTTTATTGAGTTTCATTACCTGGATATGATTGATTAAATTATTGGCTGTTGGTGAGTGAGGTCAATCTCCAGCCTCTCGCTACTCCTTGAGGGCAGGGGGTGAGGCTGAAAGTTCCAACCCCTTAATCATGTGGTTGGTTCTTCTGGCAATCAGTCTCTATTCTGAAGCTGTATAGGGACCCTGCCAAGAGTCATCTTATTAGTATAAAATCAGGTATCTGCAAAAGGGGCTTAGTGTGAATAACAAAAGACACTTCTGTCATTCCGGAAATTCTAAGGTTTTTAAGATCTCTGAGCCAGGAACTGAGGACAAAGACCAAATATATATTTTTTATTATACCATAACAGTTGTCTTTTATATCAGATAGGAGAAAAGAAGAGTTACAAACAACAGATACATTTTTACTATCTGTTATTTACATATGTAGCTACCTTTACTGGTGCTCTTTATTTCTTTGTGTAGATTCAAGTTACTGTCTAGTGTCCTTTCATTTCATTCTGAAAGACTTGCATTAGTATTTCTTGTAGGGCAGGTCTGCTAATGATGAATTCTACCAATATTTGTTTATCTGGGAATGTCTTAAGTTTTTCTTTCTTTTGGAGCAATAGTTGCTGGGTATAGAATTCTTGGTTTTCTTTCAGTACTTTGAATGTAACATCCCACTGCCTTCTGACCTCCATGGTTTTTGATGAGGAATCAGTTGTTAATCTTATTGAGGATCCCTTGTACATGATGAGTTACTTCCTTCTTGCTTTCAGAATTCTCTCCTTTTCTTTCAGCAGTTAACTATGAAATTTCTAGATGTGAGTCACCTTTGGTTTATCCTGCTTGGAATTAATGGAGCTTCTTGGATGTGTAGATTAATGTTCTTCATCACAATTGGGAAGCTTAGGGTCATTATTCTTCAGATATTCTTCCTGCTTCTTTCTTTCTCTTCTCTCCTTCTGAGACTCCTATTACACATATTTTGATGTATTTAATGGTGTCCTACATTCTATTTATTTTTCTTTCTCCTTTTTTCTGTTCCTCACACTGAATACTTTCAATTGACTTATCTTCATGCTCACTTAATCTGTGCTTTGCATGTTCAAATCTGCCATTGAGCTCCACTAGTGAATCTTTTATTTCAGTTACTGAACTTTTCAACTGAGAATTTCTACTTGACTCTTTTTAAAATAATTTTTCTCTCTATTGATATTCTCTATTCAATAAGACATTGTTCTCTTACTTTCTTTTCCTTAGACATGTTTTCCTTTAGTTCATTGAACATATTTAAAATAGCTGTCTTAAAGTCATTATTTTGTAACTATTTCTGGGCTTCCTCAGGGACATTTTTTGTTGACTGCTTTTTTTTCCTGTGTATGGGTTATACTTTCTCGTTTTGTTGACTGTGTTTTAATTTTTTGTTGAAACTGTAAAGTTTAAATAGCAGGATGTGGCAACTCTGAAATCAGTTGTCCTCCTTTAACCCAGGCTGTGTTATTTTGTTTGCTGATGATGTTGTTGCTGTTTGTTTTTTTTTTTTTAATTACTTTCCTGACTCTGTGACTTCTGTATTCTTTGTCATATGTGACTACTGAAGTCTCTGTTCAGTTAGTTAGTGGTCAGCTAATTATTGGACAGGTATTTTCTCAAATGACTATAATGTCTCCCAATCTAGTATATTTCCCAGTCTTTGTTGAGTGTCTCTGAATGCATGTTGGTTCATACCTTCAACACTCAGCCAGGCATTGTTTTCAGTTTCCACCAAGATTCTGTCCTCAAATACTCCCTGAATTGTTGAAAGCTTTGGTTAAGTTCCAGTGCTAGTTTACAACTCTGTTTCAGCTTTCACTTCCTGTTTGCACAGAATGTTGTGAGAGGTAAGGGCCTCCTCAGGTCTTTCTAGGGCATACATACAGCCTTGGGCATGCACAGTCCTAACTCAAGCATGCATATGGCCTTCTAGATTCCCAGGGGCTACCAAAACTTCCTATGGGCATCGTATTCTCCAGCTTTTCCTTTTAAATTTTTTGGTTAGCTTATTGTTTGCCACACTGTTATCTCACACCAGGCAGCTCTGTTGTTAAACAATTGCCACTGATTGTTTTTGGCAGCTTCCTCCAAGGAAAAGGGTCTTTTGCAGTGTGCAAGCTATGGAGTCAGGTCAAATGAAGACAAGCCTTGCAAGTAAGGTTTTCCTGGAAACTGCCAGACAGATCAGATAATGATAGTTCTCTGAGATTGAGAATGTGAAAGTTCTCTAACTTTGTGATCTCTCCCATAGCTCCTAGGCTGCTGATTTCACTATGACTGTGGGCTGTTGGTTTTCAAGGCTGCCAAGGAACTGAGGAGAGGGGAATAGGAATAGGGCATGTTCAAAACACCACAAAGCTTGTTGTTTTTACCAAGATTTGAGCATTTTTCTTGAGTAAATGCTCTCTGGCTTGTTGAAAATGAAAAGCCTTTGGTTAAATTCCAGAGTTCATAAAGAGTTAATTTTGATAATTTCTGTCAATGTTTTCATTACTTTTCTGGAGGAGAGGATTTTCAGCATTCCTTTGCCATTCCTGTTGACAGCCAAATCTTTTCTAGATCTACAGAAAAATGTTGCTAGGATTTTAATGGGACTTGCATTAAACGTATGTCAATTTGGGGAGAATTGAAATCTTTACTATGTTGAATCTTCCACACTATGAACACAGTGTCTCCATTTATTTAGATCTTTGATTTTTTTCCATCAGCATTTTGTAGTTTTCAGCATATAAGTTCTCTATGTTTTGTTGGATTATACCCAGGTTTTTCTTTTGATTTTTCTTTTTCTCTGTTCCTTATTTTTTTTAATGGTTTACTTGGGGTGTTTCTTTATAAGCAGTCATGTCATCTACAAATGGAGACAGCTTTATTTCTTCCATTCTGATTTTTATGCCCTTTATTTCCTTTCTTGCCGATTGTACCGACTAGAAGTTCCAGCACTGTGTTGAATAAGAATGGTTAGAGTGGACATCCTTGCCTTGTTCCTGGTCTTAGGAGGAAAGCATTCATTTTTTCACTATTGAGTATAATGTTAGCTATAGGGTTTTTTATAGATCGGGAAGTTCAGGAAGTTCTGCTCTATTCCTGTGTTTCTGAGAATATCATGAGTGAGTGTTGGATTTTGTCGGATGCTTTTTCTGCATATCTATTGATATGATCATGCACATGTTCATTTTTAGCTTGTGAAAATGATGGATTACATTGATTTTTGAATATCAAGTCAACCTTGCATTTCTGAAATAAAACCCTGCTTGGTTATGGTGTATAAATTTATAACTCCTTTTCCATATTGTTGAATTCTGTTAGTGAACATTTAAAGGATTTTTGTGTCTATCTTCAGAAGTGATATTCTGTGGTTTTCCTTTCATACTTGCCTGCTTTTGGTATCAAGATAATAACTAGCTTTTTTAAATGAACTGGGAAATGTTCCCTCCTATTCTTCAGTTTTGGAAGAGATTGTGTAGAATTTGTATTAATTCTTCTTTATATATTCTGAATAATTCTCAAATAACACTATCTGGGTCTGGAGATTTTTGAGTTTTAAAATTATGAATTCAGTTTACTTAATAGTTACAGGGCAATTCAAATAATCTATTTCATATTGGTTGAGTTGTGGTAATTAGTGGGTTTTTTTTAGGAATTGGTCCATTTTGGCTAAATTGTTAAATTTATTTGTTCCTAAATTCTCTTATTATCCTTTGGATGTCAGTAGGTTCTGTAGTGATACTGTTAACCCTGTTTCATTCCTGATGTTGGTAATTTGTGTCTACTTTGTCTTTTTTTTTTTTTTGGTGGGGTTTGAGGGTGGGGATCATTATTGCTAGAGGTGTGTTTATTTTATTGTTTTTTTACAAAGAACTAGCTCTTTGTTTCATTGGCTTTTCTCTGTTATTTTTCTAATTTCATTAAAGTCGTTCATATTTTTATTACTTCCTTTCTTCTGTTTGATGTGGGTTGGTTTTGCTCTTTTTCCAGGTTCTACTCAGATTATTGATTTGAGACTTTTCCTCTTTTCTTGTGTATATGCACTTAATACTATAAGTTTTCCTCTCATCAATGCTTTACCTGTGTTCTGCAAATTTGGATATGTTGTATTTTTATCTTTGTTCACTTTTTTTTTTCCACTTTTCTTGAGATCACAATTTGTTTATCCATTCATCTGTTGATGAACATTTAGGTTGTTTCTGGTTTAGGGCTATTACCAAAAAATGCTGTGAGTATTCTTTTACAAGTTCTTATGTAATATAACATATGCTCTCATTTCTTTTGGATAATTTCCTGGAAGTGACTATCATAAGTATACATATAACTTTTGAAGGAATTGCCAAACTGTTTTATTAGCAATTGATTATTGCTAATTGACCAAAATGATTATTAGCAATTTTTTTAGTTATAATTGATAAAAGTTGACTTGTGATTACTTAGAATTATTTTAATGATTCTTCACCATAAATAATTTGAGAAACACTGCTTGGAGTAGCCCTGGAGGGGTAGATTTAGGTAGCTACAAGAACTCTCCTTACATTTTATAAGATAAAGCAGAGTGAGTACAGATGGATATAGGTTGATGGTTTTGAAAGGAGGAAAAGTACTCTGATCAGAGTACTCTGATTTTAACACTGCTGTTAATGAAATATGAGACAGGGTCATTAGCTGGGTGAGTAGAGAGCTTTTAGCAATATACGATTGAGGAAGGAGGAAAAGATGTGAATTCATCTCAGAATGAGAGCATACATTTATTAGAAAAATGTAGTAGGTTTTTCTGAGAGTTCTGAGTGCCTGTTTAAGTTTTGTGGCCATAAATTTGAAGTAAGACCTGTTTTCAAGAGTTTCTGTGATTAGTTCAGTTGTTTAGATACAGATAAATAGGAAGTATATATTTAGGTTTAATAAGGACTAAGCTTTTTCCTTGCTAATGTGACATAGGAATGGTGGAGGGTCAAGAGGCTTTTGCAAGGGAGTGATTCTAGAGTTGTGGAACCTCAGCCAGTTATGGAAAGAAATGAGGGGGATGGTGGATTGTGAAAAGATAGTAGGGTCAGTGGATTACAGGACCCTGTGCAGTCAAAGGATAGTTGCAGTAGAAAGACCATAGTAAGTAAAATGTAAGGAAAGGAGATGGTGATCAAAGAGTAAGATTGTGGAAATAGTTTTCAGAGGTGGTATGATTTTTGGTGATCTACATGATCTAGTCAGAGATATAACTATAGATATAATCTAATATAACTGTAGGAGAAGGTGGCTGAGGTGGTGTTTAGGAAAAGACAGTTGAAGAAGTCAAGGAACACAGAGGCCGAAGAGTTAGACTGGTTTTCTGTATGTATGTTGGAGTTCCATTATGGCCAGCATAATGATGGAGAGAAAGACAGTGAGTCAGGTGCTAAAGGCATCAATGAATGAAGAGGGTGAGGAAAGACTTTGAGGGGGGTAGTTAACATAGCAAAGATAATGGGTGTTAAAGTCTGATCGTATGATCTTCAAAGATCTGAAGTGGGGCTCAATTAATGGAGGAAGTAGTATAGTGGAGATTGATGAAGACACCCTCCCCACTTCTGAGTTCTGAAGTGCTCTGAAGAATTATGGCAGGAAAAGGTCACCATTTGAAAGGTCTCTAGGGAGAGGTATCTTCCATGAATAGCCAAGTTTTAGCTAGAACAAGAAGAGAGAACATTCAGAGAAATTGAAGATAGCAGTAATGGGGATGGTATCCTAGTGAACATGCATGATCCAGGAGGCTTGGACTTACTGTGCCTGAGCTAAACATGGGTGTGATGGAATTAGTTATGGTAATTTCTTGGATGAAGGTGGCAAATGAGTTAAAGTTAGAACTCAGAAAATTTAGCTAGAAGGACATGGGACCATCAAGCTGCTTTTCAGTTTTTCAGGTCAACATCAGACAAAGACCTCTTGGTATAAAATTTCTTCAGCAGCCCAGTGATTTTTAGTAGCTTGGTGGTCTCTATTTTGTTGGGAGTGTAGAGGTTATATTTGCTAAATTTCTTGTCCCTTTTTGATGGACTTGGACTTCCTCATGTGTTTGGTGATTCTTAATTCTCTCTCTGTCTCCCATGACATGGCAGTTTATTCTTCTAAAAGCCCTGGACTTCATGGGTTTCCTGGCTGAACACTGTGGCTTCTTGTCTGCTTCCTTCTTTTGGGCCCATTGAACATGGTTAATTTTCAGTCACACACACACACACACACACACAAACACACACAATCTTAATGTTTTCAAACATAATATTTTATCTTTGACTTCTGCATGTTTGTTATAGGAGAGGGGATTTTGGCATGTATTCAGTTCATTATCTTGACGCTGTCAAAGCTAAACTTTTAGGAAAGAAAATTGATTATAACCCAAATTTCCAACAGTAGGGAATGGGATAAAATGTGGTATATCTTTATAAAAGAACATTATGCAGGTATTAAATTTTTGTTTTGCAAGGACATGGAGGTAATGAGGAACTGCTCTCAATAAATTTTTAGTGATGCCATTTGCTAAAATGTATATGCTCTATTGATGGATATAGGCTGGCATTAAAATGTAAATGTTTAAGAACCTTAAGATTTTAGGTGTTTTTTATTTGTTTAAAGTTTCTATATTTTCCATATTTTCTATATTGAATATGTTGTAAATATACATTTATAATGGGGAGGAAGAGGGAGTAAATTTGACTTGGAAAGAAAGGTAACTAATGAGCAAATTATGTGATATGTTAACCTTATCTAATTTAACACAGAATTCTATTTTTGCAAAAAATAAATTGGGTATATGCGTCTGTGTCTTGAAGAAAATCGTAACTCTGTCTTAGGTAGACCATGTATGGTTTTTATAAAAATTCCACTGGCAAGTTGCATGATCTGGTTTTTTTTAGTGACTTACCCTGAATATAAACATACAGATTGAGGATTAAAAACTTAAAATACTAATTTGAAGTGCTAGTAGAAAATAATTTAATGGAAAGAAAATAGTTTATTGTGGTTTTAGATTAGTAGGGTGACATAATCTTCATCATCATTTCTATTGCTGCTTTATTGAAAGTCTGTGGTATACCGTGTGGCTGTTTTCAGTTTTATGATGTATATAGTATGTGAAATCTTCCTATAAATATTTAGAAATCTGATTGGCCTTATAAATATTTTGTTTATTTAGCACATATTTACTGAATGCTAACTATATGCTAACCACTGCTCTAGGTACTTGGAATGTATTGCTGAACAAATAAAGAGACAGGTAGTCTGGTAGGAGTAACAGTTTAATTCTAATAGGATACCTTTTAGTGAGGAAAAAAACCATGTTCTTAGATTGTTTGCATTTTTAAAACTGTTTTACTATAAAAGCCTAATAAACCAGGAGAAAAATCAATCTCCAGTGCTAACCTGCTTTTGTTTTATTAGATTGAGGAGCTTCAGCAGGCTTTAACAGTAAAACAAAATGAAGAGCATGATCGACAGAGGAGAATAAGTAATACCCACAAAATGATAGAAGATTTGCAAAATGAACTGAAGACCACAGAAAACTGTGAGAACCTTCAACCCCAAATTGATGCCATTACAAATGATCTGAGACGAGTTCAAGATGAAAAGGCATTATGTGAAGGCGAGATAATTGATAAGCGTAGAGAGAGGGAAACTCTAGAGAAGGAGAAGAAGAGTAAGTTTTTTTAAACTTATAGTGAAGACATGTTTATAAAATGGAGATATGTCTCTGTTGATGGGCTTTCTTCTTCCCCTGATCATGTCTCTAAGTGTTCATGTCTGCTTGTTGAGGAAGCTCAGTTCAGTTCTTCCATTTTAGTGTCTTAATTACCTATATCTATTGTGTAATGATTTGCCGTGAGCAGACCGTTGTCTTATGTCAGATTATGGCAGTTGATTTAATTCTCTAAAAAAACTTTGCTTTATTTTCTTTACAGTCACTCACTTTTCTGTTATTTCTCACGTCAAATTTAAGCTCTTCATTCTAGCCTTCATAATCTTCCATTAGCTTTGCTCCTTGAAGCCTGTCCAATTTCATCTTTTTTCTTCTTTGCTATAGACCATGTGGCTAGATCTATAGCATTATTCAGTTAGGGGAGATCTTACATTCTGTCTGCTCAGTATATATGACTAAGGTCAGTTATTAAAAAAATTTGTTTATGTGTTTAACAAAATGTTAGGTGTATGGTTTAAAAAAATAATGACACTCTACAAGAAGGGTGGCCCAGTGCCTTTCCAACTTCCAGACCCAGTGTCAAGAGTAAGCATTCTTAACTATTTCAGTAATTTTTTCTAATAGTCTTTCATATATCTTAATCATATTTTTATTTCACCATGGCTTGGTTAATCAACTTTAGATATCATCTTTTAATGTTTTGTTGCTTCAGATGTGGATTTCAACTCATGACACCTCCCCTACCTATTATTGTAATTCCCCAAATGGGATTATTATATTAATATTAGTAATCATTAACATTTATTAATGTTGATTTATTACCAATAATATTCTTACTTTTTTGTCATTTAACATTTGTTGATAATGCTTGAATGCACATTTATAAGCTAAAAATACTGGTACTCCTAGCCTTTCTTTTTACTTTCCTCCCTTTAATTCTTTAATATGTACTCTGGTTTTTATAGTTTAAAGGCTGAAAACATATTTTATTGAGAACCATAATTAAGTTTTATATGGTCTGTTTATGGGTTAATTCTAATAGCTAGAAATAGTAAGTATTATTTATGTTATTACAACAATAAAACTTGCTCACAGCAGAACCAGGTAGTGCATTATGATCTAATTTCTGTTCATTGATAATTTTTATTTAGGATTTTAATTTACCATTTTTTAGAAACACCATTTACTTTAGCATTTCCTTAAATTGGGAAAAAATTATCAGGCATTCTCTTGAGTTCTGAGACCTTCCATCTTCCTCCCATCTAAACTGATCGTTGTCAAGGTCTCCTGTATGGTTGTTACCTGGGACTTGTCTCACACCTTTTCTGTGCTGGATAAAAAACTATTCCTGAATTCTGTGTCTTTATTTTTCTTAAATTACTTCCTTGTTTTATAGGAGTACATGTTCACATAACCTACTAAGAAGAGATATTTGGGAATTAATTTGAGTCTTTGCATCCCTGAAAAATCTTTACTTCATTATCCCCTTTTTTCATTTTCATTTTATAAAAATCTAGCTTGAAAATAATTTTTCAGAATTCTGAAGGCCTATTGCCATTGTCTTTTTTTAAAATTAATTAATTATTTTATTTTTGGCTGCGTTCAGTCTTCGTTGCTGCACATGGGCTTCCTCTAGTTGCAGAGAGCAAGGGCTCTTTGTTGCGGTGCACAGGCTTCTCATTACGGTGGCTTCTCTTGTTGTGGAGCACGGGCTCTAGGCTCATGGGCTTCAGTAGTTGTGGCGCACAGGCTTAGTTGCTCTGCAGCATGTGGGATCTTCCCAGACCAGGGCTCGAACCCATGTCCCCTGCATTAGCAGGCGGATTCTCAACCACTGCACCACCAGGGAAGCCCGCCATTGTCTTTTGATAGGAAATCTAGTGTTTTCTCATTATTTTGTATGTGACCTATTTATTTTTGGTAGTTTAAAGATCATCTTTTATCCCAGGTGTTTAAAAACTTAAGAATGATTTGTCCAGGGTGGGTCTTTTTCACTGTGTTGGGTACTTGCTGAGTGGTGTTTATAACCTTTAGATCTAAGATATTCTTTTATGTTATTAATGGATTATTTCGCTAATTAAAGTTTTCAGAGGAGTAATGCTTTATTTTCCAATTTTAGGTGTGGATGATCACATTGTACGTTTTGACAATCTTATGAATCAAAAGGAAGATAAGCTGAGACAGAGATACCGTGATACATATGATGCTGTTTTATGGCTGAGAAATAACAGAGACAAATTTAAGCAAAG
Organism: Kogia breviceps; assembly: GCF_026419965.1. NCBI lineage: Eukaryota > Metazoa > Chordata > Mammalia > Artiodactyla > Physeteridae > Kogia > Kogia breviceps. The sequence goes on from NC_081317.1 coordinate 73,891,075, forward strand.
AGTCTTTGAACCCATAATGCTCACAGTAAGAAATTTGTTCATCTTAGTAGTATCTGTTAGTTTTGTTATTGTAATCATTGTAGGTTTTGTTGTTTTAAGACTTCTTAGTCTTGTTAACACCCTGCTTTTCCGTTAGTAGACTTGTGGCATCTGGTATGCTGCTGAATCCATACATGAGCTTTTTAAAGGGTCCTTGATAATAAACCTGTGAACTTTTTCTTGATAGAAATATGAAACTGGCAACTTATTGACCAAGAATCATGTGTAAACTTGGTTAGCTGGTTTCCTTCTGGCAATTGCTATTCTTCAGTTATAACAGGCAATATATTAAATGCTGCCAAAGGGGTAGAAAACTGCTGTAAATAAATACAGTTGATATGGAACACCTGACAGGATAGACAACAAAATCATCTACAAAAATAAAGCATTCTGAGGATTCTGAGAATGAAACCAACAATTTATTGACCTTATAAACATTTGATAAGTCTTATTAATGATTGTGAGTCATCAAGAATAGGGCAAGCTGTATTTAGTAAATCATTTAATGAAATGTGGGTGTGGATTTACTAGGAAGATTTCCATCTAAAATATTTTAAATGGTTAGTTGGACCATGAGAAGGAATGAAAAAGTAAAACCCACATTCTTTGCTAATGACATGTTTTACACACACACACACACTTAAAACTTACTCCAAAATGATAAAAGGATTATTTTTGCTAGATGATTTTTTTTGGGGGTGGGGGAGAATTCACTGTAGATCCTTGTAGGATTCATGAAAAGTTCTATATTCTGTAACTCCTGTTTATATTATGCTTTATTCAAAATCATTTCATATCATTTGCATTATATTAGCAAAATTAGTGTGCATAAAACTGTATTCTCTTCTTGCTCAGGTATGAATTATTAGAATATTTTTTCTCGATCAAGAAGGGAATACCTATTTTGGATGCAGACGTTACTGTTTTGATTAATCCAGTAAGGATTGAAAGAAAACACAAGAAGAAATACCGTGACCCTTAGTATTATAAATTAGAATGCAAGTGTAATTTTCAACAGATTCTTCTTAAAATGCCAACCTCGAAACAATACTTTTGGACTTCATTAGATTTGTCATCCTCTTGTCACTTGATTTCCTGATAGTAGCCTATCACCAAGTCAGATTACTAGCTGGCATATATTTACTTTTTAAATTACATTTGAGTCTGAGATAAAGGGAGATACTCTGTTATCTTACCCTTCCTGGAACAACCTTTTACTTTTCCTACCACCTTCTTCCAACTGTATCCTGCCCATACACTTACCTAACCTTTCAAAATCTAGTTGAAATGCATTGTACCGCCTCCATAGGCCTTTAAAATGTTGCCATAGGTCTCTATTTACTAATATAAAGAGACATTTATGATATGTTAATGACTTATAAAACAGATTACAGGATAGGATATATAGAAAGATTTCATTTTTAAAAATTGTGAAACAGGAGTCTGCCATCAACCACCAGAACATCTTGGAAAGCTACACCTCCTATGTCTACCTGTCTGTGTCTTACTACTTTGTAAAGACGTGGCTCTGAAGAACTTTGCCAGATATTTTCTTCACCAATCGCATAAGGAGAAGGAGCTTGCTAAGAAGCTGATGAAAGTTCAGAACCAACAAGGGGCCAAATCTTCTTCAGGATATGAGGAAACCAGACAATGAATGCAGTGGAGTGTGTATTACAGTTGAAAAAATTGTGAATCAGTCACTACTGTAAATGCACAAACTGACCAATGACAAAAATGACCCCTACTTGTGTGACTTCTCTGAGACTCATTACTTAAATATGCACGTGAAATTCATCAAAAAATTAGATGACCGTGTAACCAACTTATACAAGATATGGGCCCTAGAATCTGATATGGCAGAATGTCTGCTAAATGCACCCTGGGGGAGAGTGATAATGAGAGCTAAGTCCTATGCTGGCTTATCCATAACTATAAAAAAAGATGACTTCCTGTGGTGATATTGGGGTTACTTTACCCTTTCTGTAAGTTGTAGCAAACACCCACTTTATTTTTTTTTTCATTTGTAACATTCCTTACAACAAAGTATTGGGTTGGCCAAAAAGTTCCTTTGGGTTTTAAGTAAAATTAAGACACATTTTTCATTTTCACCAATAACATTATTGAACAACGTATTCACACTTTTGTTCCACTACCTTCTGCTATTTTTCAGGCGACTTCATAATTCCATCTTCCCAAAACTTTCTTTTTGAGCAAAGAACTGTTCTAGGTGCCTTTTACAGTCTCTCAGGGAATTGAAAATTTTTCCATTAAGAGAATTTTGTCAAGACTGAAATAAATGGAAATCCAAAGGTGCAATGGCTGGTGAATATGGTGGATGAATCAGAACTTCCCAGCCAAGCAATAAGCATTTTCGCCTGGTCGTCAAAGAAACATGCCGTCTTGCATTATCCTGATGGAAGATTATGCATTTTCTGTTGACTAACTCTGGATGCTTTTCCTCAAGTGCCACTTTCATTTGGTTGAATTGGGGGCAGTACTTGTTGGAATTAATTGTGTGGTTTTCTGGAAGGAGCTCATAATAGAGGACTCCCTTCCAATCCCACCATATACACAACATCACCTTCTCTGGATGAAGACCGGCCTTTCGTGTGGTTGGTGGTGGTTCATTTCACTTGCCCCACAGTCTCTCCTACTCCACATTATTGTACAGTATCCATTTTTCATGGCCCATCACAATTTAAAAAAAAAACAGAATGTTTTCATCACGTATAAGTAGAGAATCATATGCAGAAGGTTTTTTTCACTTAACTTATGTGGAACCCCAAACATCAAAGCAATTAACATAACCAAGCTGATGAAAATGATTTTCAACACTTGATTTGGATACTTTGAGTATGTCGGCTATCTCCTGCTTTGTATAGTCAGTTGTTCTCAATTAATGTCTCGATTTGATAGCTGTCAACTTCAACTGGTCTACCCGACTGTGGAGCATTGTCCAGCGAGAAATCTCCAGCACGAAACTTCGCACACCACTTTTGACACATTCAATCAGTCATAGCACCTTCTCCATATGCTGCACAAATCTGTTTTTGCATTTCAGTTGGGTTTTTACCTTTCTTAAAATAATAAAGAATAATATGCAGAAAATGTTGCTTTTTTCTTCCATCTTCAATATTAAAATGGCTACACAAAAATTCACCACTTTTGATTTTTTTTTTTTAATTCACGCTGATATGACAGCTGTCACAATATAGTCTAACAAAGTTGTTTTGAACGAAGTTAAAGACAACTAAGTGCTAGAGCCATCTTATGGAAAAACCAAATGAACTTTCTGGCCAACCCAATAACTTGGTACCAAAAAAATTGTGAAACAGACATCTATCGTTTGTAGTGTTTATGTCTGGGTGATGGTATTTTATATGGTTTTGATTTTTTTATTTGTTTGCTTGTTTATTAGTTTTCCCATCTTTCTATACTGATCAATATTCTGTAATTTAAAGTAATACCAACATTTATGTGATAAGCAGTCTACTAATTTTTTTTGTTGTATTATTTCTTTTAATCCACATTTAGTCCTTTGAGATATAGACTGTTTTACTCTACCCATTTTAGGATGAAGTAACTAAAGCTTTCAGAGATTTAGGTGGTACTTGATTAAGGTCATACATAGGAATGGAAGTGACATCTGTCTGATCCCAGAGCCCTAGATCTTGACTATCTTGGTATCTTCCATAGCACTGAGCCTCAAGTGCAAAAATGTCTAATTAGTATTTTTTGAGTAAGTAATTGTTTATGCTCTAGTAGTACAAAACTAGGGTTTCTCTTGAAAGCAACAATTGTTATAATTAATCCATAGCAAGTTTTTTTCATTAGTTTCATAAAGTTTTATTTAGGCCTTTGTATTTTTATACTAATTAGTTTTTGCCATGGATAGCATAAATTCCTCTTAAAGATTAAGAAGAAAAATATTAAAAGTTTGAGGACAGATGAGAAATGTTTATATTCAGGTTACAAATCTAACCCTATTTCAAATGTTTTCAGTGAGTTGGCCAAAAAGGAACTTTTATGTCTTAGATGGTATCAAAATCAATATGTGTTAAGTGCTGTTAAAGTCTTGGCTTTTGTTTTACTATGTCTTGGACAGTAAATTAAATAGATGTTTTTAAATGTTGACTCTTCAATACCAAACTGTTCTTTTTTGGTCTACTTTTTTCTTGAGGATTTATTTAACCTAATTAAATAAATCTAAGTTAAGTATAATTATGTTCTAGTAGTCAGTTTGGGTTTCATGAAAATCAACCTTTTTTTTGTTTTGTTTAGATCAATATGAAAGATAATAAAAATGCCAAATATATTGAAAATCATATTCCATCAAATGACTTGAGAGCTTTTGTGTTTGAAAGTCAAGAAGATATGGAGGTTTTCCTCAAAGAGGCAAGTACTGTAATATTTTAACTCACTTCACACTTAGCTTCCCGTGCTTGAGTTTCCAGCCTCAATCTAGAGCAAAAAATGATAATGACCTATTTTACCAGCAGTAACTCTTATGTAAAATCATTCAAATTTGCTAATTTCCTTTCTGTCTATACCACTGAGGATTGAATTAGTTTTATAAGAGGAACAACAGCCCATAATTTCATCTTTAACATTTTTTGAAATTACCATGGGGAATTAATATGAAGAGTATTCTGTCACATTGCTTTAAGAGAAACATCATAATGATGAGACTTTGGTCTTGGACATCCTTTGTGGAAATGTATTGGAATGAACTCAGTTTTTCTTTGGAGGGGAATATAATGTTGTTGCTTATTATAAATAAAGAACTTTAAAAAGAATGAGAATTCTATATCTGACTAGAAAAACACCACTGACCAAGAATATAAGCCACTGGAAGACAGCATGGCTTAGTTAAGAGTATAGACTCTACAGATAGGCTACCAGGCTTTGAATTCTGACTTTACTGCTGATTTCAGCAAGTTGACTAAATGTTCTGTGTCTTAATTTCTTCACTATAAAATGGAGATAATATCTACTTCAAAAGATGGTTGTGATGATTAAATAATTTATTAAATGAAAAAGTTTAGAACAGTGTTTGTTGGGTACTATTGTTTTTATTACGTATTGTTATATATCTATATAATACATATTGTTAGCTATGTATGTTACTATCCTTGCCAGTAAGGTTTCTTTTTCCTTTTGCAATACGCCTTCTATCTTTTAAAAAGCCCTGGAAAGATGAGGTTTAGATTTTGTTTTGTTTAAACTTTTTCTAGTAAGTCTAAGTGAGGACAGGACCATGAATCGGCTTAAGTTGTCCTCTGTTTATCTGGTACACAAGTGATTGGAAAGAATCTTTACTTTCTTTGACTTTTACTGTATTGCCCTCCTTCTGGTTTGGAGTTGACAGGGAATGTGAATAAAAGATGACTGGATAAAAAAGTTGAATCTACAGAATTATAAAATGGTCTCCAAAAAGTAAAGCAGTTGTGTTGTTTAGAACTATTTAAGCCTAAACAAGTGAGCTCTTGAACTGATGTCACTGAAGAAGTAGGTTACTTGGATTACAGGTCTGTGAGACATGGCACAGTGTGAAGGGCCTGGAGTCAGGTGTAATTAGATGATTTCTGTTTTGCAAGTGGCCAGCTTAGCCTACACTGAGTAACTGGATTTGCCTCAAAAACTCATGCTTCTTCCTCTGTGCTGAGTTTGAACCATATATTAATAATACGACAGGTTCCTGGAAATGTGACCTTTTTTTTTTTATTCTTGTACTGTGACAACTTTCTATAGGGGCTCATCATTAGGACTAGCACTTCCTCTTACATGTATCACTTTTTGTGTGCATATTTTAAATTTTGAAATATATTGTATATAACCTCCTCCTGTAATTATATCTACTAGAGCACCATTTCCCATCCTTCAGTAACTTACAAACCTTCTTCATGGTGTTTGCCATTTCTGCATACTACCGTGTACTACCATCACAATTTTTGCCATATCTGGGTACTAACTATATTATTATTTAAAATTTTTCTTTAAATCACTTCACTTCTTGTTACTGAAATGAAATATTCTGAAAGGAAGTATAATGTCATTACCAAATTATAAAAACAAATAATGTACATTACAGTAAAGACAATAAAAGCAGTATTAGTAAATCCTAGATTTGTACTGTTGCTTCTCGAAAGCAGATGATATGACTTTTTTAAAAGGAGGTAATAAGGAGTTAAAGACATGATGACACCATATGTAACTTACTCATTGGTATGATTAGAAATATTGAAAGGGAATTGAAAAGGAAATTACTTTCTCATTGTATAATTCAATTTTATTTAGTGTAGCCACAAAAACAATAGATTTTTAAAACTTAAATGAATTCTGCATGCTAGTATCATTGATACATTGACTCATGGGCAATATTGTTTCATCTATACCTCCACTCCTCTATTTTTTTTAATAACTTATTTTGATATAACTTCAAACTTATAGAAAAGTTGCAAGAGTCATACATATGACTCCTATGTACCTTTTACCCAGATTTACAATAATTATTTATATTTTGCCCTATTTGCTTTATTTTTTCATTTAAAAAATTTTTAATTTATATTGGAGTATAGTTGATTAACAATGTTGTGTTAGTTTCAGGTGTATAGGAAAGTGATTCGGTTATGCATATACATGTATCTATTCTTTTTCAAATTCTTTTCCCACTTAGGTTATCAGAGTATTGAGTAGAGTTCCCTGGGCTATACAGTAGGTCCTTGTTGGTTGTGTATTTTAAATATAGCAGTGTGTACATGTCAATCCCAAACTGCTAATCTATCCCTCCCCCCAACCCTTCCCCCCTGGTAACCATAAATTCATTCTCTAAGTCTATAAGTCTGTTTCTGTTTTGTAAATAAATTCATATGTATCAAGTTTTTTAGATTCTGCATAAAGCCATATCATATGATATTTGTCTTTCTCTGTCTGACTTACTTCACTTAGTATGATAATCTCCAGGTCCATCCATGTTGTTGCAAATGGCATTATTTCATTCTTTCTAATGGCTGAGTAATATTACATTGTATATATGTACCACATCTTCTTTATCCATTCATCTGTCGATGGACATTTAGGTTGCTTCCATGTCTTGGCTATTGTAAGTAGTGCTGCAGTGAACATTGGGGTGCATGTATCCTTTCGAACCATGGTTTTCTCTGGATATATGCCCAGGAGTGGGATTGCTGAATCATATGATAGCTCTAATTTTAGTTTCTTAAGGAACCTCCCTACAGTTCTCCATAGTGGCTGTACCAATTTACATTCCTACCAACAGTGCAAAAGGGTTCCCTTTTTTCCACACCCTCTCCAGCATTTATTGTTTGTTGACTTTTTGATGATGGCCATTCTGACTGGTGTGAGGTGATATTTCTTTTTTTAAAATTATTTTTGGCTGCATTAGGTCTTTGTTGCTGCATGCGGGCTTTTCTCTAGTTGGGGCACGCGGGGTCTACTCTTCATTGCGGTGCATGGGCTTCTCATTGCAGTGGCTTCTCTTGTGGAGCATGGGCTCTAGGCACGCAGGCTTCAGTACTTATGGCACGCGGGCTCAGTAGTTGTGGCTCGTGGGCTGTAGAGTGCAGGCTCAGTAGTTGTGCCACATGGACTTAGTTGCTCCACAGCATGTGGGATCTTCCTGGACCAGGGCTTGAACTCACGTCCCCTGCATTGGCAGGCAGATTCTTAACCACTGTGGCACCAGGGAAGTCCGTTTGTTTTTTTTTTTTTTTTTTAGGTGATATTTCATTGTAGTTTTGATTTGCATTTCTCTAATAATGAGCAATGTTGAGCATCTTTTTGTGTACCTCTTGGCCATCTGCAAGTCTTCTTTGGAGAAATGTCTATTTAGGTCTTCTGCCCATTTTTTCATTGGGTTGTTTTTTTTTTTTTTGATATTGATCTGCATGAGCTGTTTGTAAATTTTGGAAATTAATCCCTTGTTAATCTCTTTATTTGCAAATATTTTCTCCCATTCTGTGGGTTGTCTTTTCATTTTGTTTATGGTTTCGTTTGCTGTGCAAAAGCTTTTGAGTTTGATTAGGTCCCATGCTTATTTTTGTTTTTATTTCTATTACTCTAGGAGACAGATTGAAAAAGATATTGCTGCGATTTATGTCAGAGTGATCTGCCTATATTTTCCTCTAAGAGTTTTTATAGTATCTGGTCTTATATTTAGGTCTTTAATCCATTTTGAGTTTATTTATATGTATCTTGTTGAAGAATGTTCTAATTTCATTTTTTCATGTGTAGCTGTCCAGTTTTCCCAGCACCATTTATAGAAGAGACTGTCTTTTCTCCATTGTATAGTCTTGCCTCCTTTGTCTTTTCTCCATTGTATAGTCTTGCCTCCTTTGTTATAGATTCATTGACCATATGTGCGTGGGTTTATTTCTGGGCTTTCTATACTGTTCCATTGATCTGTATTTCTGTTTTTGTGCCAGTACCATACTGTATTGATGACTGTAGCTTCTTATTGCCATTTTGTTAATTGTTTTAGATTTGTTTTTGTAGGTGTTTTTTCTTCCCTTCCTCTTTTTTTCTCTTGTGATTTGATGACTAACTGTAATGTTGTGTTTGGATTCCTTATTCTTTTCTGCATGTGTATCTATTGTAGATTTTCAGTGTGCAATTACCATGAGGTTTTGGTATAGCATTCTATATATAAACAAGTTCTCTTTCATTTGCTGATCTTTTAATTTAAAATGCATTTCCAATATCCTGGCTTTGTGCTCTCCTCATAATTGCTGGTTTTGATATCATATTTGTATGCAGATGATTTCCTACCTTTACTGTATGTTTGCCTTTACCAGTGAGCTTTTCCATTCATAATTTTCTTGTTTCTAGTTGTGGCCTTTTCTTTTCCACCTAGAGAAGTTCCTTTAGCATTTGTTGCAAAGCTGGTCTGGTGGTGCTGAATTCTCTTAGCTTTTTCTTGTCTGGAAAGCTTTTGATTTCTCCATCGAATCTGAATGAGAGCCTTGCTGGGTAGAGTATCCTTGGTTGTAGGTTCTTGCTTTTCATCGCTTTAAATATATTGTGCCACTCCCTTCTGGCCTGCAGAGTTTCTGCTGAGAAGTTAGCTGATAACCTTATGGGAGTTCTGTTGTACATTATTTGTTACTTTTCCCTTATTGCTTTTAATATTTTTTCTTTGTCTTTAATTTTTGTCATTTTGATACCATGTATCTTGGCATGTTCCTCCTTGGGTTTATCCTGCCTGGGACTCTGTGCTTCCTGGACTTGGGTGACTGTTTCCTTTCATATATTAGGGAAGTTTTCAGCTATTATCTCTTCTAATATTTTCTCAGGTCCTTTCCATCTCTCTTCTCCTTCTGGGACCCCTATAATGTGACTGTTGGTGTGTTTAATGTTGCCCCAGAGGTCTCGTAGACTGTCTTCATTTCTTTTCATCCTTTTTTTCTTTATTCTGTTGCGCAGCAGTGATTTCCACCATTCTGTCTTCCAGCTCACTTATCAGTTCTGCCACAGTTACTCTGCTATTGATTCCTTCTAGTGTATTTTTCATTTCAGTTATTGTATTGTTCATCTCTGTTTGTTGTTTGGTTCTTCTAGGTCTTTGTTAAACATTTCTTGTGTCTTCTTGATCTGTGTCTCCATTCTTTTTCCAGGATCTTGGGTCGTCTTTATTGTCGTTACTCTAAATTCTTTTTCAGGTAGGTTGCCTATCTCCACTTTACTTAGTTGTTCTTCTGGGGTTTTATCTTGTTCCTTCATCTGGAACATATTCCTCTGCTGTCTCATTTTGTCTAACTTTCTGTGATTACAGTTTTCATTCTGCAGGCTGCAGGCTTATAGTTCTTCTTGCTTCTGCTGTCTGTCCCCTGGTGGATGAGGCTGTCTAAGAGGCTTGTGCAGGCTTCCTGGTGGGAGGGACTGGTACCTGCCCACTGGTGGGTAGAGCTGGATCTTGCCTCTCTGGTGGGCAGGGCTGTGTCAAGGAATGTGTTTATAGGGCAGCTGTTTACTCAGGAAGGCTTTAAGCAGCTGGTCTGCTGATTGGTGGGGCTGTGTTCACACCCTGTTGTTTGTTTGGCCTGAGGCATCCCAGCACTGGAGCCTACAGGCTGTTGGGTGGAGCCAGGTCTTGGTGAGAAAATGGCAGCCTCCAAGAGGGCTCATGCCAATGAGTACGCCCCAGAACTACCATCACCAGTGTCCTCGTCCACACAGTGAGCCACAGACACCCACACACACACCTCCGCAGGAGACCCTCCAATACTAGCAGGTAAGTTTCTTACGAGGTCACTGCATTTTTACCTGGGTCCTGTTGCACGTATGCCCTGTGTGTGCCCTCCAAGAATGGAGTTTGTTTCCCCCAGTGCTGTGGAATTCCTGCAATCAAACCCCACTGGCCTTCAAAGCCACATTCTCTGGGGGCTTCTCCTCCTGTTGCCAGACCTCCAGGCTGGGGAGCCTGACATGGGGCTCAGAACTTTCACTCCTGTGGGAGAACTTCTGTAGTATAATTATTTTCCAGTTTGTGGGTCGCCCACCCAGCATGTATGGGGATTTGATTTTATCACCATTGCACTGCTCCTACCATCTTGTTTTGGCTTCTTCTTTGTCTTTGCATACAGGGTATCTTTTTTGGTAGGTTCCAGCATTTTTTTGTCAGAGGTAGTTCAGCAGTTAGTTGTGATTTTGGTGTTTCCATAAGAGGGGGTGAGCTCACATCCTTCTACTCCTCTGTCTTGTCTCCTCCTGCTTTATTATTTCTCCATAGCAAAGTACAAGTGGTTTTTTTATAACCAATATATAATTCCTAAAAATTACTATGCAAAATTGTATAATAAAACCCCACAGGGACTATGGTGAGGGGGGGGAAGCACAGTTTTACATATGTTAAATTATTAAGAAATATGCAGATACAATAAATGTGCTTTTTCGGGCTTCCCTGGTGGCGCAGTGGTTGAGAGTCCGCCTGCCGATGCAGGGGACACGGGTTCGTGCCCCGGTCCGGGAAGATCCCACATGCCGCGGAGCGGCTGGGCCCGTGAGCCATGGCCGCTGAGCCTGCGCGTCCGGAGCCTGCGCTCCGCAACGGGAGAGGCCACAACAGTGAGAGGCCCGTGTACCGCAAAAAAAAAAAAAAAAAAAAAATGTGCTTTTTCATTTTTATTTGTTTATTGAAGTATGGTTGACTTATAAGTTTCAGGTGTACAGCATAGTAATTTGATGTTTTATGGATTACACACTGTACAAAATTAGTATGAAATATTGACTATATTCCCTGTACTGTATGTTACAACCCTGTGCCTTATTGAAAGACCTGAAGTTGGCTTGTGGAAGTAGGCATTGGAAGGGTTCTGTATATGAATTGTGTAGTAGGTAAAACAATTATAAAGCACTTATCTGAAATTGGATGGAAAGTTGTAACACCAGATGTGGTTGAGGGGTGGCTCATAATATGTAGTGAACTCAGGCAGCTGGTAGATGTTTGAGAGGGATGTGTGTGTGTCTGTGTATTTGTTTACAGATTATGTCTATTCCTACACAGCTCCATTCAGTTGGGTGCAATTTTTTGCATTCACCTAGAGAAAACCTTATATTTGTTATGGATGTAATTGTACCTAAGCAAATGTGAGAGTCACATAATGTTTAAATTGTCCCCTAATATATAAATTGCATGGAATAAATTGTCCTCAAAACAAGCATTACAGTAAAACTATTTTTCTGTTTGTAATTATGTGTGAGGAAATACTTTGAGCCTTTAAAAATATCCTGTTGCTCATGTAACTGCCTAGTAGGTTTAAGAACCATTAATGATTCTCATCATTCTTTCTATATTTATTATTTGGTATCCTGTAAGGAAGAGCTCTTTCTTCTCCATTTATTTACTCATTTATTATATCATATAAAATTCATAGAATTTTATGTTTTATGGATTTTAATCCATTACTATCATTATTTATTTTAATGCTCAAATTGTCCCACATTTGGCCAGTGAGACCTTCAGCTTGACTGCTGTATGTTATTTTACCAACGTATTTTGAGCACTACTCACTTTTGGGGAGAGCAAGGTGTTGACTTATACCTTTACCTTGCTGTGTCTGGGCCTTACAATCAGCCTTTTCCCCAAAGAACCCTAGTTTTTAGAAACCAAGATCTGTGTGCTAGATGTGTGCATTGCTGCTAGTGTCTCATTGCTTCTTAGCCCTTGCATGCAAACCCTTATATCTATATTTATTTCTATATTTATCTGGAGAACAAGAGTGCATAAGGGCACCATGAATTCACACTGATGCTTCCAATTACAGTCGAACACAACAGGGTACCTTCTACTCTTTCTCCTTTGCATATCTGTAATTTCCTACTGTAGCAGTGAAAAACACCTCCCTCTCCCCCTTATCATCAATTTATTTACTAATTTGTTCAAGTGTAGAATGCTGTGAAAGTAGTCACAGCATTCTAGGCTGTGAAAGTAGTTTCAACATTGCTAATCTGTGCCACCATGAAATTCCTCCATTCCACCATCCCATCTTGTCTCTCAGCAGTGTTTTTTTTTTTCTGTGTTTATGTCTAGCACATCTTTTGTTAAATGTGTTCCTAAGTATTTTATGGATTTTTGACACTCTTAGAAATGGATTTCTCAAATTCATTTTTCAGTTGTTAACTGCTAGTACATAGATATAATTTGATTTTTTTTCATTTGATCTGTATCTTGTGACACTATTGAATTTACTTCCTGAATTCTAGTAGTTGCTTTATAGATTCCACAGGACTTTCTGTGTAGAAAATCATACCCTTGCAAATAGATCTTTTTACTTGTTCCTTTTCAATCTTTTACCTCTTTATTGTGCTTCACTACATTGTCTAGTACCTCTAGGACAATGTTGAAAAGAAGTGGCATGATTTGATACCCCTGCTTGTTCCCAGGCTTAGGGGGAAAGCACTCCAGCAATATACACGACCAAGTAGAATTTTATCCCAGGAATGTGAGATTGGTTGATTTTGAATGCTACATCAATCCAAGTTATTGTATTATCAGAATAAAGTACAAAAGCCATATGATTTTCAGCAAACTAGGAATAGAAAGAAATTTCCTCCACCTGGTAAAGGGCATCTGTGATACAGCAGACATAATACTTAATTGTAGAATATTTGATTCTGTTTACTAATATTTTGTTAAGGATTTTTGTATATGTGTTCATGAGGGGTATTGTAATACTTTTGTCAGGATTATATTGGAATCATAAAATGACTTGTCCCTTCCTTCTTGTTCTGAAAAGGGTTTTTGGTATTACTGCTTCCTTATCTGTTTGATAGAATTTATCAGTGGAAATTAAAAAAGAAATGTACTCTTTGTGAAAATACATAGCTACAATATCATCACACTAAAAAATTTTCTTATAAGTACCATTAAATAGCTAGTCTGTGTTCAAATTTGTGATCATCCCATGAATGCCAGTAAGAATACCATATCTTTAAAAATCATTTTTATTGATAGTATATGGTAATTAAAGTAATATTTTCTTTTCCTTATATTAAGGTTCGTGACCATAAAAAATTAAGAGTGAATGCTGTTATTGCTCCTAAGAGTTCATATGCAGACAAAGCACCTTCAAGACCATTGAATGAACTCAAGTAAGTCTTGAAAATATTATTAGAACTAAGCTGTTACTTTGAATATTGAATAATCATTTCTCTCAAATATATTTTAATTATTTCTTTGTCACATAAATATGTTTCTTATAGGCTGTATTATTGCCTGTTAGGATCTCTACTTATGTCTAAAATAAGGAAAAATCTAGGCCCAGGAACAGACCATGGTATCAGTTAGTATATGATGGTGATTTTTTAAATCAGTGGAATAATATTGGATTACTTAGTAAAAGCTACTAAAATAGTTGGTTAGTTATTAGGAAAATAAAAGGGTAAATCATCAGTTCATAATATAAAAATAATTTCCAGAAGGATCAAATGGAAAAACTGCAATTATAAAACAGCTATAAGTAAATAAAGTCTTAATTCTGTATAAAAGCAATGGTAGAAACAACAAAAGAAGAGATTAATAGTTTGTAATTATAAATATTAAACTTTTCTGACAAGGAAATAAATCTGAATATTAATCACTTAATATTAAGTGACTAAACTATACAAAGAAAATACTTTCTGTACCATCGTTAATTTATATTTTATTTATTGTTTAGTCACCACATGTCAACTAGGATTTTTTTTTTTAATATTTTAAGAAGAAAAACCTAATAGTTGCTTTTCCTTTCAGACAATATGGATTTTTCTCTTATTTGCGAGAGTTATTTGATGCACCTGATCCTGTCATGAGTTACCTTTGCTGCCAGTATCACATTCATGAAGTTCCTGTAGGAACTGAAAGAACCAGAGAAAGAATTGAACGGGTAAGAAAGTACTGAATCAGTACGAAAAATGTAGTTTTGTTGAAACTTCTTAGCTTAAAGTCAAGGAAAACTTGTAATTTAAAGAAACATGTCATTGTTTTTAACCATACAGAAATTATCTTGGTATTTTCCATTTTTAATATGACATAGGACAGTGAATGTTGACTAATACTTTATGACAGGAGTGGTGTGGAGTTACATAGAGCAGGGGTCCCCGACCCCCAGGCCGCACACACAGCAGGAGGTGAGCGGTGGGCAACCGAGCAAAGCTTCATCTGCTGCTCCCCATTTCTCCCCATCGCTCGCATTACTGCCTGAATCATCCCCCCACCCACCCAGCCCGGGTCTGTGAAAAATTGTCTTCCATGAAACTGATCGCTGGTGCCGTAAAGGTTGGGGACCGGCTGACCTAGAGTAAATAAATAACTTAATACCTGTAGGGTAGTTAAGTTAAAACCTGAAGAGACACCTGGCTCTCTTATGTGATTCTGCCTTGCTTGACAAACATTTGTTCAAACATTAATGGTTTAGTCATTTAAATTCTTGTATTCTATTTTTCAGACAGATTATACTTTAGAATGGTAGGCTAGGATATGGAACTGCTTTGGTAAGCCCTCCCCTTAAAGTTTCCATTTAAGATTATCTTATGTGAATGACCACCCTTGACAGGATTTCATTTTCCTGTCTAGTACAGCTACATAAACTCTTAAGTTCCTGTATTCTGCTAATGCTGCTTGGAGTTTTCTTCTCCTTACAAGTAATCTCTAAGACTCCAAACCACCTTCATTGCTCTTATCAATGGAAGAAACAGGGAAGAAGTCTCTAGAACAGATTTTTCCTTAATACCAAGTTGCCATATTAATACTGCTTGTAGGACCCAATTACGGACCTAACTGCCATTTATAATAATGAATTTATTAGAGAATGTGTTTTAAATTTTTTTAACAACCATTCTACAAGTATCCCTAGGATATTCATTTGTAATTTCGGGGCCTCTATATACCACATTAACAGAAGATAGAAATGGGGGCTCGTTACTAACCCATTTTGCACAGACAAGCCAATTAATTATGGTAAGTTGCCTGTGTCTTTGATTAAAAATTATATTATGGTGACCATTTGGGGAAACCAAAAATACAACTCTCCATGTGGGTGTACCTCTCTCTTTGGTCTTCATAGATGGGGTTTAAAAAAAAGAGGACAAGACTATATACATAGACCAATCCAATTTCTGTCATAACTTCAGGAGTAGGTAGGGTGCCATCTCTGAAGCTTAGGATAGTAGGTATTCTTTACTATTGCAGAAAGACTATAGAAAATTTGGTAAGGGCTTTCATAGCTTTACTTTGGGGCAGAAAGGAGCAGTACTGTACTTGGAAAATCCTTTCACTTTTTGAACAGTGCTTCAAGGTGAATTATTTTTATGCACTTTACTTTTTAACATTTTGGTTATCATCTAGAGAGCTTTAACTCTACTGTCTGTATTAGAAAAATAACACTGTATATAGTAAAGCAAAGTCAGACACCTAATAAAGCCCTTGACATTGTCTTAGCCATCTTTCAGAAGATATAAACCTTCATTGAGGAAATTCACTGTCTTAATGTTTCATGTCTACCTAATGACAATAATGGCTATATTTCTTCCTTAGAATAAAAATAACATTCTTTAGTGTAAGTTTTGCTTTATTATCAAGTCCTGACATTTTAGATTCTGTAAATGATTATACTCTATTTATGCAGTTGTTCTTGTTAATTTCCAAGACTGGTCTCTGGTTAAATTGTCTGCTGACCTCCTTAGCTTAAGGATGTTCTTTTTGCTGAGAGCACTCCCACCATCTCTGTCAGTTTCAATGTGCTTAAGACTTATTTTCATGAAACGTGGGTAGGCTAACCTCATCTAGGCTTTCCCTTCATTTCAAATTATTCAGCATTTGTGGATGCCAGTTTATACCCTGTTAAACTAAGTATGATTAAATATGTGTTATCTCTTCACTTAAACTTCTAGAGAGAAACAAGCCACAAGAATACTGGTAATAAACCTCTAGAGATTGGAAAAAAACTACAGCAGCCTATTCTTTATAAATAACAGTAACAGATCCAATGTTAGGGTGTTTAGAATGTGCATTAGTTTATGAAACTCCTTAAAGAAATTCTTGAGAGGAAAGATCTCCAAAAAATGTGAAGTCTTTGAAGTCCTTGAAAAGTGTGTGCATTAAGTATTCCCCAAATATACAGGAATTAAATATAAGATCATGTGTCTTTGAACAATATAACTGAGGGGAGGGGAGAGTAAATGTGTTAGTTGAGATAACACAGTTCAGTCTACTGGGAAGTTGACTCCTGGTATCTCTTCTGTAGATAAAACAAAGTCCCAAAAGTACACTTACTTGGGAGAGATTGTATAGTGAAGTAGAAGTATAGCCAACTTTGGTTGTTGTTTTGGTTTTCTCCCAGTTCTCTCTCTCCCTTAGTGTTGTTTTCCAAAATAATAACCTGAATTTTATCACTCACCTTTTTAGAGATGTTGGGTACATTTTTTTAAAAAAATGAAAGTATATCTAATATATTTTGATCTTCTAAAATTCATGAGATCTGTATTTTTAATTCTGTAGTCCTTTTAAAAATATATCATAATTATTCTTAAATGTGCACTGAATGTGTATTTTACATTATAGGTAATACAAGAAACCCGATTAAAACAAATTTATACGGCAGAAGAAAAGTTTGTGGTGAAAACTTCTTTTTATTCAAACAAAGTTATTTCTAGTAACACATCCCTAAAAGTAGCCCAGTTTCTCACAGTCACTGTGGATCTAGAGCAAAGACGACACTTAGAAGAACAGCTAAAGGTTGGTCATTAAAAAAAAATTTTTTTTAATTGAAGTACAGTTGATTTATAATGTTGCATTAGTTTCTGGGGTACAGCAAAGTGATTCAGTTATAGATATATACTTTTTCATATTCTTTTCCATTGTGGTTTATTATAGGATATTGAATATAGTTCCCTGTGCTATACAGTAGGACCTTGTTGTTTATACATTCTATATATAATAGTTTGCATCTGTTAATCCCAAACTCCCAATCCATCCATCCCCTGCCTCCCCCTTTCCCTTGGCAATTGCATATCTGTTCTCTATGTCTATGAGTGTTTTGTAAATAAATTTGTGTCATATTTTAGATTCCACATATAAGTGATATATGGTATTTATCTTTCTGACTTACTTCACTTATAATCTCTAGGTCCATCCATGTTGCTGCAAATGGCATTATTTTGTTCTTTTTATGGCTCAGTAGTATTCCAGTGTATGTATGTACCACATCTTCCTTATCCATTCATCTGTTGATGGACATTTAGGTTGTTTCCATGTCTTGGCCATTGTAAATAGTGCTCCTGTGAACACTGGGGTGCATGTATCTTTTCAAATTATAGTTTTGTCTGGATATATGCCCAGGAGTGGGATTGCTGGATCATATTGTAACTCTATTTTTAGTTTTTTGAAGAACCTCCATACTGTTTTCCATGGTGGCTGCACCAAGTTACATTCCCACCAACAGTGTAGGAGGGTTCCCTTTGCTCCACACCCTCTCCAGCATTTGTTATTTGTAAAGTTTTTAATGATGACCATTCTGACTGGTATGTGGTGGTACCTTGTTGTGGTTTCAATTTGCAGTTCTCTAATAATTAGCAATGTTGAACATCTTTTCATGTGCCTATTGGCCATCTGTTTATCTTCTTTGGAGAAATGTCTATTTAGGTCTTCTGCCCATTTCTTGATTGGATTATTTTTGAGTTACATGAGCTGTTTGTATGTTTTGGAAATTAAGCGCTTGTCAGTTGCATCCTTTGCAGATATTTTCCCCTAGTCCGTAGGTTGTCTTTTCATTTTGTTTATGGTTTCCTTTCATGTGCAAAAGCTTGTAAGTTTAAGTCCCATTTGTTTATTTTTGCTTTTATTTCTTATTGCCTTTGGTATGATTTATGTCAGAGAATGTATGGTATTATGTTTTATATCTAAGTTAAAGATTGGTTATTTTCATTTGAGTATTAATAAAGAATATTAACTGGAGTTATAATACGTTAGCCTGTGTTTTAAATATACTAACAATATTGTATATTCCATAGGAAATTAATAGAAAATTGCAAGCAGTAGAATCAGGGTTGATTGCCTTACGTGAGACAAACAGACATCTAGAACACAAAGATAATGAACTTAGACAAAAGAAGAAGGAGCTTCTTGAAAGGAAAACCAAGAAAAGACAACTGGAACAAAAAATTAGTTCCAAACTAGGAAGGTATCTTTCAGCCTATTTTGGGGTAAGGGGGTTGGGTGGGTGGTACAAAAGCACTATAAGGATATTGTTAGTTATACATTGTAATGACAACACAATTCCCACCAGCACTCTGTGCACAATTTCTCTCTCAAACTTAACACCCTCCTCCTACCCAAAACATGGGACAAAGGGAGGTGAATCTTAAGTGTTGTGAGTTTTTCTGTTCCCTGATCTGCTGTTCTCATCCCTGGACCCCTTTCTGTTCTTAAAAATTATTAAGGACCTTGAGGAAGTTTTGTTTCTATGGAGTATATCTATTGATATTTACCAAATTAGAAATTCATTAAAATGATAATAAAGCCATACATTAACATATTTATGAAAAACAGTTTTCCAAACAAAATACATTTAGCAAGAAGAATGACATTGTTTTTACATTTTTGTAAATCTCTTTAGATGAAGTCAGTTGTTTTTCATATGTGCTTCTGCATTCACTTGGTTGTGAGATGTTTTGGTTGAAGTATATGAAGAAAATCTGGCCTCACATAGATATGCAGCTGGAAGGGGGAGAAGTGCTTTAATAGACTTTTCAGTGTATGTATTCTTTAATGTTACATCAAAACCTGCCAAGGTGGGCTTCCCTGGTGGCGCAGTGGTTGAGAATCCGCCTGCCGATGCAGGGGACACGGGTTCGTGCCCCGGTCCGGGAAGATCCCACATGCCGCGGAGTGGCTGGGCCCGTGAGACATGGCCACTGAGCCTGCACGTCCGGAGCCTGTGCTCCGCAACGGGAGAGGCCACAACAGTGAGGGGCCCGCCTAGCACACACACAAAAAAACCTGCCAAGGTGTGGTTTGTGAAAGTTTAATTGCAACATGGAATGTGAGCTCATCAGTGAAGTTGTGCACTCTCACTTTAAGTGCATCATTCACCCATGAATGACTGTTACATTATGCTAGCTTACTGTGAGATCCCAATTGTTCTCAGAACTTATTGTTTTATTTTGAATTTAGATATTTTATAGAAACTTGGAATATATAAGATGGGATAAAAGCTATTAGGGTGTTCAGTCTAGGGGAAAGGAACTGTGGCTTCCAGTTTCAAGGCTTTTCCCATGTCCTGTCATGACACAGCGCAGACCACTTTCTGTTGTGATTGTTCTTTTATGCTTCTTTGCTATAGAATAAAGATATAGATATTAATAACATAATAAATGACAGCTCATTGCCTTGAATAAGGTACAGGTTTACCTTGATCTGATATAAGAGTGTTTCTAAACACATTCATAAATTAAGTCATATTTAAAATGCTTTAAGAAAAAAATTTTTAAGCAAACAGTTGCCCATTAACTTTTGTTTAAAAAGTCAGTAATGTACCTTGGTTGCTTAAAGCAAGATATAGCTATTTAGTCTAACTGCCTAGAATTTTTTTCTACTTTAACCCTTCACTTCTATCTTCAGTCATCTACAAGACATTTACTGTTGGACTGCTGTATTGAACTCATTGTCTAAAGCTAAACTTTCTCCTCATAAAGTGATGTTGATTTTTGTAGTGCAGTAACCTTTCATATCCATTGTCATCCTGCTGTCTCATACCTCCAGTTACTCACTGTGGAATACTGCAGTGGTGACATGGTTAGTGGTCTCTACTTGACTAGTCTGCTTCTCCATTCAGTGCATCCAGAATACTGTCATCCAGTTTATCTTCTTTTCACGTTCCTACCCCCTTCAAGAATATCTGTTATGGCTCCCTACCTTTACTACATGAAATTTAATTAAATACTGCTTTCCTTTAGATTGGCTTTCAAGTTTTTCAAACTCTTTATTTCACTCCACCCATTCTGATTTCCTCCCTGTCTTCCCCAAAGTCTCTTCATGTACCATTCAGTCCACTCTCTACAGCATCCACCAAACTTACTCATTCTTGTTTATTTTTGCTTCCATCGTTTGTTCTTGATTTTTTCCTTGAGGCAACATGATGTAGTGGAAAGACTTGGACTTTGATGTCAAACACATCTTACAACTTAGTATCTGGGATCTTAGGTAACAACTTCTGAGCCTTAGTTTCTTCATCTTAAAGAGCAAAGTATTAACCTTTAGGATTGTTGTATTGCCTTTTCATTATTTTTTTTTACCTGTTAATCAGATCTCCACAGTTAATCTCCTTAAGGGAAGGAACTATATGTATAAACAATGTTTATCAGTTATGGGCCAGACACTATACTAAGTGTGCTGCATAATTTGCTTTTTTAGTATTCACCAGAGCCCTGTAGGAAAAGTACTGTTATTATTTACAGTTTATAGATGAGGAAACTGAAGCTCAGAAGAGTAAGTTGTTCAGTTATATTGCTCATTAGTGGCAAAGAGGACATTTAAATCCATCTTTCTGATTCCAGATCCTATACCATTAGCCACTAGCATTACCTAGACTATACTGGGCACATACTCTATCTCAAAAAATACTTTTCAATCTTGAGTGGTTGCATAAAATGATTGTTTAATCTAGAAGCTAGCACTTAACATCTGAGTAGCATTGCTAAATAGCCCACCCATAAAGCAGCAGGGGGCCTAAGAATTTGGGCTCAATCCTTGTGTTTTCTCTGATTTCCACATCATTATGCATTTCATACAGTTTAAAGCTGATGGAACAGGATACTTGCAACCTTGAAGAGGAAGAACGAAAAGCAAGTACCAAAATCAAAGAAATAAATGTTCAAAAAGCCAAACTTGTTACTGAATTAACAGACCTGTTAAAGGTAAGCCATTTTCTTAATTTTAGTCATATTTTTTTTGTTGCAGGTCGACAGCAAAATCTTAGCAAGAGATTTTCATCAGTAATTTCAGCTCTCTGTTGTTTGACATTTCTCATTATAGATCAGTAAATTGGTTTAAAGCACCCATTAAGCTAAATTATTTTATTCCAGATGACTCAAATATACAAGAAAACTTTAAAATTCTCTTAGAATAAAATTATAAAAAGAATTGAGAGAGGTATCAGTCACATTAGAAAAATGTTATTTTTTTCATGGTTTAGAATTTTGTTTTTTAAAAGAAACTGTATTGTTTTTCTTAGTTGTAAAACAAACTCATAGGGGTTTTTATTCCTAGATTTGTACTTCTTTGCATATACAAAAAGTAGATTTAATTCTTCACAATACTACAGTGATCTCTGAGAAGAACAAATTAGAATCAGATTATATGGCTGCTGCATCACAGCTACGTCTCACAGAGGTAAAATGTTTGCTTTTCGTTTTATTTTGGGGCTTCACACCAGTTTGAAAATGTGTGTGTGTGTGTGGTGGGGGTGTGTATGTATATACGTATATATGTGTGTGTGTGTGTGTGTGTGTATATATATATATCATGCCTTGCAATATGCAGTTTTTTTATGCTCTTTAATTTACAAATGTAATGCATCCTGCTGATGAGGAAGCAATATTTGAAACCCTTTGTATGTATGCTGCATTTTATGTTATTTGATTGGGGGAGGGGTGGTAATAATCAAAAAAGAGAATTAGAGTCCCTGATTTAGTCACTTGAAAACCAGAGTCTCATGTCTGCTTTCTTAACCAATTATAGTTGTTACTGTTACCAAGCAGCAACTGGTAGCTTTTATTGCAGTTTGTATCCCATAAAGTAAACTGCAGATGAGTTCTAATCAACACTACGAGTGGCCTTAGTGTGTAATCTTGGTGATTTAATCTTGTGTTAATATCTGTGAAACGATGATAAATATTGAAATAGTGGGGGGTTGGGGTGATGTCCTAAGTTAACATAAATTCCAAAGAAGAACTAGCAACAAAGTGAGTTAGTATAACAGTGGCATAGTTTTTGAGTCTTCCAAATCCTTTCCCCAAAATAGAAGAGCAACTAGGATAACATAACAGTTAACAAACAACCCATGGACAACATACACAACAGACCAAGCTTTAAGGTATCCCTATAGGTGTATTGCAGTATATTCTCACACTTAACCACCCAGGCTTAACATCAGTCTAGTTAAGGGCTTAGTCCCCAATAAAACTACCCTTACTTCAAATGCTAGCTGCAAGTTCAGAGGTCCCCAGGCCACCTGCACTTCTGACTAACTGGCTACAAATTCAAGGGTTCTTATGACTCCCCCAGGTTCTGTAATTAACTAGAGTGACTCACAGAACTGAAGAAAATGTTATATTTAACAATTACAGTTTTATTATAAACGATACAAATCCCTACTAGTCAAATGAAGAGACATGTAGGGTGAGGTCTGGGAGGGTCTTGAACACAGTTTCTGTACACTTTTCTGGTGAAATCAGGATGTGTCACCCTCCTAGCATCAGTGTGTTCACTAACCAAGAAGCTCTATGGAGCTTCAGTGTTCAGGTTATTTATTGGAGTTGCATTACCTAGGCATGATTGATTGGATCATTGGCCATGTGGTTGAACTCAATCTCCAGCCCTCCTCCCTGGAATTCAAGAGATTGGGAGGACAATTATAAGACTCAAAGCCCCGGCCCTCCCCTGTAGCCACATGATTTGTCTTTCTGGCATTGCCTTCCCCCATCCTGAGTCACTCCTTAGCATAGTAAAGTCAGGTGTGATCCTAGGAGGGGCCCATGAATAACAAAGACAGACACTCCTATCACTCAGACAATTCCTAGGGTTTTAGAGTCTTCCTCCCAAGAACCAGGGACAAACATCCATCAAATTCTATATTTTACAATACCTTTGAACTCCAAAATATAGGTGGGTAAGATCAAATCAGCAGCAGCAGCATCAAGACTGGTGTGGTATCAGAAAGTATATGGTAAGAAGCAGAGGCAAGGCTCCAAGAATCCAAAAATCAAGTCACCAACAGGTACTCATCTCTAAAGAAAAGAGGCCCCATTTGTTGTGGAAAGTTCAGCAGACCAATTTGAGAGCAGCTGAAACTGGGAGGTGACTGTAGACTCAAGAAAGGTCAGATGGTGTTGGGGTGGTGGTTCAGGCCCTGTGAACTTTCAAATTAACCGAAACTGCTCTGCAGAATAAAGCTGCTTACTGAGGAGAACTAGAACTACAGGATAGACTAAGGAGATAGTAAGCATGTATCATGTGATTATGAGGCTGACACAGTAGCTGAAGGCACAACACTCTAAACATGGGAGAAGGGAGACAGTGTAAGTAAAATGGAATATATTTGCTGATTATCCTATAGGTACTCTCAGGAAATAAAAGGATACTACTTCAGATTAGATGCTTTGGGAGAGGGAAATGAGGGAGAATTTCAATATTGTTTATAGTAGGAACCAGTATCTCAAAAAAAAGATATTAAGGCCATAAGTAAGGATATTGTGTAATATATTTTGCACATAATCTTTCAAATAAAAATAGCTTTCCTAAATGCCAAAAATACATGAAAAAGGGAGAAGGGGACAATATAAAACAGATTATATCACTGAAGATTAGCTATTTAATTTATATACATATTAAGACAAAACAATGGCAGAACTTAGGCCAAACATCAATCAATCATATCATTAAATATAAATGGAGATAATTTATCTTTTTAAAAAATTTTTTGAAGTAAATTCCCATACTATGCATAATATGAGAGGCACATCTAAAAGAAAGAGATTCAAGAAGGTTTAAAATGAAAGGACAGTGAGCACAAGGGATCATTTGGGGTCAAAAAGACTCAAAATATTAATCAAAAATATATGATAAACCTATGAATTTCTTAATTGATGCTTAAAATAATAATGGTCACCTTTGGAGGATATTAGGGAACAAGCTCATGATTTTGAAAAATGGCAAAGAAAGAATCTAACATTTATGCTATCTTTTTAATGTGAACTATTTAGGATAAACAAATGAGATGGGGAAGTTTTTCTTTACAGAAGTATTTCAGTTAACAAATGCAGAAGGAAAAAAAAAAGAAAAGAAATGCAGAAGGAATTATACTATTAGAATATCACCACCTTGTAGCTGCTAATGAATCAGTGGATCACATTAGCTGCTAACATCACAAAAAGGTAGCCAGATATTTATTTATATGTATCCTGATGCAAGGACATAACACAACACCACCTATGAACTAATCTTGTGAAAAAATGAAATTTCAATCCGATTAAGCCTCTAGAACAAGGTTTCTCAATCTCAGCACTATGTATATTTGGAACTGGATAATTCTTTTTGTGGGGGGCTGTCTTTACCAGCATCCCTGGCCTTTGTTTGCTAGATGCCAGTAGTACACTGTTCCCTCAGCTGTGACAACCAAAAATATTTCCAGACACTGCCCTGGGGAGCAGAATTACCCCCATTTCAGAACCATTGCTCTAAAACTACCAGTTTACAGGAAATACAGGAGAGCAAAAAATATGCTAAATGACTCCACAGGAATACAGTCAGCAAAATCTAGAACATAAGGTACTATACAGGGACAAATCATTTACTTTAGCACTGTCCAATAGGAATATGGTACAAGCTGTATGTCATTATAAAGTCTCTAGTGACCAAATTTTAAAAAGTAAAGAGAAATAGGTAAAATTACCTATCCATTTAATAGTATATTTAACTCAGTAAATTAAAATGTTATTTCAACATGTAATCAATATTGGAAAATTATTGAGATATTTTATAATTTTATAATAAGCCTTCAAAATACTGTAATAAATACTTACATCTGAATTCAGATGATACATTTTCATCAGAAACATTAGATTTTATAAAACTTAAGAGTTGCAAAAGTAAATTCATATACTCAGATTATTCTAAACATTTTCTGGTGGCTAAAGTGAGTATTGATTTTAAATTTTAAATTATTTTAAATTAAAAATTGTCTCTCAGAACTCTAGTCACATATGACTTGTGCCTTACTTTATTGGGCAGTGCAGTACTGTAACTAAGATAAAAAGGGGAGAGGAAATGTATAAGCTAAAAGGGACTTAAAAAAATGTGCTAACCAAATACTATGTGTGGACATTATTTTGATCCTGATTTGAGCAAAGCAACTACTTAAAAAAGAAGTTCTAAGAAATGGAATTTTGAATATTGACTCAATATTTGATAGTATTAGAGTTTACTGATAGTATTTTTTAAGTTTGATAATGTGGTTATGGATTTTTTTATCTTTTAGAAATACATTGCCGTAATAGTTACAAAGAAAATAATGTTTGGAATTGCTTCAGAATAATCCAGGGAGGGGGCCATGTGGGGAGGGAGTGTAGATGAAACTGTGATGGTCATGAGTTGAGAATTGTTGAAGAAGCTGGATGGTAGATACATAAAGGTTTATTATACTGTTCTCTCTCCTGTTTCATATATTTCTACATTTCCCATAATAAAAAGTAAATGTTTCCATTCTTGGCCATGATGAAACAGGGGCTCAGTTTACCCTCTTCTTTTAAACCACTAAAAGATGGGACAAAGTATATAAAACAAAGATTTTCAGACATTGAATAACAGGCAGCATAGGACAGTGATTCCCTAAGAGAAGGGAAAACAGAACCAGGTGAGCTCTACAATTTCCTTAGCTTATTGCCTGGAGAGTTTCTAGGCCACAATGTAGGGAAGAGGGATTTAATAGGAGAGAGCATAACAGTACAGATCCTACAGACATTAAAAGGATTTGTTCATTGAAATGAACAAATTTCTTAGATACAAGCTATCAAAGATCACTGAAGAAGGAGCTAATTAGAATAGCCCTATATTTACTAAAGAAATCATATTTGTAGTTAAAAGCCTTCCCATAAAGAAAACTACAGGCCCAGAGGCTTCACTGGTGAATTCTACCAAGCATTTAAAAGAATTAATATCCATTCTACCTGAAGTCTAGAAAAGGTGAAAAGGAAGGGAATACT
The DNA here is from genome assembly GCF_026419965.1 of Kogia breviceps. Classification (NCBI taxonomy): domain Eukaryota; kingdom Metazoa; phylum Chordata; class Mammalia; order Artiodactyla; family Physeteridae; genus Kogia; species Kogia breviceps. The sequence continues at coordinate 73,917,589 of NC_081317.1, forward strand.
TGACACATTATATGAGGCCAGCCTTAGATATCAAAACAAGACAAAGGAAAACTACAGACCAATATCTCTCATGAACATAGATGAAGAAATTCTTAATAAAATGTTAGCAAATCAAATTCAGCAGTATATAAGAGTAGTATATCCTAACCATATGAGTTTATCCCAGAAATACAAGGTTGATTTAACATGTGGAAATTCCTAAGTATAAATTCACCACATTAACTAGAGAAAAACCACATCATCTCATCTCAGTATATGCAGAAAAAATATTTGACAAAATCCAGTATCCTTGTATGATAAAAAACTTTCTGCATCTAGAAATAGGAAACTTCATCCTCCTGATACTCAGTGGTGGAAACAAGGAAAATGCTCACTCTCGCCAATTTTATTTCACATTGTGCTGGAGGTTCTAGCCAGTGCAACAAGGCAAGAAAAAGAGAAGGCTTACATATTGAAAAGGGAGAAGAAACTTGCCCATTTCAGACAAATACGATCATTTCTGTGGAAAATATTAAGGAATGTACAGAAACACTTCTAGTTGATTTAGCAAGGTTGCAGGATACAAGTTCAATATGTAGAAATCAGTTGTGGTTCCGTCTGTTAGCAATGAACAATTTGAAACTGAAATTTAAAAATACTGTGTACAATAGCATCAAAAATATTAAGTACATAGGGATGTATATATATTGGCTTGGCCAAAAAGTTCATTCGGGTTTATTTGTAAGATGTTACAAAAACCCGAACGAACTTTTTGGCCAGCCCAATATATATGACCTATACACTAAAAACTATAAAAGTAAATGGAATTGACTGTGTTCATGGATCAGTGATTCAAGATTTGTTAGAATGTCAGTGCTCCTCCAAATCTGTAGATTCTTTGGAAGGGTTTTAGTCTTTGGAAGTTGACAAGCTTATTCTAGAATGCAGTGGGCTTAGAAGAACTTTGAAAAAGAACAAATTGTATGACAGAAACTACCTAATTTTAAGACTTATTACAAAGCTACAGTAATGAAGACACCATTGTATTGGTGTAAAAATAGACATATGTATCAGTGGAACAGAGAATCCAGAAATAGATACACATATATACAGTTAGTTATTTTTTGGCAAAGATACTGAGGCAATTTAATGTAGAAAGAATAGTTTAACAAATAGTGCTGGGACAATTGAATAGTCACATACAAAAAATGAACTACAACCCTTACCTCATACCATATACAAATGGATCGTAGACTTAAATGTAAGAACTAAAGCTATAAAACTTCTTGAAGAAAACATAAGAGAAAATCTTAGTGACCTTAGTTTTGACCAAATAGAATAAATAGAACACTAAAAGCATGAATTATAAAGGGAAAGAAATCAGAAGTTATACTTCCTCAAAATTAAAAATTTTTCAGTAGACACTTAAGAAAAGGCAGGCTACACAGTGGGGAAATGTATTTGCAAAACATACATCTGACAGAGGACTTGTATTTAGATGAAGGGCTCTTACTATGGGCCAAATCTAGCCTAAGGTCTGTTTATGTAAAGTCCCTTCAAGCTAAGAATAGCTTTTGCATTTTTAAAAGCCTCCACCCAAAAAAAGAAGAATATGTGACAGACTGTATGTGGCCCTCAAAACCTAAAATATTTACTTAGTGACTCTATATAGAAAAAGTTTGCTGACCCCCGATAGATACTATAAAAAGAACTCTTAACAATCATCAATATAAGGAAGACAATTCAGTCAAAAGAACAGGCCAAAGATTTAAACATATTCTTCACTAAAGTATACAGAGAGCAAATGAGCCCAACCTTATTAGTCAGTAGGGAAATGTGAATTAAAGTCATAATGAGCTATCACCACAGACCTACTAGAATGATTTAAAATTTTAAGACTGACCAAACCAAAGTGCTGGTGAGCGTGTGGAGCATCTGCAACTTGCATACATTTCTAGTAGAGATTTAAAGTGAATAACCACTTTGGAAGACCATTTGAGAGATTCTTAAATGCTAAACATATAACTGGCATGTGATCCAGCCATTCCTCTCCCAGTATTTACCCAAGAGAAATAAAAGCATACGTCCATGAAAGACTGGTACACAAATGTTTAGCAACTTTCTTTGTAATAGCTAAAAAAAAATGAAATTCTACAAAATGCAGAATGCTTAGTGACTGAAATAAATCAGTGGTTGCCTGTGAAGGGTACAGTGGGATGGATTACAGAGGGATACACAGTTGTTGAAGGCAATAGATATGTTCATTATTGGTGGTAATGGTTTCACTGATGTACATAGTTGTCAAAATTCATCAAGTTGTACACTTTATATATGTGCAGGTTATTTATTCATTAGTTACACTTCAGAACTGAAAATTTTAAGGAGAAATCTTAAGATTTTATCACTTGTTTCACTGAAGTTTTTTTTTTAGTATGAAATTTTATATACAAGAGTAAAAAGAGTAATATAACATCCATGTGTCCAGTGTCCCTTCCAGCAGATGTAACACTTTGCCATATTTGTTGCAGGGTTTTAAGACTATTCATGTATTCAGAGTCCCCTTGAACCCTTTCCTATCCGTTCTTCTGCTTTGTTAGAAGATACTCCTTTCTGGAAGTGGTCTGTACATGATTCACTTTACACTTACCAGAAACAAACGTGTTGTGTAAAAGTGAACTGTAGTAGTATCTTTCAGTGGAAAGAGTCTTTAGAGGCTGGGTAGCCATAGGATTGCATAGATGAATGGAAAGATTAAATCAGAGTAGAAGAACAGCTTCATTATTTTGAAGCCAGCTTCTTCAAACTCTCTGGCTTCTTGAAAAAAAGCTAGAAGAAATGGGAAAAAATACAAGAATTTTGCTAGCAGGTAAGCATGTTAAAGTACGTAAGCACAAACACACCTAGCCAAAAGGAGCTGAAGGTCAGGTTCCATATCCTAGGGTTGGGTAGTTCAGTTTGAGCAAAAACCGGAGGGTTGGAAGATGGGAAAGTTCCTTCCCTCTCCCTACCCCACCCAAAGAAAAGGGGTGGAGGAAGACAGGAAGGCAGTGGATGTGTAGCAGTAGTCACTCTGAATATGTAGAAGAGATACGGCAAAGAAACTTGGGTGTGGGTGCTGGATGTGGAACAAGTTTCCAACGGAGAGTTCATCATTGTTTACTTCGTGGGAGCATAAGGGAAGTCATCTGCAGACTGTGTGTTCTCTTGGTAAATAATGATAGAGCCCATGCCGAAATTTCTTCATTGATTGAGCCTGTGAACCTGGTTGTTGAGTATGGTGTTATAGAAGAGATTTCATGAAGGAATTGACCCCTTATGCAGATATATGGAGTTTTCCGTCCAGTCACACGAGACAGTATTTGATCCTGCTGCCTGAAGTTTTGTTTTTGAATTGTCAATGAGAACTTAAGAAAATTATGGGTGTCGTGTTACAGAAGTATCACAAAATCATGTTAACTTTGGAGTAAGCCCTCTCCCAGACTTCAGCCGCTGTTGACATGGTTAGAGATACTCTTCAGCAGCCTTAGTTCACATAGATGTACTAAGATTAGGTGCAAACTGTGACTCATCCATTTTGTTAGTAGTAGTAGAAATAGTAATATTTTGAGTTGAGCTGACTACTCTGGAGAGTAGGAAAGTTCTTGTGTGGAGGTTTTGTTTTCAATCTTTGAGTCACTAATTTTTTACAAAGATGGCCACATTATACTGTCTAGAGAAATAATCTGATTAGCTGCGTGTCACTCTAGATTTTGTTACCTGGAAATAATACCCACTCAGTTCTCAGCCTCTTACTATACTCACACACACATGTTGTCAGGTTTTTCCATACTAATCTTACTTGATACTTACCCCTGGCTTTATTTTGTATTTCCTCAACAATATTTTGCAGCATGGTTTCCCTTTTTTATATGTTGATCTGAAAGTTATTAAATGCTTTTTATTCATAATTGTCTTACCAACCCTTTTGTAAGGTTCTTTTATTTCTTACACTATGTTTTGATAAGTTTTGTTACTGACTGATCATAGTCACCAACCACACATTTTAAACAGTCAAGAATGATGAGTAAAAGATACAGAGAAGAGTGTTTGGTAGCTCATTTTCTCTTTCATTTGCTCTTTTTCCTTCTCATGTTTGCTGTCACTTACCCATATTTGCTCTTACCTATTCTTCTACTGTCCTACTGCATTTGAAACAAAAAGAAATCATTTCCTTCCTTCCTTCCCTCCCTCCCTCCCCTCCTCCTTTGGACACACTGCAGGTTGTACTAAGGAACCATTACTGCCACTTCAGGATTTGTCTTTTACCCTGATCATGAAAACAAGTTCACAAAAGAAGACTGACGCAAAAATTCAGTAGGGACTTGTGAAGGAATTTAGGGATAACTAACCACCACTGAGTTTGAAACTTCCTCAAATTATTGGAAGGCAAATAGGGGAAAAAGGGTTCCAGACCCATAAAACATCTCCAGAGGTATGTCATTACCTTCTGGAATATTTTTACAACAATAAGCTGACTGAATCCAGATATGGAGTGGACAGATGGATGTACATGTTACTTGGTTTTTTACTTTGGGCAGCGTTCCTAACCACTCCAAGCCTATTGTCTTCAGCCATAGGTATTATGATACCTAACTTGCAGGGATATTTGTGATAGTAAATTTAATAACATACATCATGATGCTTAGTGTGTGCCTAGCATGAAGCCCATATTTCCTTAAGAAGTATAGCTTTACATCAGGATTAATATGACAAGAATTGGAAGTTGTTAAGTTTGTTTATCCTAATACTAAATTTAGAAATTCTGTGCTTTCATCTGATGTTCTTTCCTCTGCCGGCCTGCTTACTACTCTCCCACAAAAAACAACTTCAGAGGACTTTTTTTTCACCCAATTTAAATGAGATATATGTATTTGGCAGGAAAAAATCCTTTCCCAAGTAAATAGTATTAATGTCACTGCTTATTGTTTACTATTAGGCAGACTGAAATAGAATTTGTAAGCTTGTATATTAAAACATCAGTGAAGACCACTGATTTCTAAACTTCAAATTCTACGTTAAAATTTTAAGCTGCTTAAAAAAAAGATTAAATACTTTTCATATTTCTAAAATATATATTCAGTCTAGTATGAATGAAAACTTATGGTTAACATTCGAATTTGAAACCAGTTACATTGGAATGAAATTTGATTCTTTTCTTTATATGAAAGGAAAATTGAGGAAGAAATGTTTCGATCTACAACCAGTTTTTAAGTAAAAGCTTATGCTACCTAGAACATAGTTTAATTCCTTTCACACCAAAATGGCTTTCATTTTGTTTCACTCTTATGTTAATAAATTAAGTAGAATATTTACTGTGTGTGTTAAGTTTATGTGCAACATATATTTAGTAAGAAATTGTGAACAATCTGATTTTTTCCACTAGAGGGCCCTCTTAAGAGAAGGTTTTTCTTGTTTAGTGTCAAGGTATTTCTGTACAACTTTCATAACAATTGAACTTTATCAAAAGACTTTCAGACAAAAGATAATACGTATTCATTTCTTTCAGGATACGTACCTACAGAGTAATCTTTTCTGAGATGTTGGTGGGGGGTATTTTGTAAGTTTGCCATTTTCTCCCCTTATGTTTTACACAGATGAACTGTTTCTGTGGCCTTTTAACTGTTAAAAGCTAGATTCTATGAAGAAATGTAAATAAGCCCTTTTCACTAGCCTGAATTTACAGTGTTATCTTATATAATTGAACTCTTTCTGCATCCCACCCCCGCAGAAAACCTCAGTAAGAATTACGGGGTGGGGGAAGAACAGGTGCTATGTGAATAGTGTTACAAACATGTATGTATAGAAACAACATTGTCTTTTCTTTTTTTTTTTTTTTTTTGAATTTAGTTTTGGCTGCATTGGGTCTTCATTGCTGCGCACAGGCTTTTCTCTCATTGCGGCGAGCAGGGGCTACTCTTTGTTGTGGTGCGCAGGCTTCTCGTTGTGGTGGTTTCTGTTGTTGCGAAGCACGGGTTCTAGGCGCAAGGGCTTTAGTAGTTGTGGCTCGCGGGCTCTAGAGCACAGGCTCAGTAGATGTAGATGCGCACGGGCTTAGTTGCTCTGTGGCATGTGGGATCTTCCTGGACCAGGGCTCGAACCCGTGTCCCCGGCATTGGCAGGCAGATTCTTAACCACTGTGCCACCAGGGAAGCCCTCTGATAAAGATTTTATTAGACATATGCCACCAAACAGAAGGAAACTATTGAATTAGCTTTTGTCCTAAGCCCAGAGCCCCAGATATTCAGCTTGGGAATATTTCTTTCCCATAATGTTCTAATACTTCATTTTAGCAAGATCCAGAGGAATAGAAAGCAGGAAGAGAAGACTTTAGGAGTGTTTAGTTTTGTCTAGCTGTCCCATGTTTTGCATTTGCCTGAGTATAATAGGCTCCAGAGAGCAGAGTAAGGGTGACTGGGAGTCTTTAATTTTCTTTTATTTCTCTTGATGTGTAGGGGCCAAGGAATCCATTCAAGGAAACTTTATATTGATACTAACTGATCAGTATAAAGGCTTGCTTGCATTTTCAGATCAGTCCAGTATATATATACTTTTACTTTTTATAACTTTTGTCTTAGTTTACTTTCTTTGCTGTCAAACTTGCATGCATAAAAATTACCTCAGGACATTATTAATAATACAAATGTCCAGGCCTTGGTCCCAGAGGTCTTAATTGAATAGATCTGGCTTGTGGCTGGGACATCAATACTGTTTAACAAATCTTCCCGCTATCTCACCCCTGCCCTGGTACTTTTTGTGCAGACCGAAGTCCGATGGAAAGAGCAAACTAAGACCTGTTTTCTTTTTCAGGACCCTAATCATTTGCTATTTCCATCTTAATATCTTTAAACCATATATAAAAAAGGAGATAATACATTTCTTTAGGATGGTAATGAGGATTATATTAATTACAGTATAGGATAGGGGTGATAAACATGGTTGGCACACAGAAGGCATCCCATGATGCCCTTTTTTTTCTTTTTCATTTTTTTTTTAACATCTTCATTGGAGTATAATTGCTTTACAATGGTGTGTTAGTTTCTGCTTTATAACAAAGTGAATCAGTTATACCTATGCATATATCCCCATATCTCTTCCCTCTTGCGTCTCCCTCCCTCCCACCCTCCCTATCCCACCCCTCTAGGTGGTCACAAACAAAGCACAGAGCTGATCTCCCTGTGCTGTGTGGCTGCTTCCCACTAGCTATCTATTTTACATTTGGTAGTGTTTATATGTCTGTGCCACTCTCTCTTTGTTCCAGCTTACCCTTCCCCGTCCCCGGGTCCTCAAGTCCATTCTCTACATCTGTGTCTTTATTTCTGTCTTGCCCCTAGGTTCTTCATGACATTTTTTTTTCTTAGATTCCATATATATGTGTTAGCATACGGTATTTGTTTTTCTCTTTCTGACTTACTTCACTCTGTATGACAGACTCTAGGTCCACCCACCTCACTACAAATAACTCAATTTCATTTCTTTTTATGGCTGAGTAATATTCCATTGTATATATGTGCCACGTCTTCTTTATCCATTCATCTGTCGATGGACACTTAGGTTGCTTCCATGTCCTCCACGATGCCCTTCTTGTTACACATGAAACTTTTGCCACCTGGCTCTTGCCCACCTTGCCACTCTCATCTTTTACATCCTTACCTCTCCTCCAGCCACATTGAATTTCTTGTTCCCTAAATAAGCAGGCCCTGGAGGCTTCCGTGGCCTGTATGTTTTAAATCACCCATCCTGGGAATGCCTTCTGCTCCTCCCTCTTTAGTAATTTCTTATTTGTCCTTTTAAGATCATTCACTTGTCATAGCTTCTGTGGCCGCTCTGGCCTTCCTCCATCCCTTGCCCGCACCACACACATACTCTCTTTGCGTAATTCCTCTTTCTTTTTTAATGTGCAAAATGGGGATAATAATACTGTACAGTGCTGTGAGAAATAGGGAATGTGTGTGAAGCACCTAGCACATAAGCTTTCAGTAAATAGTAGCTGTTTCTTGTATGGTAATGTCTTTGTGTATCTTTCTTATTCACCTTTCTATGCTCAGTGCATAATAAAATACTGACATTTGATAGGTTCTCAGTAATTATTTTGTGAAGGAACGAATGGGTCCATGAATAAATGATAGCTACATGAAAGGTGCTTGGAAAACTATCAAACATTATTTAAAGGTTCTGCTTACATTTGAATGCTGAGTGTTTGGATATGAAGCCTACATACTGTATATATCAAATTTTATTAGAGTATAATTATACATAGCTAAATTAAACTTTCAGAAAAAGGCAGTTAAATTTAAATTTCAGATCTCTTATGGATTCAAGAAATGCCATATTAATGTCCCAATATATTTTGAAGTTTAAGTTCATATTTAACCTTTACAATAAAATCAGCCATGGTTTGAGATATGTTTTCAGATGATTTGCTTATCACAATAAAAATTCAATAATATATTTGATATAATGTGGTGGTTTAATAAAATAGCCCTCTGATTTAACAGTAACATACAAATTTTCAAAATATTTTTTTCTTGTATTAGCAACATTTCATCGAGTTGGATGAAAGTAGACAGAGATTATTGCAGAAATGCAAGGAACTTATGAAGAGAGCCAGGCAAGTATGTAACCTGGGTGCAGAGCAGACCGTTCCTCAAGAATATCAGACAGTAAGTATAAAAAGTATATAACTCTACAAGCTAACATTTAAGACAGTTATTTTTAAGCTTAAAGTGTGTTAGGCATTGTACTGGGCCATGAAAAACACAATGTGCCATAAAATATGAGATCCCCCCCACCCCGTGCCACCATTTTTAAACTGAGTATGTATGTAAAGTAATTTTGCTCAACGAATGTCACTGTACTCAGACTTGGACACCAGTCAGTCTTATTGCTTCATACTAAAGTTATTAAAACATGGGTGTTATTTTGCAAAATTATTAATGCCATAACATTCATTCTTCCAGTAAAAAGCTTTTTTCCCCAAGCATCCTTTTAAGAGGTAGGGTCAGGAGATGGGTTATAGCTTTTCATGGAAGCGTAGTACCAGTAATTGATATATAAGGAACGGTAAACAGAGGTGATATTTAGACAAACGAAGGCAAAATGAAAATGTTTTCCTGGAAATTAGGGTGTTTATTTACGGTTGAGTGGGAGCTGAATCTTTATGGCTGACATCTGTTGCTAAGGAAAAAAAGGGCCTTTCTTTCTTTACATTATGCGTATTTTATACTCTGACATATCATTCAGTTAGTAAAATGAGAAGATACTGCCCTTTCTTCCAAGTTCCACCATTAATTAGGTAGCTCTGTGACCCAAAGCTTTATCTGACAGGTAGGAATAATACCTTACCTACATACTTACTCTTTCAGAATAATGTCAAAGTAAAATTAGAAATAAAATTTTAAATATCTGGTATTTGTGTGGCTTTTTTAATTTTTAATTTCAAATGTTATCTATTTCAGTAGATAATGAAGTGTCTGCTAAAGATATAAATAGAACTGGAAATAAAACTTATTTGGATTATAACTTTCATATCCTCAAAGATTGTGTTTTATGCTATCAGACCCAGAAACTAGGGAGAATAGATCTGTTTGGATACATAGTAGGAATTTAGTAGATATTTATAAGACAATTGAGGGGCTATTGTTTCTAAAAATAAGACTTCTCCAGAATACATTGTGTTATAAAATAAGTAAATATTAGTATAATATCTGTACTAATTTTTTCTTTCAGAAAGTAGCATGATTCTATCCTTGATACATGGTACTGTTTTGAAAGGAACAAGATTAGAACATAGTTCATGAGTTCATTAAAAATGTATTGATTACCTTCTATATATCATGCACTGAACAAAATACACATACTTCTCTCTTGAAATTTATATTCTGATCTGGAGGGTGGGGAAGACAAATCAAAAAGCAAACAGATTATGTCGGGGATAGCAAGAGGTACTAAGAAGAAGAATAAAATAAGGTAAGGGGCTAGAGTGTCAGGGAAGGCTCCTTTGAGAAGATACTATTTTAGAAGAGTCCTGAATGAAGAGAAAAAATCAGTCAAGTGAAGGTTTGAAGGAAAAGCATTCCAGGCAGAGGAAACAGCTCATACAAAGCTCCTGAGGCAGAAGTATACTTGGCCTGTTTCAAAATAGAAAGAATCTCAGTGGGGCTACAATTTATAATCCAAGCAGAAAAGGAGGGCAGAAGCCAGATCCTGTAGGGCCTTATAGACCATAGAAGGAATTTGGGCTCTATTTTGAGATGGAATCCACTGGAGAATTTTAAACGGAAGAGTTACAGAGGTAGGACATCTTCAGTTTGTAAAAGAGCACTCCAACTGCTATATGGAAAATAAAGTAGGGATACCAGAATGGAAGCACAAAGACCATTTAGAAGATTATTGCTTTGGACCAGGCAAGAGATTTTTGTGGCATGGATTAGGGTGGAAGCATTAGAGACAGAGCAGTTTACAGACTTGAGGTATCTTTTAATGACAGAACCAGCAGGACTTGCTAGTGGATTTGAGTTGAAGGGTAAGAGAGAGAACCCCTAAATTTGTTCATTTACTGAGATGGAAAAGATTGAAGGACAAATCAGTTTGCTCAAATTGGTGGGGAAGGTGAGGAAGTTGAAGACTGGTGTTTCACCATCTTAAATTTGTCTATTAAAGAGTCAAATGAAGATACCAAGTGTTTGGCACATGAGTTCAAATCTCAATGGACAGGTCAGATTCAGCAAAATATACTTAAATATCTGAAGGCCTATAGAAGTTGAACTGCTTTCCAAAAGGTTAAGGAAAAAAAGACAGGTTAAGATATTAGATTAATGCAGTGTGTTAGGATCTCTTTCAAGGTTTCAATATTTGTTTTGTACATTGTAGTACATAAACTTTTGCAGGTTGTGCTGAAAAAACAATGTACTGCTTTGCCTCGCCCCACAATAAAGTGTCTCTTCTAATTTGTCTCTGTGGCATGGTCTCAGAAGATAGTACTGTGGTGAAATTCTGCTGTCAAAGTAATTGGATTCTTAGGATGCTTTTGTAGTTCTTCACAAGTACAGTATAAAGTTCTAACTTCTTGCTCTCTTTCAATGCCCCACATATTCTGGACCCATTCTACCAATTCAGCAAGTACCCACCATTCCAAATGGACACAACTCCTCACCCCCCATGGTATGCAGTGCTCATTCTTTTTTCCAAGCTCCTGTCTCCCCTCTGCCTTACTTTTCCCTAGCCATTTGCTTTAAGTCCCAGAGATGGAATCTGGGCCTGAATTCTCTCTTGTAGCTCCTGTAGCATGAACTGATACTTCCTTTCTCTGAATTCCATTAACCTGTATGATATGTACTGCTTATTTTAATACTCAACATCAATACATTGCCTTAAGGTGTTAGCCCGTGTTATTAAGTATATACATTTTGTTTTCTTTTAAAGCATAAGCTTTTTGAAAGCAAAAAGCCATGTTTATAATTCATTTGATTTCTTAATGTGTGCTAGCATGCTGTTCAACACATAGTAGATACTACTTACTCAGAATATTTTTCTTTTAACTATTTGAATTGAACTATTTTCACTGTACTATCTAAAATGATGGACAATTTTTTTCTTGTTTAGGCTTTTCAAGATCTTCCAAACACCTTGGATGAAATTGATGCTTTATTAACTGAAGAAAGATCAAGAGCTTCTTGCTTCACAGGACTGAATCCTACAGTATGCCTCTTTCCCTAATGCCCACTGCAGTCACCACAGCCTCCCCCAAACACAAACATGCGCGCGTGCGCGCGCACACACACACACACACACAGAGTTCCCTCCAGTACTTGCCTCCCACTCTGTACTGGAGCTCTTGGTAATAATAAGCTAGACAGCAGGAACAATGTGCTTTTAAATGCCAGATTCTGAATCTATTATAATTTTAAATAGATTCTTCCTAAGGAACACAGTGTTCTGTGCCTTTTCTTTATAAAAAGAATACTTGGGCTAACCTGAAATACTGCAATGTCTATTTTTTCAAGGATAAAAAAATGGCATTTTCAGTATGTTACAAGAACATAAATTAACTGCATACAAACAATGCAACAAAAGTGGCATTTTCAGTTAATGTTTTAATTGATGCAAAATTTTCTATAATTTTATCCTTTGGTAGATTAATCTTAAAGATTTTTTTTCCTGCCAGGTTGTTGAGGAGTACACAAGAAGAGAAGAAGAAATAGAGCAATTAACTGAGGAACTAAAGATAAAGAAAGTTGAACTGGATAAATACAGGGAAAACATTTCACAGGTAATTATTCAACCATTTATCATATGGGAATGCAGAATAATGCAAAATGAAATGATACATTGCATTTTTTCTTAGAAGCGTATGTTCTCATGACCAGATTGATATTGATATTAAATTTGTTTTATATAAAATTTTGTATCAATGCAATAACACTTTAAAATTGTGTTTTTATATTGCCTTTACTTGCAGGTAAAAGAAAGGTGGCTGAATCCTTTAAAAGAGCTGGTAGAAAAAATTAATGAAAAATTTAGCAATTTTTTTAGTTCCATGCAGTGTGCTGGTGAAATTGATCTCCATACAGAAAATGAGGTAAAGTTGCATTTGAAATATTTCCTGGCAAGTAATTTTAATTATATGCTAAAAAGTACATGTAAATTGTTTATTTACTGTAAAGTTATATCTGTGAAAATTTGGCTTACAAAAATTTGTCCAAAGGAAGGAAAAGACCATATATGGGATTCCATCAGGCTCACTTTTTTTTTTTTTTTTTTGGTGACATTTGAGATTAGTGACTAATACCTTACAAAGTCTTTTCATATCCAGTCTAAGTAATGGTTATTCAGGTGTGGTAAGCAAATGCATTGCTTTTTGAATCTGCTACTCAGGTTTGAAGAGTCATAAACAAATTGGCAAACATAACTGAAATATAGTATAGTATCAGTGGTTTCCTTTTGATCAAAAATTTGAGTTCACAAGAATAAAAATATTTAGAAATTTGGTACTAATTTCTTGAGCTATACATTCATGCATTGCAGTTGTGGGTAAAATAAGATTTCCATTAAGAAATGTGTAAAGAGGGACTTCCCTGGCAATCCAGTGGTTAAGACTTAGCCTTACAGTATAGGGGGTGTGGGTTCAATCCGTGGTTGGGGAGCTAAGATCCCACATGCCTCTTGGCCAAAAAGCCAAAACATAGAATAGAAGCAATATTGTAACATACTCAATAAAGACTTCAAAAATGGTCCACATCAAAAATACATATACATATATTTTTTAAATGTGTAAAGAGATGAACTGGGATGTGCTTCAAAATAATTGGGAAAGAGGAGTGGGTGGAGTTATAGATGAAACAAGATTGGTCATGTATTGATGATCATAGTTGAGACTGGTTGATGGTAGATACATTAAGCTTATTTTAGGGTTCTAATTTTGTAAATGTTGAAACTTTTCCCTTATAAAGCAAGGTAGCACCTTTATTTCCCCTCAGGAACTTTATTATCTGCTTAGTGTGAGACATAAGGATAGCAAACATCATTTCACTTTAAGTTTTAGTAAGATATTAGACCTGCCATGAGAATTTTTATCTACTCTACATAGTGTGGGCTTGTTAGAAGGAAGAGATGTGTTATAACAAATATAATTTATAATATACATTCTATGTACCAGACACTGCCAAGCACTTCTAGGTTTATCTTGTTTAATCCTCAGAACCATTCTATAAAGCAGAATGGTTTAAAACTGTATTTTATAAATAAACTGAAACAGTAAAATATTAGAACCACTTACTCTCTGCAAGCTCTAGAGGTCTCCAAGGATCTATTTAGATAAAACTAATATCATGAGGTTTTAAGTTCTTTACTCTTATAATTGATTTATTCAGTCTATTTTCAAAAAATTGTATGAAATTACCAGAGAAAACTCTCACCTTTCATCAGCTTTTAAAATGTTTTATAGGAAGACTATGATAAATATGGAATTCGAATTAGAGTCAAATTTCGCAGTAGCACTCAACTGCATGAATTAACTCCTCATCATCAAAGTGGAGGTGAAAGAAGTGTTTCTACCATGTTATACTTGATGGCACTTCAGGAGCTTAATAGATGTCCATTCAGAGTAGTTGATGAAATCAATCAGGTATAGCTTATTCTTTTATTGGGTTTCACTGTATCTTGTAATAGATTTAAATCTAATCATTATTATTGTCATTGTTTAGGGAATGGACCCAATCAATGAACGGAGAGTGTTTGAAATGGTTGTAAATACTGCTTGTAAAGAAAACACATCTCAGTACTTCTTTATTACACCAAAGGTAGGTAATAGGTAACCTAAAAATACTCATACTCAGAAGTCCCTCGTGGCTAAAACATGTAGCAGATTTTGGCCCAATATGTAAATATGAACACTCCCAAAATAGAACTAAAAAGATTATAGTAATATTTATATTATTAAAGGGGACAAGTTCCAGTGACATACTTAATCAGAAACCTTGTTATCAGAGGAAGAAATGTAGGAGGCATAGCATTATGTTCTAGAACTGAGATTTCCTCCATGCTTTTGGCACTTATTCTTCCTCTAAAGAAGTTCCTCTTTTAGCACTAAAAAATGACAGGAGAATATAAACCCTAAAACGCTGGTCCTTCTCGTTTCCCCGGAAAGGTCTGTTTTGGTGGTGTGCTCTGCCCTTTTTTAATTCACCAGTGCCACTGACTTGGCCCAGAGGCAGTCCTGAGTACCCCATGATCTTCTGTTCATATATTAACTTTGGGGGAAAAAAAAGAAAGAATTATCTTCACAGAGAATTTTCCATAAGCTAGGACCATTACAATGGGAAATTTTCTTTTGTGGGTCAATTATAAAACTGATGTACAGTAATCAAAGATGTATTTATTAATGTAACAGATTTTTTTAAAGTGTTAAATGAAAAATTTCATTGGAAATCCCATCTTAAATTCCATTTTTTATTGAATAGTATAATCTGTCTTCTTTTTCCAGCAGATACCCTGTGGAGTAGCTAGATCTGTTAATTCCCTATTGTTTACCAAACATGTTGGCCTATAAACCAAACCTCCCTGTTATATACACTTTTCAGGCTACCGATCTCTTACAGTGCCTCACCATAGAAGTTGCTTGAGAAGTGTTTTGTGGATAAAAGAGTGAAAGTATCCTAGGGAAATTCTGGAGGACACACTTTTCCAGGGTCAACCTAAGAAGTTGTATGATCCCATTTGGCCTATGAATATAGAGGGCTCCCAAGGCATTTTGATGATTCCTTAGGCCATGCTTCAGATGTGCTAATTCAAATGAGGATACAGTCGGGCAGGGTGTATATTGAATTGAGAACTTAAGAGTTTCATTCATATTACAAATAAAATAATATATTTGACTATACACTTGTAAGGTGGGAAAGTTGTGCTTCTTAACGGAAAGCATTATATGACAGTTTGTTTGAACACTTACAGCTCCTGCAAAATCTTCCTTATAATGAAAAGATGACGGTGTTATTTGTCTACAATGGTCCTCATATGCTTGAACCAAACAGATGGAATTTAAAGGCTTTCCAAAGGAGGCGGCGCCGTATTACATTCACTCAGCCTTCTCAATAAAAGTAAAGGGCAAGAACTTTGGGACTTTTCTGTTAAATCCTGTATATAAGTGTGGCTCAACTGAATAAAAGTTAGGAGATTCATTAAGACTAAAAGATCAGTTATTTTTGGAAACCCGCTATTAGATACAAATGGGTCGATCAAAAGAGACCATAATAACTTCTTTCTGTGGAACATCATCTGGTAGTAAAAATTAAGTCTTCTTGAGTCCTTAGCACTCTGACCGTAAGTCATTGTGTCCCCATTTTTAAAAGTATTTGCTACTCAAATCAAAGGTACGGTGGAAGGGCTTATCAATTACAAGAAGTTTAGTTGACATGGTAACCCTGAGCTTTACTTGCAAAGTAATTTTAACTACTTTTAGAGTCTAAAGATGACTCCACAGCTTAAGTCATAGTTTCTCCCATTGTTATATTTAATTTTTAAAATTTGATATGGAAATGTCTAGTCTAATGTATAGTAATAATTTATGGCAAATCTATTCATTTCTTCCTATTAAAAAGATTACCTTATCGCCACTAGGAAATGGAATTTTATGAGCCTTTTAAAAAAGTTTTATGAAACTTGATACTATAATTATATTGGTATCTCAAAGGAGGGAAAAGTATTGGGGTTCAAAAATGGTAGCAGGACTTCTTTGAAATGCCACAAGGTGGCCACTAGATGATGCAAAAAATGCAACCAAAAGATTGACAGAGAATAAAATCAAGTGCCAAGGGTTTTTAAAGAATAACCCTGTAAAATGTGGGTGAGGTGTTTTGGGTTATGGTGGTTTTTTCCTTTTTTTAATTTAAAGTCAATTGTATTTTACATCTTAAATTTCTAAAGCATTTTCATAATTTTTTTAGTAAGATTTTTTCTTAAGATTTCATATACTGGTTTCTACAATTTATATTTGAAATTTCTCAGTGTTATGTAAAGAGTGAGTTAAAGCATTGATTTGTTTAAAACCATAATGTTTTTAGAATCTAAGCTTATATAGGTCCTAAAACTTAGTGTTGATCCTACCCCATTATCTTAGAAAATCTAGCTTAAACTGTTCTTTAAACATGAAAGAATTAGATGAGAAAATCATTTGTTTATCTCTGCGTTACACTAATTAACAGTGCCAAAGCAAATTCTATTCTGTTAAATATTGTAAAATAACGGACTAGGTCAAGGACATATCTTTGAACAATGGACTGGATCTGTGCCGGTAATAACAGAATTATTTTTTTTTTGACTTGGCAGCTTGACTAAATTGAAGAATTGCAGTCAATTTGGGTTTTTGTATGTTCTTAAATAGCCACTGAAATTTATATTCTTGTTAGGTCAAAAAATAAACCTCTTACTTGGACATTTTCTCTTTAAAAAGCTATTTTTTTCTTCATAAAAATTTAAAAGAGCCTTCCCCTCTTAAACTAAGTCTAATGCATATACTATGAAAATATTTTAAAATAACATTTTTACTAGTGCAAACAACTCATGTAAACCTTGAAAACCTTCATAACATATTAGTAAATGGATGTTGTTACCAAATGTTTTTGTTATTTAATACTTCGTTTTCCACCAAAGTATCTTTACTAATATGTGCTTGGTGTAGTTTGTTTATTGTCTGAGTTAGTGCCAGTCATCTTATTTCTGCAAAATGATTATCAATGTGAAAAAGAAGTTTGAAGATTAGGTTGTTTGAAAATAAAATGGTCAACTACCTTTCAGTTTACATATGCCAATAGTTATTCCATACATTGTTTATACGCATTTCTCTCTTTTTAGTGGACAAATATTTGGTTTTACATTGAATGTTGAGCTGTGAAGAATAGTAAGTCTAGCACATTAGTCTCAGCCACTTGAAGCTTCACATATTTTCAGTAAAAGTTGATTTGAATTACATACAAATTGTAAAAACTTCAAATAACAGTCTGATTTGATGAATAAAATATTTAAAACCCTAAGGTGACAAGCAAGTATTTTTAATGACAAAATCTTCATTGATTTGCCTAAGGAGAGAAATTAAAAGGTTTTTAGCGTTAAGTAAAAGGAAAGATTTCTTGCTGCTTTCTAATTGTCTTTTGGACATGTGCTTATTTTCTTTGGAGTATGAATCTTCAGTCTGTAAAAAAATGTAATTTGAGGGAATTCCCTGGTTGTCCAGTGATTAGGACTCCACACTTTCACTGCCGAGGGCCCGGGTTCAATCCCTGGTTGGGGAAGTAAGATCTTGCAAGCTATGAAGTGCAGTGAAAAAAAAAAGTGTAATTTTGTCCTGCTATTGTGTGTGTGTGTGTGTGTGTGTGTGTGTGTGATGGGGAAAAAACTCGTTGTGGGAAATGCTACTTTGTTGGAAATAAATGCATATTTTCATATTCTTTTGTTGTATGTCATTTTAAATAAGAACTGTTTTTATATACTTTGAACCTTCTTCGTAAGAGTCATTTTGGTTTTCAGATTTGCTGAAAAGTCTATTGAATGCCTACCATTTACAGAACAGTGTTTGGCAGTCCATGTTCAAAAGGATAGAAAATGTAGTCCCTTGTTTGCCTGCAAGGAAATTAGTCTAAATGAATCAAGAAATTTTTTTTAAAAAAAGGTTTAAACCACCTAAAGAAACCAGTTACAAGGCAAGTATAAATATTTTTAGGTTGAAACCTTAGATGGCCTTCAAGAGAGCCTTGAATATGTCATCCTTACTTATGTGTCTATGTGCCTAGTTAAACTTCAGCCACTCTGTTACTCAAGAGGGGGAGGGTGAATACTGGGGACAAGCAGGAGTCTCTGCCACAGACCCAGAGATAACTGATTACCCTATGGCCTATTGACAGTGTTTTCAGAGAAAAGACTTGGTAGGTTGTCCATCACCCTCATAAAAATCCAGTTGTCACAGCCTTCAAGATTTCTACCTATCTCCCCACTCTACCCTGATCTAAAATAACATCCCTAAGCTGCTCTGCTGTGCTCTTACCCTGGTTTCTCTTCATAGCATTTATCACTACTTATCATTATGTATTTTGTTCCTTGTCTGTCTTCTTCACTACAATATGAGTTCTCTGAAGACAGACTTTTTTGTGTTGATTGCTGCCTCCCCAGGACAAAGAAAAATGCTTATCAGTACATAGTAAGCACTCAGTAACTAGCATGAATGAATGCCCTTTCTCCCAACACTGACAGATATTTGAGCATATTTATTCTGTTCATGTAGTCAATCCTTATTTACATGTACCACTGGGAAAGCACTATGCTGTGTATTTTGAATAAAAATTAGAGCCTGCATATGATTCCACTGTCAAGAAACTTAGTTTAGGGTGGGGATTCCGGTTCAAGATGGCAAACCCCATCTTGAAGATCTTGAACTCACCTTTTCCCACAGACACACTGAGTCTACAGCTACATATGGGAAATTCCTCTTAAAAACAAGCTAAAGGCTGGCTGAGTGATGACTACACATCAGGCAAGCAAGAAAATCACGTCGAAGACGGTAGGAGAGGCTGGAACACAAACTCACCATAAACCCCACCCCTGGTGGGCCCAAAATTGGAAGAGAACTCAAAACCTGGAGCTTCTTGATGAGGAGTGAAGGGTTTGAACCCCACATCAGGCACTCCAACTTTTAAGACCTACACCTGGAAGACAAGCCACAATCTAATTTTGATAACCATTGGGGCTTATGTCCCGAGACCCAAACTGTAGTGATCTGAAAAATGGCTCTTAAAAGGCTGGTGTGCTCAAACTCACCAACCCCAGGTCCCAACTTAGAAGCAACATATCACACCCAGACATAAAGTGAAGAAGGCTCACCTGCTTGAACTGAAGCATCAGCCTTCCTGAGGGCAGGCATCTACTTTGACATGCGCATCTGGGAGCTGGCTAGGACATTCTGGGGACAGAGACTGGCAAGTGCTATTTTCATGCTCTCCCTTTGCTGTGCTCCAGAGCACAAGTGTCTCTCGGGTGAGGGCTTTCACATGCATCTGATGCCCTTTATTTTGCTGGCCGCTGCCTGGAGGACACCTCTTGATCGCCTAGCTCTGGAGGCCAGCGTAGCTTGTGTTCGTGGTCCCATGGGACTATAAGAATCAGTGTCACGAGAAAAATCTGGTGCCCCAATTTTTGTGGCTACTGCTAGCGAGCACCTCTATACCACCTGACTCTGGTAACCATGGGGCCTATGCCAGTGGGTCCCACAAGACAATAATCAATGGAGAAAGTTCTTAAATAGCTACCATCCCCAGAGAACAGCAAGAGGCAACAGACCCAGGAGCTCAGTCTGTGCAGAGGGCCTATTAAAAATGGCTGCAGCCTGAGGGACAGGCTTCTGATTAATCACACATCTGGGGGCTGTCAATATTTTCCAGAGGTCTGGGAGAGGGGATACTATCTTCAAGTTCTCCCATTGCCATGCTCCAGAGTGCCAGTGTCTCCCAGAGGGGAGCTTTACACATGTCTGGTATCCTGGTTTTTATATCTGGTCCTCACTTCTTGCAGCTTCTGCCCCAAGAGACAGCCCTTGATTGGCTGGCTGTGATGGCCAGTGGGGCTTGCATTCCTGGGCCCCACAGGACTGTGGCTATCACAGAGACAGTTCTTGGCAGAACACTGCACACAGAGCAGACTGAAGTATACCCTCACCCCAGTCTTTCTGTGAAGTAGGCCTCTTTACTTGTCCTGGAACTTTGGCCTGAGAAGCAGGCTTCAAATTTGGCACACATCAAGTGGCCTACACAAAATTCTCAAGGGATATAGGCTATGGATGCCATCCTGGTGCTCTCCCTCTGCCTTGCTCCAGCTTGCTGGTGTCTCCCCAAAAAGAGCTTATACACTTGTCTGGAGCCACAGCTATTTTGCCACCCAGGGATACCTCCCGATTTTCCTGGCTCTGGTAGCCAACAGGGTTTACACTTGGAGTCCCACAGGACTACATATATTTCCATAGTATTAAAAGCTGCTGCCTGAGGATCTGGCTTCCTATCAGCCTGAATCTAGGTAGTGAGAACCTCCCCCTGGGACATGGACAGGTCTTGGCACACCCTCAACTACTGGGCACTATTAACAATATAATAGGTGCTTGGACAATCACAAAGGTTTGAGAGAAAACCAAAGGCTAGGGCAGGGTTGAGCAACTTTCATCTGCTACACAAAGCCATTCCTTTAGGACTAAGAGAAGTGGTGGTTTTATCTACTGCACACAGGGAGTCAAGAAAACGAAGGAACAGAGGAATATGTTCCAAACAAAATTACAAGATAAAAGCTCGGGGGGAAAAGGCTTAATAAAATGGAGATAAGTAATTTATGTGATAAAGGCTTGAAAGTAATGATTATGAAGATGCTCAACAAACGGGAGTAGAATAAATGAACACAGAACTTCAACAAAGAGTTGGAAAACATAAGAAGGTATCAAATAGAAGTCACAGAGCTGAAGAATAGAATAACTGAACTGAAAAGTACACTAGAGGGTTCAGCAAGAGACTAAACAAAGTAGAAGAAATAATCAGCTAACTTGAAGACAAGGCAGTGGAATTCTCCCTATCAGAGCAGCACGAGGGGAAAAAAATGAAAAAGAAGATAGTTTAAGGACTTAGGGAACCATCAAATAGGGTAACATTCACACTATAGGGCTCCCAGAAGGAGAAGAGAGAAAGGGGCAGAAAAATTATTTGAAGAAACAATAGCTGAAAAGTTCCCTAAATTGAGGAAGAAAATAGCAATCAGATACAAGAAGGCTAGAGAGTTCCAAATAAGAGGAACCCAAAGAGATCCACACCAAGACACATTTTCTTAAAATGTCAAAGGTTAAAGTTAAGAAGAGAATCTTAAAAGCAATAAGAGAAAGCCAACTTGCTACATACTATCAGCAGATTTTACAGCAGAAATTTTGTAGGCCGGAAGGGAATGGCACTCTTTCAAAGTGCTGAAAGAAAAAAAAAAACTTCCAACAAAGAATACTCTACCTGACAATGTTATCATTCAGAATTAAAGGAGAGATAAAGAGTCTTCCAGAGAAGCAAAAACTAAAGGAGTTTATCACCACTAAACTGGTCTTATAAAAATGTTAGTGGGACTTCTTTAAGCTGAAAAGAAAGGGTATTAATTAGTAATAAGAAAATATATGAAAGAATAAATCTCACTGGAAAGATAAATATAGAACAGGATTAATCACTGTTAAGGCTAGTATGAAGGTTAAAAGACAAAAGTGGTAAAAATAACATTACAATAATTAACAAAAGATTAAAAAAATATAAATGTAGGGGCTTCCCTGGTGGCGCAGTGGTTGAGAGTCCGCCTACCGATGCAGGGGACATGGGTTCGTGCCCCGGTCTGGGAAGATCCCACATGCCACGGAGCGGCTGGGCTCGTGAGCCATGGTTGCTGAGCTTGCGCGTCCGGAGCTTGTGTTCCACAATGGGAGAGGCCACAGCAGTGAGAGGCCCGCGTACCGCAAAAAAAAAAAAAAAAAAAAAAAAAAAAAAAAAATATATATATATATATATATATATATATATATATGTAATATCAAAAACATAGAAGTTGGTTGGTTGGAATAGAGTAAAAATGTAGAGCTTTAAAATGAGATCAGTCTTAAGTTGTTATTGACTTAAATAAGACTCCTACAGATATAAGTTGTTATATGTAAGCCTCATGGTAACACACGGCAAAATTTTGTAGTAGATATATAAAAGATAAAGAGAAAGGAATTTAAGTCTACCAGTAAAGAAAGTCATCAAACCACAAAGGAGGAGAGGAAGAGAAGAAGATGAGAACAGAGGAACTACAGAACAACCAGAAAACAATGAACAAGTGGCCATAAGTTCCTACCTATCAATAATTAAGTGTAAATGAACTAAATTCTCCAATCAAAAGACATAGAGTGGATGAATGGATTAAGAAAAACAAGACCCATCTATATACTATCTACAAGAATCTCACTTCAGATTTATAGACACACACAGACTGAAAATGAATCAGTGGAAAAAGATATTTATTCCATGCAAATGAAAACAACAAAAGCAGGGGTAGCTATACTTATATCAGGCAAAATAGACTTTAAAATGAAGAATGTAATGAGAGACAAGGGCATTCCAAAATGATAAAATGGTCAATCCAACTAGGGGACATAATATTTGTACACCCAACATAGTAGCACCTAAATGTAAAAAGCATATATTAAAGACCTAAAGGGAGAAATAGACAACAATACAATAATAGTAGGAGGCTTTAATACCCCACTTATGCCAATGGATAGATCATCTAGGCAGAAAATCAATGAAGAAACCACAGCCTTAAATGACAAATTAGACCAGGTGAACTTAACAGATATATACAGAACATTCCATCCCAAAGCAGCAGTATATACATTCTTCTGAAGTACACATGGAACATTCTCTAGGATAAATCATATGTTAGGCCACTAAACAAGTCAATAAATTTAGGAGAACTGAAGTCATATCAAGCATCTCTTCTGACCACAGCAGTATAAAACTAGAAATCAATTACACGAAGAAAACTGGAAAATGCAAAAATATGTAGAGATTAAACAAGATACTACTGAACAATCAATGAGTCAAAGAAGTCAAAAGAAAAAAAATACCTTGAGGGACTTCCCTGGTGGTGCAGTGGTTAAGAATCTGCCTGCCAATGCAGGGGACACGGGTTCAATCCCTGGTCCAGGAAGATCCCACATGCTGTGGAGCAACTAAGCTCATGTGCCACAACTACTGAAGCCCATGCACTCTAGAGCCCACGTGCCACAACTACTGAGTGCATGTGCTGCAACTACTGAAGCCCGCACACTCCAGGGCCCGTGTGCCACAACTACTCAGCCCACATGCTGCAACTACTGAAGCTCATGCACCTAGAGCCCGTGCTCTGCAACAAGAGAAGCCACTGCAATGAGAAGCCCGTGAACCGTAATGAAGAGTAGCTCCCACTTGGCGCAACTAGAGAAAGCCTGCATGCAGTAGTGAAGACCCAATGCAGCCAAAAATAAAGATTAAAATTTAAAAATTTTTTAAAAATACATTGAGACAAAAAAAAAGAAAAGAAACAGAACATAACAAAATTTATGGGTTGCAGCAAAAGCAGTTAAAGAGGGAAGTTCATAGCTATAAACATACCTCAAACAACAAGAAAAGTCTCAAACAACCTAACTATATACCTCAAGGAACTAGAAAAAGCAGAACAAAGACCAAAGTTAGTAAAAGGAAGGAAATAACAAAGATCAGATCAAAAATAAATGAAATAGAGACTAAAAAGACAATAAATGAGATCAAGGAAACTAAGGGCTGCTTTTTGGAAAGATAAACAAAATTGACAAAACTCTAGCCAGACACACCAAGAGAAAAAAGAGGACTCAAATAAATAAAATCAGAAATGAAAGTGGTATCAATTATATAATATAATCAATTATAATTGATACCACAGAAATACAAAAGATTAGAAGAGACCAATATGAACAATTATACACCAACAGATTGGATGATCTACAAGAAATGGATAAATTACTAGAAACATAACAACCCTTCAAGGCAGCTGTGAAGAAATAGAAAATCTTAACAGACTGATTACTAGTAACAATATTGTATCAGTACTCAAAACCTCCCCAACAAACAAAAGTTCAGGATTAAATGGCTTCATTGGTGAATTTTACCAATCATTCTAAGAAGAAATAATATCAACCCTTTTCAAACTCTTCCAAAAAATAGAAGAGGAGGGAACTCTTCTAAACTCAATGTATGAGGCCAGCATTACCCTGATACCAAAACCAGACAAGGTTGCCACAAGAAAAGAAATTTTCAGGCCAATGTCCCTAATGTACACAGATGTAAAAATCCTCAACTAAATATTAGCAAACCAAATTCAACAATACATTAAAAGGATCCAGTGGGATTTATATCAGGGATGCAAGGATGTTTCAATGTCCACGTTAACAAAGTGAGTGGTAAAAATCATACGATCATCTCATTAGATGCAGAAAAACATTTGACTGAATTCAACATCCATTCATGATAAAAACTCTCAACAAAGTGGGGATAGAGGAAACATACCTCAACATAACAAAGACCATATATGACAGACCTACAGCTAACATCATATTCAACAGTATAATGCTGAAAGCTTTTCCTCTAAGATCAGGAACAAGACAAGGATGCCCACTTCCACCACTTTTATTCTACATAGTATTGAAAGTCCTAACTAGAGCAATTAAGCAAGAAAATGGAATAAAAGGCATCCAAATTGGAAAGAAAGAACTAAAACTCACTATTTACAGATGACATAATATAATATGTAGAAAACCCTTAAGACTCTACAAAAAAAACTGATAGAACTAATAAATGAATTCAGTAACGTTTCAGGATACAGGATTAATGCAAAAACTCTTACATTTTATATGCTAATAATGAACTGTCAGAAAAAGAAATGAAGAAAACAATCCTTTTTACAATTACATCAAAAAGAATAAAATACCTAGCAATAAATTTAACCAAGGTGAAAGACATGTATACTGAAAAGTACAAAATGTTAAAGAAACTGAACACAACACAAATAAAAAGATACCCTGTGCTAATGGATTGGAAAAAATGTTGTTAAAATGTCCGTACTACCCAAAGCAATCTACTAACTCTATACAATTCCTAACGAAATTCCAATGACGTTTTTCACAGAAATAGAACAACAATCCTAAGATTTGTATAGAACCACAAAAGACACTGAATAGCCAAAGCAAACTTGAGAAAGAAGAACAAAGCTGGAGGCATCACACTCCCTGATTTCAAACTAGAGTTGGCTCTTCAGCAATGGAGGGGTTAAGGGCACCAACCCGCCACATAGTCATCAGTGTGTATAACTTCACAGTCAGCCCTCCATATCTGCAGTTCCACACTGATTGTGTAGTACTGTAGTAATGTATTTAGTGAAAAATCCAGGTATAAGTGAATCCATGCAGTTCAAACCCATGTTGTTCAAGGGTCCACTTATATTACAAAGTTATAGTAATTAACACAGTATGTTATTGGCATAAAAACAATCACACAAGTCAATGGAACAGAAGAGCCCAGAAATAAACCCACACATATATGATCAATTAATTTATAACAAAGGAGCCATGAATACACAGTGGGGAAATGACAATCTCTTTAAGAAATGACATTAGGAAAAGTGGACAGCCACATGCAAAATAATGAAACCTCTATCTTACACCATACACAAAAATTAACTCAAATGGATTAAAGACTTAAGACCTGAAACCACAAAACTCCTAGAAGATAGATGGTAAGCTCCTTGACACAGGTTTTAGTAACAATGTTTTTAATCTGACACCAAAAGCAAAAACAACAAAAGCAAAAGTAAACAGGTTGGACTAGATCAAACTAAAAAGCTTCTGCACAGGACAGGAAACCAGTAACAAAATGGAAAGGTAACCTACTGAATGGGAGAAAATATTTGCAAATAATATATCTGATAAGGGATTAATATCCAAAATATATAAAGCATTCATATGACTTAATAGGAAAAAAATACATATACCTATTTAAAAATGGGCAGAAGATCTGAATAGGCATTTTTCCAAAGAAGACATACAGATGGCCAACAGATACATTAAAAAGATAAACAAAATTGATAAATTTTTAGCCAGACTCATCAAGAAAAAAAGGAGAGGGCCCAAATCGATAAAATTGGAAATGAAAAAGGATAAGTTATAACAAACACCACGGAAATACAAAAAGACATTAAGAGACTACGAAAAGCCACTATGTGCCAATAAAATGGACATCCAAACAGAAATGGACAGATTCTTAGAAAGGTACAATCTCCCAAGACTGAACTAGAAAATGGAAAACATGAACAGACCAATCGCAACTACTGAAATTGAAACAATGATTTTGAAACTCCCAACAAACAGAAGTCTAGGACCAGATGGCTTCACAGACGAATTACATCAAACACTTAGAGAAGAGTTACCACCTATCTTTCTGAAAATATTCCAAAAAATTGCAGAGGAAGGAACACTCCCAAACTCATTCTATGAGGCCACCATCACCCTAGTACCAAAACCAGACAAAGATACCATAAAAAAAAAAAAATTACAGGCCAATACCACTGATGAACATAGATGCAAAAATCCTTAACAAAATACTAGCAAACCAAATCCAACAATACATTAAAAGGATCATACACCATGGTCAAGTAGGATTTATCCCAGGGATGCAAGGATTCTTCAATATATGCAAATCAATCAACGTGATACACCATATTAACAAACTGAAGAATAAAAACCATATGATCATCTCAATAGATGCAGAAAAAGCTTTTGACAAAATTCAACATCCATTTATGATTAAAAAAAAGAAACAAATATCTCCAGAAAGTGGGCAAAGAGGAAACCTATCTCAGCATAATAAAGGTCATATATGACAAACCCACAGCTAACATCATTCTCAACAGTGAAAAGCTGAAAGTGTTTCCTCTAAGATCAGGAATGAGACAAGGATGCCCACTCTCATCCCTTTTATTCAACATAGGTTTGGAAGTCTAGCCATGGCAATCAGAGAAGAAAAAGAAATGCAAATTGGAAAAGAAGAAGTAAAACTGTCACTGTGAGCAGATAACGATACTATAAATAGAATATTCTAAGGATGCTACCAGAAAACTACTAGAGCTCATCAATGAATCCAGTAAAGTTGCAGGATACAAAATTAATACACAAAAATCTCTTGCATTCCTATACACTAACAACAAAAGATTGGAAACAGAAATTAAGGAGACAATCCCATTTACTACTGCATCAAAAAGAATAAAATACCTAGGAATAAACCTATCTAAGGAGGCAAAAGAACTGTTCTCTGAAAACCATAAGATGTTGATGAAAGAAATCTAAGATGATACAAACGATGGAAAGATGTACTGTGTTCTTGGATAGAAATAATCAATATTGTCAAGATGACTATACTACCCAAGGCAATCTACAGATTCAGTGCAATTCCTATCAAATTACCAATGGCATTTTTCACAGAACTAGAACAAAAAATTTTTTTAAATTTGTATGGAAACACAAAAAGACCCTGAATAGCCAAAGTAATCTTGAGAAAGAAAAATGGAGCTGGAGGAATTAGATTCCCTGGCTTCAGACTATACCACAAAGCTACAGTCATCAAAACAGTATGGTACTGGCACAAAAACAGACATATAGATCAATGGAACAGGACAGAAAGCTCAGAAATAAACCCATGCACCTATGACCAATTAGTCTAAGACAAAGGAGGCAGGAATATACAATGGAGAAAAGACAGTCTCTTCTATAAGTGGTGTTGGGAAAACTGGACAGCTATGTGTAAAAGAATGAAATTAGAACACTCTCTAATACCATACACAAAAATAAATTCAAAATAGATTAAAGACCTAAATGTAAAACCAGATATTTTAAAACTCCTAGAGGAAAACATAAGCAGATCACTGTTTGAAATATATCACAGATATCATTTTGGATCTGTCTCCTCCTAGAATAATGACAATAAAAACAAAAGTAAACAAATGGGACCTAATTAAATTTAAAAGCTTTTGCATAGCAAAGGAAATCATAAACAAAATGAAAAGACAACCTACAGAATGGGAGAAAATATATGCAAAGAATGCTACCTACCAACAAGGGATTCATCTCCAAAATATACAAATAGCTCATACAGCTGAATATCAAAACAACCCTATCATAAAATGGGCAGAAGATCTAAATAGATATTTCTCGGGACTCCCCTGGTGGTCCAGTGGTAAAGAATCTACCTTCCAATGCAGGGGACATAGGTTCAATCCCTGGTCAGGGAACTAAGATCCCACATGCCATGGGGCAACTAAGCCTGCACGCCACAACTACTGAGCTCGTGTGCCTCAATGAGAGAGCCCGTGTACCACAACTACAGAGCCCAAGCACAACTGGAGAAAACCCGCACACCACAACTAGAGAGAAGGCTGCAAGCCACAACAAAGACCTGATGCAGCCAAAAGAAATTAATAGACGTTTCTCCAAAGAAGACATACAGATAGCCAAAAAGCACATGAAAATATGCTCAACATCACTAATCATTAGAGAAATGGGAATCAAAACTCCAATGAGGTATCACCTCACACTGGTCAGAATGGCCATCATCAAAAAGTCTAGGGACTTCCCTGGCAGTCCAGTGGTTAAGAATCCACACTACCATCACAGGTGGCACAGGTTTGGTCCCTGGCCAGAAAACTAAGATCCTGCAGCCTGCTCAGTGCAGTGCAAAAAAAAAAAAAAAAAAAAAGGCTTCCCTGGTGGCGCAGTGGTTGAGAGTCCGCCTGCCGATGCAGGGGACACAGGTTTGTGCCCCAGTCTGGGAAGATCCCACATGCCGCAGAGCGGCTAGGCCCGTGAGCCATGGCCACTGAGCCTGCGCATCTGGAGCCTGTGCACCACGATGGGAGAGGCCACAACAGTGAGAGGCCTGTGTACTGAAAACAAAACAAAACAAAAGTCTACAGATAATAAATGCTGGAGAGGATGTGGAGAAAAGAGATCCCTCCTACACTGTTGGTGGGAATGTAAATTGATACAGCCACTACGGAGAACAGTATGGAGGTTCCTTTAAAAACTAAAAATAGAGCTACTGGGATTTACCTGATGGTCCAGCCATTGAGACTCTGTGCTTCCAGTGCAGGAGGCATGGGTTCAATCCCTGGTCAGGGAACAGGGATCCCGCATGCTGCGTGGTGCAGTAAGTAAGTAAAGAAGTAAAATAAATAAATAAATAGCTACCATATAACCCTGCAATCCCACTCCTGGGCATATATTTGGAGAAAACCATAATATGAAATGCACCCCAATATTCATTGCAGCACTATTTACAATAGCAAGACATGGAAGCTACCTAAGTGTCCATCAACAGATGAATGGATAAAGAAGATGTGGTGTATATATATATATATATATATATATATATATATATATATATATATATATATATACATATATATATATATATATATACAATGGAATATTAGCCATAAAAAAGAATGAAATAATGCCACTTGCAGCAACATGGATGGACCTAGAGATTATTATACTAAGTAAGTCAGAAAGAGAAAAATACCATATGATATCACTTATATGTGGAATCTAAAATATCACACAGATGAACTTATTTACAAAACAGAAATAGACTCACAGATATAGAAAGCAAACTATGGTTACCAAAGGGGAGGGACGGGATAAATTAAGAGTTTGGGATTAAAATATACACACTACTATATATAAAATAGATAACCAACAGGGACCTGCTGTATAGCAGGGATTCCATGTATAGTACAGGGAATTATACTCAATATCAGTAATAACTTATAATGGAAGAGAATATAAAAAATATATATACACACACACACATATATATGTATAACTAGATTACTTTGCTGTGCACCTGAAACTAGCACAACATTGTAAATCAACTATGTTTCAATTTAAAAATTTTTTTCAAAAGAATCTCAACATCACTAATGATCTGGAAAATGCAAATCAAAACCACAATGAGTTATTACCTCAAACCTGTTAGAATGGCTATTACCAAAAAGACAAAAAATAGCAAGTGTTGGCAAGGATGTGGATAACAAGGAACACTTGTGCACATTGGTGGGAATGTTAATTGATGTAGCCACTATTAAAAACAGTATGGAGTTTTCTCAAAAAATTAAAAATAGAGCTACCATATGATCCAGCAATGCCACTTTTGGGTATTTATCTGAAGAAAATAAAAACACTAACTCAAAAAGATAAATGTATCCCCATATTCACTGCAGCATTATTTCCAATATCCAAAATATGGAAACAACCTAAATGTGTCCATCAATAGTTGTATGGATAAAGAAAATGTGAATATATATATATATATATATATATATATATATATATATATATATATATATGGAATAATGGAATATTATTCAGTTAGAAAAAAGATAGAAATCTTGCCATTTGTGACAACATGATGGACCTTGAGGGAATTATGTCAAGTGAAATACTGCATGATGTCTCTTAAATACTGATGCTAACAACAACAAACAAACAAACAAAAAGTTGACCTCATAGATACATAAAATGAATTGATGGTTGCCAGGGGTAGTTGGGGGAAGAGGTAGCAGAAATGGGTGAAGGGGTTCAAAAGATAAAAAAAAAAAAATTTTAATTTTTTTTAAGAAACTTAGTCTGGGGCTTCCCTGGTGGCGCAGTGGTTGAGAGTCCGCCTGCCGATGCAGGGGACGCGGGTTCGGGCCCCGGTCCGGGAAGATCCCACATGCCACGGAGCGGCTGGGCCCGTGAGCCATGGCCGCTGAGCCTGTGCGTCCGGAGCCTGTGCCCCGCAACGGGAGAGGCCACAACAGTGAGAGGCCCATGTACCGCAAAACAAAAAAACAAAAACAACAACAACAAAAAAAACTTAGTCTATCAGTGGTATAAAGTGGACCACAAAGACAAATTTTGAAATGCACTAAGTGATATGCAGATTTAATACTGTTGGAATTGAGAGGAGAGTTCATGTTATAAATGTACATCCAATTATCCCCAGCTGATCCAAGACAATGTCATGTACAACTCTTAGGGATTTTACTGGCAAAAAAAGTTTAGCATGGATGAGAGTTAGCTATTCCCCCACACCCTTGTTTAACAGGATATGATGAAAGTCAGTCAGATCAAATTCTGCCTCTCACACCTTTGTTAAGCATTATTACAAGCAAGCACAAAACTGCCCATACAACTTGTTTTGTAACTCTGATGAAGTCCTGCTTTTTACCAGTTTGGGTGATTTGATCACACTTTGCATGACAGGTTCACTCATACCAGATGTGATAATATTCCTTTAAATGGACATGAAACAACCAGAAATCGTTAGGTCCGAAGTCTGGCCATGGAACTGCTGGGTGTTCAAAATTTGGGAACCACCTCTAAAGGTAAAGCACATAGAACTTACACCCAGTTCACAAAATAATGGGGAGTGTCTGAACATTTTAGCCAATCTATTAATACATATCTTGAATATCTGTAATTTCTCAGCGAGAGTCCATTTCTAACATTCATCATGCTAATTACAAGCCATCAATTTAATAAAAACCCATTTCTGACATGTGCTGTACTAATTAGCAAAGCATCTGTCTGGTATTAATCAATATATGGATAGTAGATGCACTTGTGATAGCTACGTCTCTAATCACTTAGGAAGGTAGAGTGGGGCTAGATAATGGAGAATAAGGCACAGAATTTCCACTTAGTTATACAGGCTTGGCTTTGGCTTTGTTTTTGTATTTTAAGGCAGGGGAGTAACAACTAGAACTTGAATTCAGGAAGATTCATTTGACCAACAGATTTGGGGGAAGGGGGAAGGACATGTGAAAAAGATACTGAAAGCAAGTAGGTGAGTAATAAAGCCAGAACAGTTGCTGGGCTAAGAACAGAAGTGGAAAAGTGGAAGAAAAGTACAAGAGCTATTTATATGTAGAATATATAAAAATACCGATTCTGCCTACCATGTGTGTAATGTTTGGTCTCTCACATATCACCTTTAATTTTGATAGAAACTATGGAAAATGGATATTATCTTCATTAAGGGCGAAGGTTCAGAGGCATTAAATTGACTTCCAAAAGTCACAAACCTAGTAAATGCTAGAATTGGGACTCAGAGCCAGGCAGTGTGCTACACTGAAAAGAGCATGGGAAATGGCAAAGCTCAGGAAGTAGGCGAGCTTGGGGTGAAAGATATACATGCTTTTTTTGGTTAAAGTGTAAAGACTGGGACTACCTCTGAAGTGAGTAATTTAGCAATATACTTTAAATAAGTATCCCCTTTGACCTAGCAAATCCACTTATAGCAATTTATCCCACCTATATACTCTCACATGTATTTCTAAGCATATGTGTGAGAATATTATTAAGTTCAATATTCTTTGAAATAGCAGTAGGTTGAGGATGAGTTAATAAATCATGGTGCAAATATCCATTTAATATAATAATGTACAGTTGTCTGTTTTTTATATACTGACATTATCAGATCTCCAGGATGTATCAATGAAAAGAGCAAAGTACTGAAGAGTGAGTGTGTGTGTGTGTGTGTGTGTGTGTGTTTGTCATGTGTTTAAAAAGAAAAAATACGCACACACACACAGCACTACATTTTCTGTCTCTTGAAGGATACAGAGAAAGTAACAGTGGCTGCCTCTAAGGAAAGGAACTAGATAATTGAACAACAGATTGGGAAGAAGATTTATTTCTCACCAGTCCTTTTGTATGTTTTGAATTATATACTTTTTATTACTTATTTAATTTTTTTAAGAGAAAAAAAGAGTATGAACTCTGGACTCAAGGAAATTTGTTTCTTCTACTTAACTAGTTATGTGGCCATGTCCAAGTTATTATTTTCTAGTTTATTGTGACCACATTATAGAACATATAAAAAAGAAGCCAAAAAGTCTCTTAAGAAGCCAACACTCAAGATACAATCACTATAAAACTTTGGTGTAATTCTTCCTAGTCTTTTAAAAAAACCTGTACTTCTTTCTCGTCACAAAGTAAACAATTTAACTTTTAAATGTATTACAAAATTTATTGGTCCATGTAAGGTACAGTGATTTATTGATGAAGATTTAGAATAATGAGTAGAAAGTACTTAAATATTTGTTTATTGTTTAATAAGTGCATCATATTTTCCTGTTCAGGCCCAGGAACTAGCTCTTCTTTATTGACAAATCACCCTTTCTGGCTAATATTATATCCCACCTGGAGAAAAAAGTAGCAACTGTGTTATTACTTTAAATACCATAACTCTTGGAAATTTGTTTATATTGAAACAATATAAGCCATCTCACCTATGCAGTCCCCCAGTCCACTTATTTCATGCTGGTTACATTACTGCTCCCTAGAGTGCAGCATCCAGCGACTTCCACTGACTGTCAGAGAGGAACACTGTGCTCACTGATGATGAGGGCAAGTCTTACCCTGAGTATGCAGGAAAACAAGAACCATCATTCATTTTCTAGTCATGTAGAATTTACCATTCGGAATTTTATAGAAAGAAAATAGAACAACAGATTTTCCAACAGTGACTTCTCTTGAGCTCTTTACGTCAGAATCACTGCATTCCTAGACCAGGTTCTCACTCTCTGTTGACCACAACCCTGCCTTCCACACACTACTGCCAGGAGAGGAGGAGAAACAAGGGGCCCATGCGCAACATGAGAACAGCAGCCCCATTCAGAAATGGGGCTGTCCCTTGTTGAAACGTCTGTCCCTTGTTGGGCATGACTTAAGACCAGCCTGGGAGATCACAATGTAGCCACATCAATCCAAGGCAAGACAGGACATAAATTGGAAGGGGCTGTTGGCATTATGGAGCAAAAGTTGCAAACGACCTGAGAGCAGGAAGACAGATCTTTGAGCATCTTTGTTAAACCACTTTGTTTTCTCTTTGTTACAGTAGTACAGAATTATCACACTCCCATATACAATTGCCCCTTGGTATCCTCAGGGGGATTGTTTCCAGGATCCCTGTGGATACCAAAATCCTTGGATGTTCAAGTCCCTTATATAGAACTGTGCAGTATTAGCATATAAGCTATGCACATCCTCCCTGATACTTTAAATCATCTCTAGATTACTTATAATACATAATACAATGCAAATACTAAATACATAGTTGTAAATACAATGTAAATGTTATGTAAAGAGTTGCCAGCCCATCGCAAATTCAAGTTTTGCTTTTTGGAACTTTCTGGGACTTTTTTTCCCTGAGTTTTTGTGATCCATCGTTGGATGAATCTGTAGATGCAGAACCCAAGTATATGAAGGGTTGACTTTATTGGATATTGGATATTGCAAATCTTTTTAATTTTCATAAATCCGGTAGGCAAGAAAAATAGTATTTTATTTTTGCTCTAATTTAAACCATCATTATATTAGTGGGGTTGAGCCTATATTTATGTTTCTCAATCATTTGTATTTCTTCTTTAAATTATCTGTTCACATTCTGTGCCCATTATTTTCTACTAGGGACTTTTTCATTCTGATTTTTAGGAGATCTATCTATCTCTATCTATATAGAGATAGAGATAGATAGATCTCCTAAAAATCAGAATATAGAATATATATCAGAATATATCTATCTCTATATAGATAGAGATAGATATATATATAATCTCCATTTTCCCATGATATAAGTTATAAAAAGTTATAGTTTTCCCAATATACCTTTTGATTTTGTTTATGATGTTTTTAGTTGTTCTAGATAAGATTTGTTGGCTTTGTGGGGTTTTTTATCAATTTTGTTTTAATCAGATTTTTCAATTGGTATTTTGTCATTTTCAGAAAGGTCTTTCCTACTCTTAGATGATATCAATAATTTACTTATATTTTCTTATGTTTATAGTTTTGCTTTCACATTTAAATTTTTGTTTTGTCTATAATTGACTTTGATATAAGAATGAGGAGGGATCAAGCCCCACCCCTACCCCCCCAAAAAAAACCCAATCGGTTGTGCCAATACCATATACTAAATAGTCCACCTTTCCTCCATTAGTTTGAAATTCCATCTTTATCATCTATTAAACCCCAATATGTATTGGGTTACGATGGTCTATTACCATATTTTTAAAATTACTAATTCTTGACAAAATATTAACAAACCGAATCCAGCAATACATAAAAAAGACCATACACCATGACCAAGTGGGATTCATCCCAAGTTCACAAGAATGGTTCAACGTATGCAAATCAATGTGATACACAACATAAACAAAAGACAAAAACCACATCATCATCTCAGTAGATGCAGAAAAAGCATTTGACAAAATTCATTATCGATTCATGATAAAAACTCTTACCAAAGTGGGTATAGAGGGAACATATCTCAACATAATAAAAAGCCATTTTTGACAAACCCACAGCCAATATAATACTCAATGGTGAAAAGCTGAAAGCCTTCCTGTTAAAATCTGGAACAAGACAAGGATGCCTACTCTCACCACTTCTATTCAACACAGTATTGGAAGTCCTAGCCAAGGCACTCAGGTAAGAACAAGAAATTAAAAGTATCCAATTTGGAAGGGAAGAGGTAAAAGTATCATTATATGCAGATGACATGATACTATAGCTAGAAAACCTTAGAACTGATCAATGAATTCAGCAAGGTAGCAGGATACAAGATTAACATACAGAAATCGGTTGCATTTCTTTACACTAACAATGAAATATCAGAAAGGAATGTAAAAAAAGAATCCCTTTTAAAATCACATCCCCCAGGCTTCCCTCGTGGTGCAGTGGTTAGGAATCCAACTGCCAATGCAGGGGACAGGGGTTTGAGCCCTGTGTCAGGAGGATCCCACATGCTGTGGAACAGCTAGGCCCGTGTGCCACAAATGCTGAGCGTGAACTCTGAAGCCCACGAGCCACAACTGCTGAGGCCTGCGTGCCTGGAGCCCATGCTCCACAACAGGAGAGGCCACCGCAGTGAGAGGCCCGCGCACTGCGAGGAGGAATGGCCCCCTCTCACCACAACTAGAGAAGGCCCACGCAGCAATGAAGACCCAATGCAGCCAAAAATAAATAAATAAAATAGATTTATATTTTTTAAAAATTGCACCCCCCAAAATTAAAATACTTAGGAATAAAACTAACCAAAGAGGTGAAACACTTATATACTGAGAACTATAAAACATTAATAAAGGAAACTGAAGATGATTCAAAGAAATGGAAAGATGTCCCATGCTCTTGGATTGGAAGAATTAATAATTGTTAAAATGGCCATACTGCTCTTTCCACCATCTTTCTGTGCCACCATAATGGTGTGCATGAATGTCCTGGCTGATGCTCTCAAGAGTATCAACAATGCCAAAAAAAGAGGCAAACGCCAGGTTCTTATTAGGCCATGCTCCAAAGTCATCGTCAGGTTTCTAACTATGATGATGAATCATGGTTACATTGGCAAATTTGAAATCATCGATGATCACAGGGCTGGGGAGATTGTTGTGAACCTCACAGGCAGGCTAAATAACTGTGGAGTGATCAGCCCCAGATTTGATGTGCAACTCAAAGATCTAGAAAAATGTCAGAATAATGTGTTCCCATCCCGTCAGTTTTTTTTTCATTGTACTGACAACCTCAGCTGGCAACATGGACAATGAAGAAGCAAGACAAAAACACACTGGAGGGAAAATATTTGGATCTTTTTCTAGGGATGTAATATACACATGCAAATAAAATGCATTAGAGAATATCCAAAGCAATCTACAGATTTAATGTGATCCCTATCAAATTACCCATGACATTTTTCACATAAGTGTAATAATAATAATCTGGGAAAATATTATGAACAACCTTATGCTAGTAAATTCAACAACTTAGATAAAATGGGCAAATTTCTTGAAAGACACAAGTTACCCAAGCTTACGCAGGAAGAAATATATAACCTGAAGAGCCTATCTATTAAAGAAATTGAATTTGTAGTTTAAAACATTCCCACAAAAAAAAACTGCAGGCCCATAAAGCAGCACAGGTGAATTCCACTAAACATTTAAAAATTCTTCATGAACTCTTTCAAAAAATTTAAAAGGTGAGAATACTTCCCAACTCATTCTATGATTACAGAATTACCCTGACACCAAAACCAGACAAAGATATTACAGAGGAATGACAGACCAATATTCCTATGTTATAAGCATAGATATCAAAAATCCTAAACAAAATTTTAGCAAATTGAATCCAAAATTTATAAAAGGGGTAATACATTTGACCAAGTGAAGTTTATCCCAAGAATGCAAGATTGTTTTGACACTTGAAAATCCATCAATGTAAAAAAAAAAAAAAAAAAAAAAGAAAATCCATCAATGTAATTCATCATATTAACAAACTAAAGAATATGCATCTATAAATATATAAATAACTATGTAAATTATTTCTGATTATGTCAATAGATGCAGAAAATCATTTGAGAAAATCCAACATCCATTCCTGATAAAAACTCTCAGAAAAGTAGGAATAGAAGGAAAATTCTTCAACACATTAAAGGGCATTTACTTAAAATCTTACAACTAGCATCATACTAAATTGTGAAAAACTGAATCAATTTTCTCCTAAGATCAGGAAGAAGACAAGGATGCCGAACTTCAACATTAAAGATTCTAGCCAGTGCAATAAGATAAGAAATAAAAACCACCTGTATTGGAAAGGGAAGAAGTAAAACTGCCTTTTTTTCACAAATGTCATGCTTCCCTATGTAGAAAATCTGATGAAATCTATAAAAACTCTACTAGAGTCCATAAGTGAGTTAAGTGAATTTACAGGATACAAGATCACTATATAAGAATTAGATTTTTGGTTTAAGATGGTGACATAGAAAGATCCTGAACTCACCTCTCACAGACCCACTGGAGTCTACAGCTACATATGAACAACTTCCTCTGGAAAAAACTTAAATGTTGGCTGAGCATGGACTACACTGGGCAAATGAGAAGAAAACCACATTAAAATGGGTAGCGGGCTTCCCTGGTGGCACAGTGGTTAAGAATCTGCCCGCCAATGCAGGGGACATGGGTTCGAGTCCTGGTCCAGGAA
Source organism: Kogia breviceps (assembly GCF_026419965.1). Taxonomy (NCBI): domain Eukaryota; kingdom Metazoa; phylum Chordata; class Mammalia; order Artiodactyla; family Physeteridae; genus Kogia; species Kogia breviceps. Next base: position 73,955,771 of record NC_081317.1, read on the forward strand.
GATCCCACATGCTGCAGGGCAACTAAGCCCATGCTCCACAACTACTGAGCCTGCTCTCTAGAGCCTGCGAGCCACACTACTGAGTCCATGCACCTGGAGCCTGTGCTTCGCAACAAGAGAAGCCACCACAATGAGAAGGCCGCGCACCGCAATGAAGAGTAGCCCCCACTCACCGCAACTAGAGAAAGCCCGCACGCAGCAACAAAGACCCAACGTAGCCCAAAATAAAATAAATAAAATTTTTTTAAAAAGGGGGTAGGAATGGCTGGGACACAATCTTACTATACACACCACTGTTGGTGCAGTGACTCCAAATCAGGAGGGAACTCAAAACCCAGAGCTTCTCCCTGAGGATTGAAGGCTATCAATCGCACATCCAGCACTCCAACTTTTAATACTTGCACCTGAGAGATGAACCCCCAAATACCTAGCTTTGAAAACCAACCAGGCTTACATCCACAAGATCCACAAAACTGTAGCAATCTGAGATATGGCTCTAGAAGGACTTGCACACTTAGACTCACCCTCCCCAGGGCTCAGCTCAGAGGCAGCAGATTGCATTTAGACTTGGAGTGAAAGAGGTGCGTTTTCATATATTAAAGCACTGGCCTGGGGGGCAGGCATCTAGTTTTATACACACATCTAAGAGCTGTTGGAACACTCTCCAGAAACAGAGACCAGTGGGTGCCATCTATGTGCTGTCACTCTGCCTTGCTTAGCCAACAGACGCCCTCTTTTTCTTTCTCTTTTATTCCTATAGGCCTCATTTTTATGCTCCCCCTCTTCCTCACTATAGCACCATCTTCATGCTCGTGATTCCGCTGTGATCTAGAGCACCAGTATCTCCCAAAAGGGAGCTTTTACATGTGTCTGATGCCTTGAGTTGTGCAGCTACTGCCTAGGGTATGCCCCTCGATTGCCTGCCTCTAGAGGCCAGGAGAGCATGCATTTCTAGGTCCCCTCGGACTGTAACAATCAGAGAGACAGGTTTTGGCAGGCTACCACGCCCAGGGCACTGCACAGACAGCAGACTCAAACACCCTCCCAGTCATTCTGTGAGAGAAGCCTATTTGCTGGTCCAGGAGCTTTGGCCGGAGAGATAGGCTTCTGGTTTGATACACAACGAATGGTCCAAGGAAGCAGTCTCAGGAAACAGAGGCTGGTAGGCACAATCTTTGTGCTCTCCCTCTGCCTCACCAGCTCACCAGTATCTCCCAGAGAGGAGCTTATACCCTTGTCTGGCACCCTAATTTTTGTAGCCGCCGCCAAGGGACACTTCCACATGATCTGGCTCTGGTAGCCAGTAGAACTATAACCAAAGAAAAAGAATTCTTAAATAGCTAACATTCCCAGGGCACAGCAAGGGCAAGAGACCCAGGAGCTCAATCTCTCTGTGAAAGAGGTCTATTAACTAATCATCACATCACAGATGCAGCCGGAGAGGCAAGTTTCTAATTAAACACACATCTAAGGGCTGACTGTAATCTTTTCCACAGACCTCAGAAGGGGAGGCTCTGCCATCCTCCGGAACACCAGCATCTCCCAGAGGGGAGCTCTCACATGTGTCAGGTGCCCTGGCTTTTACATCTGGTGCTCTGGTTTTTGCAGCTACCAACCAGGGGATGTACCTTGACTGCCTCTGCTCTGGTGGCCAGAGGGTCTTGTGTTCCTGGGTCCCAAGGGACTGTAAGAATTGGAGAGGTAGTTCTTGGCAGGCTACCAAATCCAGGACATTGCGCAGACAGCAGACTGAAACACACCCACGGTCATTCTGTGAAAGAGGCCTAATTGAATCTCCTGGAGCTTTGGCCTGAGGGGCAGCTTCAGGTTTGGCACACATCTAGGGGTCTTTGGAGCTGATCTCAGGGAACACAGGCCAGTGGATGCCATCCTTGCACTTTCCCTCTTTCTCACTAAGGCTCAGTGGTACGTCCCAGGAAAGAGCTTGTATTCTTGTCTAGAGCCCTGATTTGTATAGCTTCTGCTGAGGGGACAATTCCAGATCACCTGGCTCTGGTGGTTGGTGGGGCTTATGCCTGTGGTCCCACAGGACTGTAGATATTTGCATACTTTAAAATCTGCTGTCTGAGGGTTTGGCTTCCAATCTGTCTGAATCTAAGTGCTAACTGAGAGCCTCCCCTTTTGGGACATGTACAGGTCTTGGCATACCTTTAACTACTAGGAGCTATTAAAAGTATAATAGGCTGCTTGGACAATCACAAAGGTCTGAGAGACAACTAGAGGCTAGGGCAGGGTTGAACAAGATTCATCTTCTACACAAGGCCACTCCTTTTACACTGAGAGAAGTGGTTGTCTTATCTACTGCAAGAAACCAACACAGGGAGTCAAGAAAATGAAGAAACAGATGAATATGTTCCAAACAAAAGAATAAGATAAAAGCTCAGAAAAAAAAAAAAAAAACCTTAACAGGGGCTTCCCTGGTGGCGCAGTGGTTGAGAGTCCGCCTGCCGATGCAGGGGACACGAGTTCGTGCCCCGGTCTGGGAGGATCCCACATGCCGCGGAGCGGCTGGGCCCGTGAGCCATGGCTACTGAGCCTGCGCGTCCGGAGCCTGTGCTCCGCAATGGGAGGGGCCACAGCAGTGAGAGGCCTGCGTACCACAAAAAAAAAAAAAAAAAAAAAAAAACCTTAACAGAATGGAGATAAGTAATTTACCTGATAAAGTGTTCAAAGTAATGGTTAGGATGCTCACTGAACTGGGGAGTAAAATAAATGAACACAGTGAGAAATTCAACAAAGAGATAGAAAATATAAGTACCAAACAAAAGTTACAGAGCTGAAGAATAACTGACCTGAAAAGTACACTACAGGGTTCAAAAGGAGACTAAACAAAGTAGAAAAAAGAAACAGTTAACTTGTTGACAAGGCACTAAAATTCATCCAATCAGAGCAGCAAAAGGAAAAAATAAATATAAAAAAGAAGATAGGGCTTCCCTGGTGGCGCAGTTGTTGAGAGTCCGCTTGCCGATGCAGGGGACACGGGTTTGTGCCCTGGTCCAAGAAGATCCCACATGCCACGGAGCAGCTGGGCCCGTGAGCCATGGCTGCTGAGCCTGCGCGTCCAGAGCCTGTGCTCCACAACGGGTATGGGAAACCATCAGATGGGCTAACATTCATAACATTAATGGGCTAACATTATAGGGCTCCCAAAAGGAAAAGAGAAAAAGGGGCAGAAAAATTATTTGAAGAAATAATGGCTGAAAACGTCCCTAAACTGGGTAAGGAAACAGCATCCAGATCCAGGAAGCCCAGGATCCAAGTTCCAAATAAGAGGAACCCAGAGATCCACACCAAGACACATTTTCTCAAAATGTCAAAAGTTAAAGACAAGGAGAGAATCTTAGAAGCAATAAGAGAAAAACAACTTGTTACATACAAGAGAATTCTCATAAGACTATCAGCAAATTTTTCAGCAGAAATTTTGTAGGCCAGAAGGGAAAAGCACTATATATTCAAAGTGCTGAAAGAAAACAAACAAACTACAACAACAAAAACTTCCAACCAAGAATACTCTACCTGACGAAGTTATCAATCAGAAGTGAAGGAGAGATAAAGAGTTTTCCAGACAGGCAAAAACTAAAGGAGTTTAAGACCACTAAACTGGTCTTACAAGAAATGTTAATGGGACTTCTTTAAGCTGAAAAGAAAGGGCATTAATTAGAAACAAGAAAACATGAAAGAATAAATCTCACTGGAAATGTAAACATAGAAAAGGTAGTGGATTAATCACTTTTAAAGCTAGTATGAAGGTTGAAAGACAAAAGTGGTAAAAATAACTATGATTACAATAATTAGTTAAGTAACACACAAGATAAAAAGATATAAATGTAATATCAAAACCATGAAAGTTGGATGGAATAGAGTAACAATGTAGAGCTTTAAAATGAGATCAATCTTAAGTTGTTATTGACTTAAATAAGATTCTTATTATATGTAAGCCTCATGGTAACACAAAGCAAAATCTTATAGTAGATATACAAAAGATAAAGAGAAAGGAATTTAAGTATACCAGAAAGGTATCAAACCACAAAGGGAAAGAGGAAAAGAAGATGGGAAGAAGAGGAACTATGAAACAACCAGGAAAACAATGAACAAATGGCAGTAAGTCCCTACCTATAAATAATTACTTTAAATTTAAATGAACTAAATTCTACAATCAAAAGAAAAGAGTGGCTAAATGGATTTAAAAAAAAAAAGTCACACCTATAGGCTGCCTACAAGAGGCTCACTTCCAATGTAAGGACACACAGAGACTGAAAGTGAATCTATGGAAAAAGATATTCCATGCAAATAAAAACAAGAAAAGATGGGGTAGATACTTATATCAGACAAAATAGACTTTAAAACAAAGACTGTAATAAGAGACAAAGAAGGGCATAATGATAAAAGGGTCAATTCAACTAGGGATATAACATTTGTAAATATGCATCCAACACAGGAGCACCTAAATGTAAAAAGCAAATATTAAAGACCTAAAAGGAGAAATAGACAGCAATACAATAGTAGTAGGGGGCTTTAATACCCCACTTATATCAACAGATAGATCGTCTAGGCAGAAAATCAATGAAGAAAGCATGGCCTTAAATAACATATTAGACTAAGTGAACTTAACAGATATATACAGAACATTCTACCCCAAAGCAACAGAATATGCATTCTTCAAGTGCACATGGAACATTCTCCAAGATAGAGAAAGTGTTAGGCCACTAAACAAGTCTTGATAAACACAAGAGGACTAAAACCATATTGAGCATCTTTTCTGACCAAAGTAGTATGAAACTAGAAATCAATTACATGGAAAAAAATGGAAAATCCAAAAATATGTGGAGATTAAACCACACGTTACTGAACAACCTGTGTTGTTCAAGAAGAAATCAAAGGGACTTCCCTGGTGGTACAGTGGTTAAGAATCCACCTGCCAATGCAAGGGACACGGGTTTGATCCCTGGTCCAGGAAGATCCCACATGCCGCGGAGCAACTAAGCCTGTGCACCACAACTACTGAGCCTGCACTCTAGAGCCTGTGAGCCACAACTACTGAGCCCACATGCTGCAACTACTGAAACCCATGTGCCTAGAGCCCATGGTCCACAACAAGAGAAGCCACTGCAATAAAAAGACTGCACACCACATCGAAGAGTAGCCCCCACTCACTGCAACCAGAAAAAGCCCCATGCAGCAATGAAGCTCCAATACAGCCAAAAATAGATAAATTTATTTTAAAAAGAAGAAATTTAAAAAATTTCTTGAGACAAACAAAAATGGAAATACAACATAGCAAAGTTTATGGGTTGCTGCAAAAGCATTTAAAGGGGGATGTTCATACCATATGATCCCACTTTTATGTGGAATCCAATGCAAACAAAACAAAAACAAAAACACACAAAACAACTAACCTAATAGATACAGAGAATAAATTGGTGGCTGCCAGAGCTGGGGTGTTGGGAAGTGAGAGAAATGGATGAAGGGGGTCAAAAAGGTGCAAACTTAGTTATGAAATAAATAAGTTATAAGGATATAATGTACAGTATGGTGAATAGTCAACAATACTGTATTGATTATTTGAAAGTTGCTAAGAGAGTGGATCTTGAAAGTTATTACAAGATAAAAAAATTGATTTTAACTATGTAAGGTGACAGATGTAATCTAGGTTTATTGTAGTGATTATTTCACAATGTATACCAATATGGAATCATTATACACCCTTCAGGTTGTACACCTGAAACTAACATAATATTATATGTCAGTTATAGCTCAATTAATTTTTTATAAAATAACTAGTTGTATTTCCATATTTTAGAAATGAATCAGAAATTGAAAATTAAAAATATGGTTTATAATGTCATCAAAACCCAGAATTCTTAGGACTAAATCTAACAAAAAAATGTGAAAGACATGCACTGAAAACTACAAAACATTGCTGAGAGAAATTAAAGAAGATCTAAATAAATGGAGAAATACATATTGCTCAGAAGTTGGAAACTCAGTATTGTTATCATTTTTCCCAACTGATCTCTAGATTCTGCACAAGCTCAATCAAAACCCTAGCAGACATTTTTATAGAAACTGACAAGGAGATTCTAAAATTTATATAGAAATTTGAAAGACTGAGAATTCTCAAAGCAACTTTGAAAAAAAAAAAAAACAAGGTTTGATGGCTAACACCAGAAGATTTCAATAATTATTATAATGTAAAGTAATCGAGACAGTGTGCTATGGGGATAAAAATAGACAAATAAATAAATGGAACAGAATAAAGAGTCTATAAATAGACACACATACATACAAACAACTAATTTTCAACAAAATTGCCATGACAATTTAGTGGAGAAATGATAGCCTTCATCTGGAACAAATGAATAGTCCTATTAAAAAAACAAAGCAAATAAACCAAAAAAAACAAAAAAAACCACTTTGATCCATATTTTGCAATATACAAAAAATTAACTCAAAATGATCATAGACTTAAATATAAGATCCCAAACCATAAAACTTCTAGAAGAAAATGGGAAAACATTTGTGATTTTGGGTTAGGCAAATATTTCTGAGATATGAGACAAAAACACAATTTATAAAATATCAAATTTTTCAATTAGACTTCATCAAAGTTCAAAACGTTTGCTCATGGAAAGGACTGGTAAAAGAAAAAGTAAAAAGACAATACATCAACAATACAGATTCTTTTCAAGTGCACATGGAACATTCTCCTGAATTAACCACATACTGTGGCACAAAACAAGCCTCAACAAATTTAAGACTACAGAAATTATTTCAAGCATCTTTTCTGACCACAACAGCATAAAACTAGAAATTAACGACAGAAAAGGCAATGAGAACTAATCCAATTACATGGAGACTAAACAATATGCTACGAAAAAAAACCCAATGGGTCAATGATGAAATCACAGAGGAAATTAAAAAATACCTTGAGACAAATGACAATGAAAACACAACCAGGGACTTCCCTCGTGGCACAGAGGTTAAGAATCCACCTGCCAGTGCAGGGGACACAGGTTCGAGCCCTGGACCAGGAAGGTCCCACATGCCGCGGAGCAACGAAGCCCATGCACCACAACTACTGAGCCTGTGCGCCACACTACAGAAGCCCGTGTGCTTAGACCCCCTGCTCTGCAATGAGAAGCCATCACAATGAGAAGCCCACACACCACAACGAAGAGTAGCCCACACTCACCGCAACTAGAGAAAGCCCGTGCACAGCACAAAGACCTGATGCAGCCAAAGATACATTTAAAAAATAAAAACAAATAAATTTTTTAAAAAAGAAAACACAACCATACCAAAAGTATGGGATGCAGCAAAAGCAGTTTTTCGAGGGAAGTTCAGAGTGATACATGCTTTCCTCAAAAAAATAGAAAAATCTCAAATAAACAGCCTAACCTCCACATAAAAGAATTAGAAAAAGAAGAACAAACAAAACCAAAAGTCAGAAGAAGGAAGGAAATAATAAAGATCAGAGAGGAAATAAAATAGAGATTAAAAACAATATAAAAAAATTAGTAAAACCAAGAGCTAGTCCTTTGAAAAGGTAAACAAAATTGACAAGTCTCTGGCCAGGCTCACCAAGAAGAAAAGAGAGAGAATCTAAGTAAATAAATTAAGAAACGAAAAGGAGAAATCTCAACCAATACTGAAGAAATACAAAAATACCATAAGAGAATACTATGAACAATTACATGCCAATAAATTCCATAACCTAGAACAAATGGACAAGTTTCTATATAAAAACATATAGCCCACCAAAATTGAATCAAGAAGAAATTGATAATTTGAACAGATCAATCACTAGAAGTGAAACAGAATATTTAATTTAAAAAACAAAAATCTCCCTACAAACAAAAGTCCAGGACCAAGTGGCTTCACAGGTTAATTCTACCAAACATACAAAGATGAAATTTTACCCATCTTTCTCAAACTCTTCCACGAGAACGAAGATGTGGGAACACTCCCAAAGACATTCTATGAAGTCACCATCACGCTGATACCAAAACCAGACAAGGACACAACGAAAAAAGAAAATTACAGGCCTATATATTTGATGAATATAGATGCAAAAATTCTCAGCAAATATTAACAATGAATCCAACAACACATAAAATAGATCATACACCACAACCAAGCTGGATTCATCCCAGGGTCACAAGGGTGGCTCAACATATGCAAATCAATTAATGTGATATCACATCAACAAAAGAAAAGACAAAAACCACACCATCATCTCAGTAGATGCGGAAAAAGCATTTGACAAAATTCAATATCCATTTATGATAAAAACTCTTACCAAAGTGGGTATAGAGGGAACATATCTCAATATAATAAAAGCCATTTATGACAAACCCATAGCCAATATAATACTCAATGGTGAAAAGCTGAAAGTCTTCCTGTTAAAATCTAGAACAGGACAAGGATGCCCATTCTCACCTCTTCTATTCAACACAGTATTGGAAGTCCTAGCCAAGGCACTCAGAAAAGAAAAAGAAATAAAAGGTATCCAAATTGGAAGGGAAGAGGTAAAAGTATCATTATATGCAGATGACATGATACTATAGATAGAAAACTGTAAAGACTCCATACAAAAACTACTAGGACTGATAAACAAATTCAGCACAGGAGCAGCATACAAGATTAACCTAGAGAAATTCATTGCATTTCTTTACACTAACAGTGAAATATCAGAATGGGAATGTAAAAAACAATCCCTTTTAAAATCTAACCAAAACCAAACAAACAAAAACTTAGGAATAAACCTGACCACAGAGATGAAAGACTTATATGCTGAGAACTATAAAACATTAATAAAGGAAATTGAAGATGATTCAAAAAAAAATGGAAAGATATCCCATGCTCTTGGATTGGAAGAGTTAATATTGTGAAAATGGCCATACTACCCAAAGCAATCTACAGATTTAATGTAATCCCTATCAAATTACCCATGACATTTTTCACACAAATAGAATAAATAATCCTAAAATTTATATGGAACCATAGAAGACCCAGAATTGCCAAAGCAATCCTGGGGAGAAAGAACAAAGCAGGAGGCATAACCCTCCCAGGCTTCAGACAATACTATAAAGCTACAGTAATGAAAACAGTGTGCTATTGACAAAAAACAGACGTATTGGTCAATGGAACAGAATAGAGAGCCCAGAAATAAACCCACACACCTACGGTTAATCTTTGACAAAGGACGCAAGAATATACAATGGGAAAAAGTCTCTTCAGCAAGTGCTGTTGGGAAAGTTGGACAGCTGCAAGTAAATCAATGAAGTTAGAACACACTCTTACACCACACACAAAAATAAACTCAAAATGGCTTAAAGACTTAAACATAAGACATGATATAAAACTCCTAGAAGGGAACATAGGCAAAACATTCTCTGACATAAATCGTACCGACTTTTTTTTAAGTTCATCTCCCAAGGCAATAGAAATAAAAACAAAAATAAACAAATGGGGCCTAATCAAACTTACAAGCTTTTGCACAGTAAAGGAAACCATCAACGAAACAAAAAGACAATCTATAGAATGGGAGAAAATTTTTGCAAATGATGCAACTGACAAGGACTTACTTTCCAAAATATACAAACAGCTCACACAAAAAAGCAGCTTAACAAAAAAGCAAACAACCCAACCCCAAAATGGACAGAAGACCTAAATAGACATTTCTCCAAAGAAGACATACAGATGGCCAATAGGCACATTAAAAGATGCTCGACATCACTAATTATTAGAGAAATGCAAACCAAAACTACAATGAGGTATCACCTCACACCAGTCAGAAGGGCCATCATCAAAAAGTCTACAAACAACAAATGCTGGAGAGGGTGTTTTGAAAAGGGAACCCTCTCCACTGTTGGTGGAAATGTAAACTGGTACAGCCACTATAGAAAACAGTATGGAGGTTCCTTAAAAAGCTAAAAATAGAATTACCATATGATCCAGCAATCCCAGTCCTGGGCATATATCCAGACAAAACTATAATTTGAAAAGATACATGTATCCCTATGTTCATAGCAGCACTATTCACAATAGCCAAGACATGGAAACAACCTAAATGTTCATCAACAGATGAAGGGATAAAGAAGATGTGGTACATACATACAATAGAATACTACTCAGCCATAAAAAAGAATGAAATAATGCCAGTTGCAGCAACATGGATGGAACTAGAGATTATCATACTAAGTGAAGTAAGCCAAAAAGAGAAAGACAAATACCATGATATCATTTATATGTGGACTCTAAAATATGGCCCAAATCTAAAATATGGCCCAAATGAACCTATCTACAAAACAGAAACAGACTCACAGAGTGAGAGAGTAGACTTGTGGTTGCTGGGGGTGGGGGGGGGAAGGATGGAGTGGGAGTTTGTGGTTAGCAGATGTAAACTATTATATACAGAATGGATAAACAAGGTCCTACTGTATAGCACAGGGAACTATATTCAATATCTGTGATAAACCATAATGGAAAATCGTATAAAGAAGAATGAGTGTGTATATATACATATACATGATAATTACTTTGCTGTACAGTAGAAATTAACACAACATTGTAAATCAACTGTACTTCAATTAAAAACCATCTGACATTTGCAAAAAAAGAAAAAGAAAAAAGACAAGAGAAGTCACAAACTGGAAAAAATAATTTCAGGGCATATATCTGATAAAGGGCTTATATCCAGACTATAAAAAATACTTCCAAATTAGAAAATAACCTAATTTTTTAAATGGGCATAAAGTTTCAACAGAAAATTCACTAAAGAAGATATGCAAGCAAATAAGCACATTATGAAGTGCTCAACATCATTAGTCATTAGGGAAATGCAAATTAAAATCATAACTGGATACAACTACACTCACTGAAATGGTTAAAATCAAAGAGATATAGTACCAAGGGTCAATAAAGACACAGAGGAACTGAAACTTTCCTACAAGTGTTGGGAAAGTAGAATGACATAGCCACTTTGGAAAACAATTTGCCAGTTTCTTAAAAAGTTATACATACACATACCATATGATACAATTATTCTATTCCTAAGTATTTCAAGAGAATTGAAAGCACATGTCCATGCAAAGATTTTTACATAAATGTTTATAGAAGCTGTCTTTGTTATAGCCAAGTGCCCATCAATAGACGAAAGGATAAGCAAGCTATGGTATATCCGTGCAATGGAATATTACAAGGATAAAGCTCGAAATAATTATGCTGAGCAAGTGAAGCCGTAGTCACCACCCCAAAATAAACAGAACTATATTATTTCATTTATATAAAATTCTTGGAAATAAAAACAAATTTCTAGTGTTAGAAAACAATCAGTGGTTGCCTGGGTATGTGGCAGAGGTGAGTAGAAAGGAATGGAATGGAGCAATTATAAACAGGCATGAGAAACTTTTGAGGCTGATAGATAAGTTTATCTTGATTGTGATGGTTTTCATGAGGGGTATACGTATGTCAAAATAAATTGTGCACTTTAAATACATGCAGTTTCTTGTATGTCAATCCTAACTCACCAAAGCTATTAAAATGTTTTTTGGTTGTTTTGCCTTATCTATTGTTGATACTAATTCCTTGGAGTCTCCAAAAGAGGCTTTTGATATCGAATAAGCAAAAATTCTCTCCTTCAAAATTAAAAATGACCCATTTGTCATCATTATAGAGTGAGGAGAAGAGTTTCTCGGCTGATTATAACCCAAACTTGTTATGAACTGTGGAATTAAGGAAACCTCAGCTAAAGTTGGAGTTGGGACAAGCCTGTAGGGGGAGCTGTCATGGGTGCCATGCATCATCAATTACTCCAAATAGGAAGAAACCTACGGATACAACTCCGACAGGAAAGTGTTACCTATATTACTATTCAGCAGGAAGAAGAAAACTCTGCCCTCGGACAGTCCAGCCAATCAGAAACTGTAGCAACCCAGCCAATGGGAAGCCTTCATACTTTGGACTCCCAACTTCCTCCAAGGGATTCTTTATTACAGCTGCTCCAACTCTCCCCTTTTTCCTATAAAAGCAAGTTCCCCTTCCTTGTTTCTGGATTTGCCTCTTGTCCACCATGGTTCACATATTCTGAATCCAATTCCTCTGGCTACCCCTGAATAAACTAGCTTTTGCTGGTAAAATAGCTATCATATTATTAAAACTGACAGAAGTTAGATCCAAAGTCTAGTCTTAAAAATCATTACTGAGTACAAGGGAAGTAGACTGCCCAGCTGGATAAATTGATTACCATTGTGTCTTCTGAGAGAGATTAGAATATAAAAGAAGAAATAGACCTAATATGGAAATGTAAAACTACTCTGTATAAACCTGGATTCATTTTACAGAAATAAGTAGGAAGACTTTGGAACCCATGGAGCTCAGGTGGAGAGTCTGTTCATTATCTGTCCTCTTGCTTCAGCTATAGCTTCCAAATGGATGAAAAGTCTTTATAGAGAGGCTGCGTTACCATGGAGTACAGTTTTCTGTTGGATTGGGTCTCAGGAGAACACAAGGGAGGAGTGTAGAGAGATGGCTGGCTTATGTCTCAGTGAGAATTATGAAAAGCAGGTGAACAAGAGGACAGGACACCAACGCTTGTTTTCTTGCTTGGACTTTGCTATTTGACTGTTCTTTATAGTATTCTGGAATTGTAGTATACAATTACTGTTTTCATCTTGTGATTTTTCGTGTGTGTGTGTGTGTGTGTGTGTGTGTGGTACGCAGGCCTCTCACTGCTGTGGCCTCTCCCGTTGCCGAGCACAGGCTCCGGACGCTCAGGCTCAGCGGCCATGGCTCACGGGCCCAGCCGCTCCGCGGCATGTGGGATCTTCCCGGACCGGGGCACGAACCCACGCCCCCTGCATCGGCAGGCAGATTCTCAACCACTGCGCCACCAGGGAAGCCCTCATCTTGTGATATTCTCATCACATTCTTTCTGCTGCTCAGTTCCACCCCTTCTGGCTCTTCAGAAACTAAATGTTAACGAATTTAAAGTGAGAATACTGAATGAAGCAACCTGTGAGATGCATGGAATATTAAAAACTTAATATCTGGGACCAGGAATGTTTGCTATTGGCATAAATTTTGTATGTATACCCAAATAATAATGCCACTCTTTGAAACTATCTTGGAACAGTCATTTGAAGTTGAGAGAGACACCCCTGCCTAAATCAACAAAAAAACAACAAGAACATGGAAATGAGGAGCTGTTTGGATAAATGCATTCTTTCCACTTACTGTGCAACAAACTCAACTTCAAAAAACAGTTAAAAGATTATGGCCATTAAAACCTGCCTTAGTTAGAACATTATCAAGAAGCATTTAAAGAATACTTCATTTCTAATACTATCTTATTGGTAAAGTACTTTAATTTTGCCAAAGCAATTTCATATCTCTTTCTCAAAGGTTAATTATAAAAGCTATCTTAACGCTTTACACATTTACATACAATTTCCTCTATCACCTAGCCAAGAAATTTTCCACAAACATTGCATTTTTTAACACAATATACATATGGCCATTATTTTTCCTTTTTTTTAAAAAATTCTCAAATGTATTTTACATCCTGGTTCCTTTCTTCTGACTCATACTCATTTGTAGACTTTCACATTTCTATTCTTTCTAAGACCCATTGTTCCTCTCTCACTTGAAAAATATCCATTAAGGAGTAGCAAAGAAAAGCATCTTGGTATAGGACAGCCTGGAGGCTTTGGAGCCATGAAGACCTGTACTTGGATGCTGGCTCCAATGCCTACCTTGGACCAGTGACAGAACACCTCTGTTCCTATTTCAGCATCTGTAAAGTGGAGATAATAATGGTATCCACCTCACAGGGTTGTTATGGGGATTAAATGAGATGATGCTCCAAACCACAGCCACCCTCATTCCTCCCTTTTTGCCAAGTACTCTCAGAATCTTTTTATATTAATATGTTAATACCAGCACTGGTTGAACTCTACACCCCGTGCTCAGTAGATTATATATACTATATTATTTAATCCTTACAACCACTATATAAGTCCTGGTATCATCTCCAGCTTGCAGAGGAGGTAACTAAGCCTTAAAAAAAAAAAAAAAAAATCAAGTCACTTGTTTACTCAAAGTTACACAGTAAGTGGCAGGACTAAGACTTGAGCGTCCCATCTTGTTTGAGAGCCCGAGCCCTGGTCTACTGACTGCCTCCTTGCTGAATTTCTGTATCTGACTGACCTCCATATCCTACTTTTGGAGAGATCATATTTTCCTTCTTGTTCTTTTTAGATATATTTTCTAACTTTGGTTTTATATTGGTCCTCTCACCTCAAATATTTTGCCAAGCCAAAATGGATATAAACAAATTTAATACTGAAATTAAAAATTTTTTTTTGGTACAAAACCTGTCCCATAAGTTCCCATCTTTAACTTTGAGTTCTGTAGCCACTTTCTGACATTGTAGCAATCTTGCCTGCAAATCCATTGACTCCTTAAATCATCTTTGAGATTGCCTGGCATTTTAAATTCCTTGTATCATCCTTCCCATGCCTTTTTCACGCTGTTTTTGTGCATTGGGTATCTTTTTCTCTCCAGAGCCGTACTCCCTCCTTGCCAATCTTAAAACATAGGCAGTAGAAATTCAGAATTTTCTCTCCTATTCTATCTTTTTTCACATGGAAATGAAATAATGGAAAATTATTCTAAATTCATTGGACCTTGTGCAATAGAGCCTGACTGAGTTGTTGACATTTGACTTCTGAGGCTTATAAGCCTCTTCCTCCTGTGCCCCACATCTGGGTAAGTTGACAAGACAGCTCAGGTGCCCCCTCCTTCGATGCCAGCAGGTGGTTCAAACCTCACAAGCCCCTACCCACCTGCAGAAAGCTTCACCCTGACCTCAGCCCCTAACCACAATAAAACCCACACCACTCTCCTCTCCTTGCTCTCAAACCATTTTGAATAAACTTGGGGCCTCCTCTGCTCTCTCCAGAAAGTCTTGTTATATGAATAATAAACCTTTCCATACCTCTTGGTGTGGTGGAGGCACCGTTAATCTTGACGTCTGAACCAAATTTGGGGCAGAGGGTCCATTCTTTTCCTGCAGAGTCTCCACAGCACCTTGTACTGAAGGAAGCCTTGGTTCTTATTCCTCTCATGAATCGCCTTCTGAGTTTGCTGCCTGATAATATTTGGTACCCAGAAATTGCTCGACTGCCTCACTGCTGCTCTAATGCTGACTATTAATTAAATCTCCCTGCAGGAGCTCAGTCTAGCTCCTGATTTTTCTTCCCCTTGTTTTCTTAGTGTAGACCAAAAATTCTCACCAACCCATTCCTTATTTTGTACTTCTTTAATATTATTAATATTATTCCCCCTTTCTTCTGTGTTTATGCTTTTCTACTTTGGGTTGCCTCTTGCTCCAGTTTCTGTAGTGTACTCTTTATTCACTTCCACAAGTATTATCGAATGCTAGACATGATCATACAGAAGCAGACAGATTTATTGGGAAATGAGTATTTCCAGTCATGGTTTCACAATTTTTCAACCAGCAATGACTCTTCTACCTTAACAAACAATGGTTATATATGTAGAGTGAAGGTTACAAATACTGCCTATAATTAGTGGAAAGTTATACTTTAAAAGTCATTTGTTTTCAATTGGAAAGGTAATATATGTATATGGTACACAAATAGTAGACAAGGAAGGCTCCCTCTTACTTCAGAGTTCCCTCGCCTTCCCCAGAGGCAATCACTGTAACAGTCTATCAGGTATACTTCCAGAAGAATGCAAAGCAAACATTTTATATGTACATATATAAATGTGTGTGCATATATGTGTGTATGTGTATACGTACAAGTGTACATATGTACGTATACATACAAACATATTTTAAAATTATACTTTTATATATACTTATAGATACACTTTTTAAAAAACCTCACAAATAGAAATATGTGATACTAATGTGGACATGAGAATCAGAGAGCTTGTCTATCTTAAATGCTGTGTCCCCAATGCTCAGACACTATCTGGCATCTAGAAGGTACTCAATAAATAGTTTTTGAATGAATGAATAATGCTATTCACAACATCTATCCTGAGAAGTGTCCCATATCACACGTACGTTCTACCTCATTCTTTTTAACAGCAAATTTTATTCCATTTTCTAAATTTGTCATAATGTTTTTAATTGAGGCTGTGTGATGGATATTTAGGTTCTTTCCAACCTTTTATTTATAGCAGATTAAATTTATAACAAATAATCTATGCAACGCTTCTCACATGTTGCTTTTACACTCTGATGCGTATAAAATTTTTTCAGGAATATGCCATAAAAAACTGATCATCCTATTAGAGGTTTGGGGTTTTCTGTTTTGAAGAAAAGCTGCTTAAACATGAGAGAAATACCCAATAGAAAATGTGGAATGTGTTGACAAACAGACAAAGTGGCATCCCTGACTGAAAAAAATTTTAAGTAGTTTAGAACAAAGCAGTTGCTTAAAAATTTTTAATTTGTAAAAGCTCCCTGGAATGAACAGATGTTATCTATCTGTGAACTGACTGTAGGAGACAGTGTTTTGTTTGTTTACCAGTTTGCTCTTGGGCAATTTACTAGGAATTAGAGATTAATAATTGTAAGCAATGAAAGTATTGCTTACATAGCAGAATAGGTATAAACAATTTAAAACGACTCAAATATATCAGATTGAGAAGAACAAAAAAGTCTGGGAGGGAATCCGTGATACATTAAAATTACCACCTGGGTCCCCGACTCCCTCTCATTCTGGAAAAAACAGACCCCAAAAGAACTGTTGGTCAATGTAACATTGCAATGCTGTTTGATTTATAACAGATAAACTAAGTAACACAGTCTAAAAGAATGTGAAATATACCTGGAAGATGCGAAATGGAGAATCTCACCAACGTGCCGTTCGAAGAAGGAGACTTAAGAACTGAGAGATTGATTTCCCATAAATGCCTGATTCACAGAACCGAGATGTATCTCCTGACCAATGAACATCCGCCAAGAATCTCTCTCCATCCTCAGGGCAATGAACTCACTGCTCGGACTCTGGCTGGATGCCCCCTCTTTGCACTCCCTGTCCATAAATACAGCCCACCTTAACCCTCAACGGACTGGCCTGTAGCTTGCTGGAGCATGCGTTTCCAAAATTGCAGTTCCTCCGCTATTCCTGACTCAATTTCTAGTAATTCGAGTTTGCCTTAGTTTACCTCTTTATTTAGGTTGACAAAGTTATATCATTAGAAGCTAAATTTAAACTAGCTGAGACAAATTAGGCAATTCACTTACACACAATTGGGAAGTACAGGGGGAAACAGGCTCAGCTGTATCCAAGGTTTCACATATCCTCAGGGCTCACTCAGGTTCTGCTTCTGAGCTCTTCATCCTCTGTACGTTACCTCTTTTTCTCCTGCACACACAGTTTTTTTTTATGCAGCCAGGAAAGATGGCCCTTCGCCGTCCCAAACTCATACAATCCAACTTAGCAAATGCAGCAGACAAGCACACTTCTGTTGGGGCCAATCTGAATATCTGGGAGAGTATGGAAGCCCTCAAAGGATGAGGCTGGAGGGATGCTACATGAAGATACGTTACACAGTCAAGGTACTAAGAGCTTCGTGGCAAAGACAAGAGTAAACAGAAAGCTGTAATTTCATGATGCTGTGTGCTCAGGAGCCCAGAAGAATGAGCAGCCAAATCTTTGTTTTTAGAAATGGACTCAACCTTCCATGGTTAATAACGATGTTGGCTCATCTGAGTAAATGCAGAGTCTTTTGACCTTATACTTCAATTCTCTTAAGTGTACCATTTTCTCATGAAACAATATATAGTAGTTTACTCAGCCCCTTTCCCCACCTTTCTCCCACCTACCACTCCATCTCAAGAAAATAAAAGAAGCTTATTCTGACTTTCAAATGAGCAACGTTTTCTAGTTTATTTCCCCAGAATATGTTGACCTTATTGTTTCAGTTGTGTTTCTGTGTATGTTATCATCAAGATTTCAAATAGTATTTGGGGGGATGGGGAGCACAGAAGCACCAAGAAAATTAAATAAATGCCAGTTTCAAAAGTAAACTTCAGGCAGCCTCATTTTGAAATGCCTTTTGGAGTACATGTAAACTCTCAGATACTTAAATTGGAGGACACAAAACATAAATATTTAAATGTTGAGACATTCCTTTATAGGATTCTGAAGAGAAAAATAAAAATGATAAGACTTGATAATAAAAATAAAACTGAAACACACATAAAGGTGGACTCATTTAGGTAAATTCCTCAGAGGCCAACAGGGATTTCCATGGGTGGTGATAACAGAAAATTATTTTTTAGGATGCCCAAAGCTGATTACCTAAGACCAGCAGAGAAACACAGAAAGTGATTGTAGGCTTCTAAAACGTGACTTTGATTTCTATAGAAAAAGAAAACATTTTTAGCCATTACCAGAGGTACTTAGGGACAGTACATTTCATGTCAATGCTGATCTCGACCCAGAAAGATAGAGAGAACAAGCCGTTTAGAATGCATTTATCCGTGGCTCCCTTAAAAATGGGGGAAGTTAGCTGGAATCTTGGGCGGCATAAACACTACTACATAATGAAATTAATGAACGCATCCTAGAAAATAAAAGCTTGGAGAAGCTATAGACAATTTAGCACTTCCTCTCTGGGAGATCTCTATTTAGAACTGTTATGCAAAAGAGTAAAAAGTCTGGCCTTGGCAGGGCTCTAAAATCTGCAGGAACCGCTAGGAGAAGACCTCAGTAGAGACAAGGCACTGAAATCAAGGGGCTAAAGGGAGTAGGGAAGGGCTGGTATCCTGTTGCTTTAGGAAAAAGGGTAAATTCTGCAAACACTGATGGTTTGCAGCTAGTAAAAGTGCAAAGAAGATAACAAGATCCTAAGGTTTTTCCTAGGACTAACGGAAAGCAAGCGTCTTCTAAAACTGGGCAAATAAGGTTGTTGAGAGCTAGCCACAGAAGAAAACCTGCCTGCTCTGAGTCTCCAGGCGGTGTGGTATTCCTGCCTGAGAACAACAGAAAGGTCTCTCAGAATAAGCAAATCGAAGTCAGTTTGGCTTTGTTACTATCACTCAAACACAGGGCTGTGGCCCTTTAAATCCTGCTCACATGTGTAACATTTTGCTTAGTTAGCTGCATTTAATAGATTTTTACTTTATGAAAGAACTATAAACGGAATGGACGATATGTTGGACTCACCCTCCAATTATTTAGGCTCATTGTACCTATTTATAAAATTTACACAGCCAGAGCTGGCCAGGTTGCAGATAGTCTCAACCAAAATACCCATTCTCAGAGAGGAAAGGAGAAAAAAAAAATCTGCAGAGGCTCTACCCAAGACACCCTACTGTCCCTGTTAGGGGACTGCCCTTTGCACCATGCAACAGAATACTTACCATTAGTATCTGCACATCTCACCTACAGAAAAACATGACGGTGACAGTGGTCTCACTGCATAGGAATCCTCACATGACAAAGAGATCACAGGGTCCCTTGAAAGCAGCATCTCCTCAGATGCTTTTTTTATAAATTAAATAACAAGGGAGGGCAACGACAAAGGCAGTGTTCTAAGGCATTACTGATTAAATACCAATTAAAACGTATGATAAAAAACAAATCTGAAATGATAATTACTTAAAAATAGGTATATAACCTAAAAGCTTAACCCTAAAAGCTAGTCTTGACCACTAACCTGGTGGCTCTTAACTAACAGACAGTCAGAGCATCTAGAAAGAAACATGCAGCCTTAACTGTGCCAGGCTTGCATTTCAAACCTATCACAGACTTCACTGAAGTTAAAGAAAAGGGGTGGAAATGGCAACTTCAAAACTCAAGCCTTCAAGAGACATTTATTTTGGATTACTTAAAAAATGCAATCCAGGGCTTCCCTGGTGGCGCAGTGGTTGAGAGTCCGCCTGACGATGCAGGGGACGAGGGTTCGTGCCCCGGTCCCCGGGGGGAATCCCACAGGCCGCGGAGCGGTTGGGCCCCTGAGCCATGGCCGCTGAGCCTGAGCGTCCTGAGCCTGTGCTCTGCAACGGGAGAGGCCACAGCAGTGAGAGGCCCGCGTATCACAAAAAAAAAAAAAAAAAAAAAAAAAAGCAATCCAGTGAGCACCATGTCTCTATTTAAAGCTGGTCTTTAAGAAATAGTTAAATAAGAAATAGCCTAGAGCCTAGGTAAGAGCCTAGCCTAGAGGAAAGAGCCAGATGGGAAATACGGCTTTGTAGGCTGTACAGTCTGTCACTAATCCTCAACACTGAAGGTGTGTGACAGCAGCCATAGACAACATGCAAATAAGTGAGTGGTTGTGTTCCAATAAAACTTTATTTATGAACACTGAAATTTGAATTTTAAATCATTTTCAGGTGTCTGATATAAAATTATTTTTGATTTCTTCAACCATTTAAAACTGTAGCAGCCATTCTTAGCTTGCTGACTCTATAAACACGGGCTGTGGATCAGATTTGACCAGGGGCCATAGTTTGCTGACCACCACACAAACACCACCTGCCCACTCCACTTCACACTCTTTTGTAAACAAAGCCTAATGTAAGAAAACGGGACCCACCCATGAGAGAGAAACCAGGTGGTAACTCCTAGTATTAATGGAAGGCCATGTTAACTCTAGGGGTGAGAGATGGAGAGAACAAATATTTCTTGAAAACCTAGTACTGTGTTTAAGTCTTATTGATTTACTGCTCACAACAATACTACTACATTGTGTGTACTAATGTACTAATACTATAGTATTACATGTACATGCACATTTTTCATAGTTGAGGAAAGTGAGACTCAGAAAATTTAAGTGCCTTGCCTCCACCTGGTTCCCAGGTAGGGTTTGAACATGCGTTGGTCTTCTCAGAAAACCTTCAATGCGGTATTGTGACCTGGGAAGAACTGAGTTGATAATGAAGATGGGAAGAACAAAAGCTGCTCTCGGAAGAGATGAAGCGCAAGAGCTTCGATGCCGGGGTGATGAGAGCACAGCACCTCCAGAGGCCACCCCAAATCAACCCAAACCAACTGGAGGATGTGACCCGCAGGTTGGCCTGCCATGGTAAGAGAGGCAGCCCAGAAGCAGACCATTAACAAATCTAATTTAATTAAGGCCAGACCACATAACAAATTAACCCCAGTTGAAGAGCTAGGGCTTTAATGTTGCCGCTTTTTACAACTGTAATCTATATTTACTTTATAGAAACTTTAGAAAAATACAGATAATATAAACATTTCCCATTGAGATAATCACGTTTAACATTTTTCTGTAATTTAAATTCTTCTAGCTTTCTTCCTTTATATTTTAAAGTGGGACTACGCTGTTTGTACCACTTTGCACCAAATATATCATGAACACGCTTGTGTCATTTCTCAAAGTCTAATTTGCAAAATGTTCCCCAAAACAAAGCCAACTGACCATAATCAAATAGGTTTGTGCAATTCTGCACTGTCAGAGCCTCAGATGTTAACAATGCCTGTTTGATTAGAGCAAAGGCTTGCAAAGATCTCCAGTGGAGAAACCTGGTTTACCTTGCCCAGAGTATCCCTTATTTAACTTATTTAATCATGGGATCCTTCTGTAATGTAACATTTGGAAAATTAATGTTCTACAGAATATCCTTTGGTGAAAAGCTGTTCTATATCACTTGTAATGGATGCATTATATTCCATTGTTATTTAAAGCGTTCATTACAGGGCTTCCCTCGTGGTGCAGTGGTTAAGAATCCGCCCGCCAATGCAGGGGAGACGGTTTCGAGCCCTGGTCCGGGGAGATCCCACATGCTGCGGAGCAACTAAGCCCATGCACCACAACTACTGAGCCTGCACTCTAGAGCCCGAGAGTCACAACTACTGAGCCCACGCGCCTAGAGCCCGTGCTCCGCAACAAGAGAAGCCACCACAATGAGAAGCCCGTGCACCGCAATGAAGAGTTAGGCCCCGCTCGCTGCAACTAGAGAAAGCTGGAGCGCAGCAATGAAGACCCAATGCAGCCAAAAATAAATAAATAAAATAAATTTCTGAAAAAAAAGGTTCATTAGAACGAAATATTGAGATTGTTTTCAAATTTTCACTATTATAAACAATACCACCATTTACATTTTTGCAACTTAATCTTTGCAGAGTTTCATGATAATTCCTTGGACATGCAATTGCTTGGTCAAGGATATGAACATTTTTATAGTTTTTAAGAAATGGATGTTATCATTTATAGAATTTTGTTTTACATGAGAGTGAATGCTACATTTCACTTTTAATTTTATTTCACTAGTGATTAATACTTAGACATTTAATCAGGCAAATTTTTACTAGGTGCTTTATATTATGTGACTATGCTAAAAGCAACATGTACTGATTTTACAGAGCAACTGAAACTCTCTTACACAGCTGTTGGCAGCATCTACTAAAATGAATACATGCAAACTCTATGTATTAGTATTCTACTGCTGTATAACAAATCACCACAAACTTAAAAGCAAAATCATTATTAGCTCACAGTTCTGTAGATCAGAAGTCCGACCTGCTCAGGGTATCACAAGGCTGAAATCAAAGCGTTGGGAGGATTGCATCCTCATCTAGAGGCTTTGGGGAGAAAGCCATATCCTATTTGTTGGCAAAATCCAGGTCCTTGAGTTTGTAGGACTGAGGTCCTGTTTCCTTGCTGGCTAACAGCTGAGGGCCACCCTCAGCTCCTAGAGACTACTTTTCAGTCCTTACACGTGGACCCCTGTATCGTCAAGCCCCCAACGATGCAGCAAGGATCGCTTGCACTTCAAATCTGACTTGCTCTACTGCTCCCGGCTAGAGAAAACTCTTGCTCTTAAAGCAGTTGGTGTGATTATATTAGGCCCACCTGGATATCTCCCAATAAAGCCCACCTGGAAAATCTACCATTAGGGCATGGATTCTTCGGGGCTATTTTTAGTATTCTGCTGACTGCCTCCTATGACTTCAGCAGTTCCAGTCCTAGATATATACCCAACAGAAGTGAGTACATATGTTCACCAAAACACATGCACAAGATTGCTAATAGAAGCACTATTCATATTAACCAAAACCTGGAGAAATTATTCAACAACAGTTGTGGAATTCTTATAATTGAATACAGAAATGCAAGTGAACAAGCTACACCTACTTACAATGACATGAATGAATCTCATAAACATAATGTAGAGTAAGTAGATAAACGTGTTTTGTGGGAGCAAATGGAGGGGTACCTAACCCAGCCCAGAAAGTCATAGAAAGCTTCCTGGGGGAAGGTACAGCTTTCACTGCAAAGGATTGGAGGAGTGATGGAGGAAGGGGAGGACAGGACTGAATTTTAAATTTAAAGAATAATATGAACAGAAGTAACACATCTGTAAAAATTATAAGCAGATGGGTATTATGAACGGATGGCAAAATAGTGGGGAAAAAAGGTGTGCCTAGCAAATTTGGCAGGGGTCAGAACATGGAGAACCTTGAAAGCCATATTAAGATTGACCTTAATCCCGTAAGTGATGGGGACATGGGCGGTCCTTGTGAAAGGAAAGACATGGACAGTTTACATTTGGGACACTGACACTGCAAAGTGGAAGATGATGTTAAAAGAGGAAAACATGGAGGAAACTAGACTAGTTAGGAGGCTATTCAAGGAATACAGGTGAGAGACAATGGGAGCCTGAGTTAGCTGGAGTGAAGAGGAAGAGGGACAATATAAGAAGCATGGATGCCTCATACCCACCTCCCTTCCAGACGTCTCTTCTTAAAGTCTTAAGAACATTTTTATAGCTTTTAAATTCTTATGGCCCAACTGTTTCCTAGAAAACATGTACCAATCTGGATTTGCACTAACAATATGCCCATCTCCCCCAGTTCTTGACAAAATGGGTGCTTTATTTTTTAAATCTTCACTAAATGCATAGGCAAATACAACTGTACCTCATTTTTTTATATTGTTTTTGACTGAAAGCATGGTGAACATTTAAAAATGTTTATTGACTTTTTATTTGTCAATAAATAAAGTGTCAATTCATACCATTTGCTGGATTTTTCTAAATATGTGTTTTCTCATAGTGACCTGTAAGAAGCTATATATTATTAAAGATACTAACCCTTTTAAAAAATTTTTATTTATTTATTTATTTATTTTTGGCTGTGTTGGGTCTTTGTTGCTGCTCACGGGCTTTCTCTAGTTGCAGCGAGCGGGGGCTACTCTTTGATGCGGTATGTGGGCTTCTCATTGCAGTGGCCTCTCTTGTTGCGGAGCACGGGCTCTAGGCGCGCAGACTTCAGTAGTTGTGGCACGTCGGTTCAGTAGTTGTGGTTTGCGGACTCTAGAGTGCAGCCTCAGTAGTTGTGGCAAACGGACTTAGTTGCTCCTTGGCATGTGGGATCTTCCCGGCCCAGGGCTCAAACCCGTGTCCCCTGCATTGGCAGGCAGATTCTTAACCACTGTGCCACCAGGGAAATCCCAATACTAACCCTTCTTGGTCTTTTCAAAGATCCACTTCTTGGGTTTGTATGTCAATCTCACTTTAATTTTATTCTCTCCTCATGCTTTTCTCAGATTTTGCTCAATTTCTGGCTTCTTGAATTGATTGCTTGGTTTATTTGTTCATGGATAATAATAAAAACATATCAGGCTCTGAATTTTTCTTCTAAGTAAAGCTTTTGGGTATATCTTGGATATACAATTTTCTCTATTTTTATTGACTTGAATGCTGATTATAATTTGTATTTTCTCTTCGATCTAAGAATTAGGACAATATTTTAATTTCTGATATTTAAAAAAATATCCTTTTGTTGTGAATTGTTCACTTTATTGTCTGGTGGTCAGAAAATGTAGTCTCTAATATGTTACTTACAGTCTTATTATATCATATTTTTGTACACATTCCACGAATATTTGAAAAGAATATGCATATTACCAAAGTCCTCTCTTTTTTGGGTAAGACTGTAGTTATCATGAAATTCTCCTGCTGTTTTTTGTTTTTTTACTTTTCTTTTTATGTATTTTGATGGAATGTTACTAGCCCCTGTTACATCTTCAACAAAGAATGTGCCCGTATAAAGTAATCCCCTTTCATCCAGTTTTTTTTTTTTACATTAAATTCTATTTTTTTCTGTTTTCAGTATGACTACTACTGAATTATTTTTTGTTGGCCTCTGCCTTGTTTATCTTTACCAGATAAAGATAATCCTTGTCATTTCATTTTAGGTGAGCCTCTAATGAAATATGTGCACACGCACACACACACACACACACACACACTTTCATACTTTGATTCAAATTGAAAAATCTAACTTTAAATAAGGAGATTTAGGTGACACGTGGATTCTACTTTCCTTCTTATTTTGTTTGGTTTTCTTGTGTCTCCTTTCTTTTTCCTATCTTGTGCTGTGTATTGATCAAGGCTGTTTTTGTTTCGTTTGAATTTTCTACAAATTGTGCAAGAAATGACTATACTTTCTGTTTATGATTTTCCACCTCCTGGTTACTCTTCCCCCTACCCAACCAGAGGTCTATTTCCACTATTCTAATGTAGTTCTAATAAGCCACCAATAACCTCAAATACCTAAATACTGTGGACACATTTCAGTACTAGTCTTACTCCAGACCCCAGTGACATTCAACAGATGATCCCATTTCTGTGGCTTCAGTTACCATCAGACATGACTGTGACTTCCAAATCTCCAGTCCACACCACTTTTCTGTGCTCTACACTAGTATACACAATCGTTGCTCTCTCAACATGTCCACATGATGTCTGACGGGCACATCAACCTCAACGTGTCCACGGACGAGTCCACGACTTTCCTTCACACCAGCTTTCTCCTCTCCTCCACCTTATCAAACTTACTAACCTGTTGCTCAGGCCATAATAACCTGAGGGTCATGACGGGACCTTTTCATCATTCACCCCTGACATCCTAACATCTTCAAGTCTAATGATTCCGCCTGGGAGGTGTTTCTGGAACTATTCACTTCTTCCTACTTCCACTGGTCCAAATAACCATCATTTCTTGCCCAGACAAATGCTGGTCTCCCTGCTTCCACTCTTGCCCCTCTAAAATCCATTTTCCACCCAGCACCCAGCAAGAGCTTCTTGAAATATATACCTGATCATAACCTTCTTCTGCTTGCAAACTTCCATAACACTGCCCGGCCCTGCCCATAGAATCAAAATCAAACATCGCATTGTAACGTGCAATACCAGGCCCCGTGACGTGGCCCGTGCCAACCACCCCTACTTCCCATCCCCTCTCATCTTCCTTGTTTATACTCCAGCCACCCCACCTTCCTCGAGTTCCTCCAAAATCCTGATCACCGTCCTGCCGAACTCCTCGTACTGGCTCTCCTCACTCCCTCTACATCTGTGGGCCTGGCTCCTCCGTGTCACCCAGGTCCCAGCTCAAATGTTTAAGTCCCCTCAGGGAGACTCAATCTAAAGTAGCGTTTCCCCAACACTCAAGTCACCCAACTCTATTTCCATCATAATGTTTATCACCATCCAAAATCACACAGATAATTTGTTTACTTGCTTGTGTGTTTCCATCCACTAACACATAAATTCCTTGAATGCAGAGAGCTGGTACGTTTTTGTCACCTTCCTGTCCTCAGTGGCAACAATGTGTGGCACTAACAGTTGCTCAATAAAATGAGTCAAATGCAAATAAGCTGCTGCAGGCATGGACAGATGGAGGGTTGGATTCAGCAGATCCAGATTTAAATATGCTCTATACCACTTACTAGATGTGTCTTTTAGCAAGTTAGTAATTTCCTCATCTGAAATATGTGGATAACAATGGTATCTTCTGTAAGGAGCTGTACAGAGCTGCTGTAAAGATAAAATGAGAAAAAATTCCTAAACACTTGGCACTGTGACTAGCGTACAATAAAACCTTAACAAACACTAGCCAGCTAGTATATATCTATACTAGATTATACTACAATTATAGGTTTTAGATTCTCTAGACTAAATTACACACACACACACACACACACACACACACACTTTGGTGTTCATCTTCACTTGGTTTAATGGGTCTATTGTTTTGCCTTTGAGACTTCGACTTGTGTGTTCTTATCAATATCATATCTCAAGAGAACAAGCTGGGTAATATCCTCTGACTAGTTCCTGGCACACACCAGCACAGTTATGAGCTTTATAAACCTCTTTAAGTGATTTACCTGAAAATATAAATATTGCCCTCCAGTATAATACAGTGATTTCACGTGGCCTCCGTTCCATCTACTTCCTCAGAGGTCTGTGAATAGTAAATACACACAGGTCTACATAAATATCTCACATGTTGAAAGGCCTAGGGTAAATCATCTTTGCACTCATCACAAGTTAAAGAAGTAACCCCCAGTATGACAAAAACATGCCCCTTTTACAACACATAATGGCTGGAACAATTCAATCTTTATCATTTATTATTTTTATTTGGACAACATATATACATATGTACAAAATACCTACTGTCAGAATCCTCTTTTATAATTTCATTTGATTTACAAAAACGGGACAGCAAAATAACTTAGGTCACTAATACTGTACAAAAATAAAACTGATTAAACAGTTGTAAAGATCAGTATCTTACAGTGTTACAGATCATTCATCTGTTGTGAAAGAACATCTCAATCTATCCAGAGTGATGAGTACTGTGCTTAATCTACCTGCAAACTGATAACGAGTCAGTTTCTGTAATTATAACTATACCAAATATAATTCTCAAAAGAAGCATGATGTAGGGCTACACCTTAAAGCCACGGCATCGTTCCACAGTGGTGAAGGGCTTTCTTCTTCCCTAACCAAGGAGAGGAGTTATCTTAACTCTAAAACTATTAAATTTTCCAGAATATGACAGCTACTTACAGTATTAGATAAAACAATTTTTCTTTCTTTTGAAACACCTGCAATAGTCTTTCAAAAAATTCAGTTTGGTTAAAAAAGTAAACAAAAATTACTATCCTCCATTTGGATTTTTTTAAGTTAAATCCATGGTCTTTTTAATATAAAAAGTAATTGTTTCATAGTTTTAGTGTTCAACGAACTCTAGTAGTCCTATTTGAACCATATCTTGATAGAGTACATCTAATTAGAATGCTGGTTCCTGTTTTGTGACATTTTAAAACAGGATTTATCACAAGGAATAAAAAGCCTTGAGTTTATACGTTATGTTACTATAACATATAAGAGAATATCAAATGTGTGTTCTTCAACGACTTGAAAAGGCAAGTAGCAACTTTTTTTGGGAAGTAAATTGTGCATTTGTTTTTAAAACGAGTTGCTGCATTTACATCCATCTAAGTGCTGGACAAAAGCCACATGTAGATCTACTTCTGAAACTACAAAGATTGTCTTTCACTGACTTTGCTTGGTTTTCCTTCATTTCATTCTGTGAGGGAAAGATGAGTTTGTACAAGTTAGTGGGTTGCTAGGCAACGCCAAACTCCTCACTCACTAAAAGGCAGCATGCAGAGGATCACAAGCAGAACCATTCCATGAGTTCAGTAAGAAACAGGCAGCCTAACCTATTTCGTATGGAAGAACAGATGTCCTTAAAACTTATTTTGGACACAGAAATTAAAATTTGGTTTAAAATAAGCGTTTCAAAAATCTGAAACAGAGGTAGAAAGTGTTCTTTATTTTTCCTGACATGTTTTCCCGTGAGAAAACACTTTTCTTTTTATCCCATGGACTGCTCCCAGTCCCTAATGTTAAAAGCAGTTCTCTTTACAGAACTACTAATACAACTACGCTGGTTAAACAAACAAAAGAAAAACACCGTGCTAGTGATGGCTACTGTATTGGAAGTTGGAGTCAGCTGTGACCCATGCCTGCTGCAGGAGCCCACACTGGTTCTGAACTGGAAACAAGCATGTGTCAGGTGAAATGATGAATTCACCCCAGGTTTACACAACACATCTCATAGCACACGTATAAACTAGAGTGCACCATAACTCCCTGTTTTAAATATCAGATAAAATTGTCAGAAAACGTTGTTTCTGATGAAAAAGAAGAATATGTAAACATTTCCCCCACGATCACTACTGACTCCCCTATTTGAGGTTTCTTCTCAACGATGAAAACTAGGTTCATTTTTCTGACCACGTAAAGGCCAAAATTAAGTTTTCAGGTAAATGGCATATCATCCATATAGTGGTCGAGGCCATTTTAGACCCCTGGATACGAGATCTTATAGTGGTGAGGCTACTGATACAAAAGATACAGTGTTGTGTTTTCATTCCTATATGTTCCATGTGCCTTCCTTCTCCAAAAGGGATGATTTTGCACAGTCTCCTCTGAAATCATCGTGGTATATTCCCTTAGCGCTCACTACTTATAGGGGTATGTTATTTTTCTTTTCACATTTCAGCTCCCTTTTCCTTTTACGTAACTCTTGCACCTGTTAGTGGGGGTTCTGTAGGAACATGGGAAGGTAACCGACAAACCTTTTCCCCAAAGAATAAACATTTCCAGAGCTAGTCACTGTTATGCACCCATTCAAATAAAACCCAACAGAGTCAAAGCCCTCGCCCTTTGTGGCATTATGGTACAATAAGAAGAGGTTAATTAAAAGGATCGGAAATTTTGGAAAAGTTAATAGAGTTAAAATTGTTTGTTCTTTTTTAAATTAAAAAATATATATACTACCCTCCTTCTCCTTCAGCATCTGTTGTATATATTCTGCCCTCACATCTCTGCCATGATTTCATAGGGAAACGTGTATACTGTAAAATAAGCAGATTATAATGTGGTTCCAAACAGAATGTCTGCTTCTATCCTTAAAGCATGTATTTAACTTATTCATCCTCTGCGTTAGAAAATAAAAGTGCAGCTTATGTTCAAAAAGTACAATTCATACAAAGCAAGGTTTGAAAGTTCTGTACTTACAGTAACCTTTCAAAGGTGTGTCTTGATTAGTATAAATTCATACTGCTTACCCATTGGCTATAAGTCACTTTTTTGTTTTCAAGTCTTTAGATGACAGATCATGCTGGAGTAGATGTGCTCTTGCTTGCATAAAGACAGCTGTGCTATGGCGTTTCGTATCTCAAAAGGTAACGTGATTCAAGAGAGTGGTTTTACTAAAGAAACTGAAGCACACTCGTCATTACATTAAAAGGTAGGAAAACAATTCTGAGAGACAGCAAGCAGAAAGGGTCCAGGATCACTGCGTGATGCTACAAGTCAACTCACCCAGTCAGACATATGTACACCAGTGTTGAATCTTTAAAATTCTACCCCAGTCTTGGCTTTAACCCCCCTCCCCACACCTGCCACCCCTCCACCCCCCCCCCAAAAGAAAATTAAGGAGAGGAAAAAAAAAAAAAAAAAAAAAAGCATTTGTTTTCCCTCCAACAGTCAGAGACGTTTCAGAGTTGCCTCTGCAAGGGGGACCAAGTGCTGACTTTGATCTTAGGCTACAATGTGCTTTTTAAAAACAACGCAGGGAGAGGAAAATTAGACTAGTGACCAAAGAACAGCGACTTCCTGTGCTGGCAGCGCGCCTCTTCTGGGCCGTGGTTCCCACCTGTCTGTTCGCCGGGAGTAGTTCGTCCTTCCGGGTCCATCCCTCCCTGGCTCGGGTGGGCAGCACCTCACAAAGGGTTGGCCAGCGCCTTTTTGGATCGCTTGATCATGCTGGGGTGGAACTCCGTGTGCCGCCGGGCGTGCTTGGTCAGGTGGTCGCTCCTCATGAAGCGCTTCTCACACAGCGGACAGCGGAACTGCTTCTCCCCGGTGTGGGTCCGGTAGTGGCGGGTCAGCTCGTCGGAGCGAGAAAACTTTTTAAGGCAGTCTGGCCACGTGCAGGGAAAGGGCCGTTCACCTAAGAGAAGAGAATCAGGGACCCAGGTTAAAGAACGTGTAGCCGAAATTCTCCAGGCTGGTCCTGGTCAAACATCCCCATGACTCAGAAAATAACTCCTTTGTGCTCTGGGCTGAACTGCGTGCCCCCCATTCATAGGCTGAAGTCCTAACCCCCAGTACCTCAGAATGTGGCTGTATTTGGAGATAGGGTCTTTAAAGAAGCGATTAAGGTTACATGAGGTCATGTAATCTAATGACTGGTGTCTTCATAAGAAGAGATTAGGCCACAGACTCGCAGAGGAAAGGCTGTGTGAAGATGCTGGGAGAAGATGGCCAGCTACAAGCCAGGGAGACGGGCCTCAGGAGAAACGGACTCTGCCAACATCTTAATCTTGGACTCCCAGCCTCCCAAACGGTGAGAAATAAATTTCTGTTGTTTAAGCCACCCAGTCTGTGGTACTTTGTCATGGCAGCCCTAACAAAGTAATACCATGAAGAAATTGCTGAGAATCATCTTCTCCAGGTAAATGAGCTTGCTATTTGTACCCAATGGATCCCCAAGAGTCTTGGAAACCATATTTTCCAGTTTTTGTCTACGCGGCTGCTGGTTTCACGAGTTCTCTCCGAGGAGTCAAAAACCTTAGCCCTTTGCTAAATTCCCTGGCATCGTACAGATGGAAGAGAACTGGGGCAGCTAATCCAACCGACCTCCCACCAGAGGCAGGCATCTCCCCTTAAGGTCCTGAATGTTTGGCCACCCAGCCTCTGCCTGAGCAATTCCGGTGACAGAGCCCCTTATCTGCCAAGGAAGCCTGCTTGTTTCTGAGCACCCCAAAATAAGAGTGTTTACACTCTTATTGATGTGAAACCTGCCTTCCTGCGAAGGCCATATTTTAAGTTATATTGTCTTTAACACTAAAAATTAGTTTTTTCCCTCTGCCACATAATAATCCCTTAACTATCTGAAGACTGCTATCGGGCCATTCTCTAATCTTTTCTGGTCTAGTTGAAACAATCTCAGTTTCTTCCACATTTCTCATAAAAGAAGAACTCACATTATTCTAAAATAATAACGTAAGCACAGGCACAGCACTAAGGGTTTCACATGCTTTATCTCACTGACTTCTTACAGGACACCCCACGGAGGCGGCCCATTTTACAGATGAGGCTTGACACTTGTCAGGGTTTCCACCTCCCTCCCATTACGGGTGCTCTCCTCAGATTCACGCTATTGTCTCCCTGTCCCACTTAAAACGCAGCTAAGCCCCGCCCTCCAGACATGATCAGGCCAGCACAGGGGGGCCTCCTGACCCCTGGATTGGCAGGGGAGAGTCTGTGTCCATGTTTGTTGGGCAGGACACACACAAGCAGAAAGGCAGAAAGAGCTGCTTAAGATCAGAGTCTTGCTTGCTCTTCTGGTGAGTGACTGTCACCACCCCCCAGCTCTGAGCACCTGCCTGCCTACTCCTCACACCTTTCCAAGCACAGCCCAAAGCAGCTGCTGCATAGACTCAGGGCACAGACTCTGGTTTCCACAGAACTCTCCAGACACTCCTTAGGTAGGTGTGAGCAGTGAATCTTTTCTCACTCCTGTCCCCACCTTCCTGGAACCCAGAGGGAGGCTCAAAGGGCTGGGAGCTGCCCAGCGTGGTGCATCTGAGTCATCCAAAAATGATTCTTTTCCTCCAGCTTCTCCTAACCTGTGCCAGAGATGTGAAAATAAAGATAATAGCAACAAAATACCTCTATCACCTTCGTGACTAAGGTCTTATTTGCTGTTGTCTAAGCAGAAATATGGCCATCACGCCATGTACAACCTACCTGTTCTTATGGGAAACCTGATGTGGGAAAGACAAATTTGTATAAACAGATTCACTATACACAAGTCTAAGTATAACTATTTCCTCACTGAGCTCTAAGCTGAAAAGCCACAGCAGCAAAAGGCAATAGCAAGCCAGTGAATCCCGAGCCCTACCCAAGGTAGATGATGCACGAGGATGCTCAGAGCCTCCAGCAGGGCCAAAGAGGTGGCGGGGTGGGGAGAGCTTCAGACGGAACCCTCTGAAAAATCCAATGACGTGGAGTTGAAAACTACACTTTTGCAACTTCCGTTGGATTAAAAAGCGTTTTTACCCAGTTCAGCAGAACTTTTGAGCAAAAGGCGAAAGGCAGGTTATCATAACCCAACAAGGTTGAGCTTCCCTGGGCAAGGACAACGTCCCGTCTGACCTCCATGCTACTTGTGCCGTCGAGCGTTTAGTAAACGCCTCAACTCTGTGCGTGTGCGCGCGCTGAGTCTGCTTATGCTCCAGGTCACACAGGTGACCAAATCCTGCTCAGAAGTTCCCAGATCACAGGAATATTTCCGGGCTATTTCTGAATCAGACTGCAGCCAAGTCCTCACTAACCCAAATGAAGAATCTATGGGAGAAGTGTTCTTTAAACATGTTCTGTTAAAAAATATAATAAATAGTTAGAATTCATAGCGTGATAAGTTGTAAAAAAAAAAAAAAAAAAAAAAAACAGACCAAAAGCCCCTGTCTGTTGTCCCTTTCCTGAAGTCCTCTCTCCACTGCTTGATGATTCGGTGGGGAGGAAAGCAAATGACAAGGAGAAGTTCTGTGTTTTCTCAACACTTGTTAGGACAGACACCCATCAGAGGTGGTTTCCTTGAAGGAGTGGTAACGTGGTTTAGTTATTCACTGGCACATGTTTCTTTCAAGCGAGTCATGAGGGGAGATTAATTTATTTGAACGGATCTGTGTCCTTTGTGGGAAAAATGGGTCAGAAGACCACTCCACCGTGTGCTAAGACTGGAAAAGAAATAAGGCGCCCTTGTTTTCACAAGATGGAAGTGATAGTCAGCGGAAAATCGTCATGAAGCCTGAATCAGCTGCATGTACTGGAGATCTAGTAAGCATTTATGCTTATGATTTACAAAGATTTCAAGTGTGTGTAATTGGCGTCCATTCCCGTTGGATTCACTTTCGGTCTAGCTTATGCTACACTCTCCTCACTGCCCCTCACAGTTGTCATGTGAGTGTTCTCGTTGCTTCTAATCCAGGTGCTGCCATTGACCTAGCATCCTTTTCCCTGAGTGCTTCAGAGACGACAGGGCCACCCACAGAACCCACAGCAAATAAGAGCCAACAGTAGCCTTTGTTAGATTCATATAACGTGTATAATTCAAGCTTACAGTTTCCAAGCGTTTAAAAATAGATCTACTTGGAAGTGAGTTGTTCGTCTAAAAGCTCTAGGATCATTTTGATTTTTCTCAGATCCTTTGGAAAAGCATTAGGAGCTTTTGGTCAATGATCTAAATCAGGGGTTAGCAAATTATGGACCATAGGTCAAATCTGACCTGCTGGAATAAACACCATTCCTATACTTAGTTTTTACCAAATGGTTGAAAAAAACCGAACAGTAATATTTTGTGGCGGGAGAAAGTTATATGAAATTCAGGTTTTCATGTCTGCATACAGAGTTGCATTGGAACACAATCATACTCATTGTTTATGTATTACCTATGGCTGCTTTTTCACTATGACAGCAGTGTTGAGTAGTGATAAGGGATCGTATGGACCACAAAACCTAGAATATTTACTATCTGGTCCTTTATAGAAAGTTGGATGACCCCTGATCTGAATCTGCAGGCCTGAATTTCTATCTAGTGTACACCAGAATTTGAAATCCAAATGTCTTCAGGAGCCAGACACATAATAAAAATGGGTGAAATGCCAAGTATATTAGACCATGGATTGTAGAGGAATCTGGGGCCAACTGGGGAGTGCTTTCCACACATAAAGGCACTCTAATTCAACACTTGATGTAACACTGTGCCAGCCAAGCAGTGTGTGTTCGGGGGACCTGGATTCTTCTTGGGGATTTGCAATTTGCAGCCCTTTGAAATCATCCACCTCTTTAACCCAGTGGAGAGTTTGCATACAACCTACTATAGGATGCATTTCCACATGTTAGTTAATCATAGACACATATTAAGGCATCTAGAAAAAGATACATGTTTTGAATCTAAGAAAGTATGGAATAGGGAAATCTTATGTAGAGAGGGAAGAGATTTTAAGGCTGAATGGGACCAGAGGTGATGTGCAGAGAGGAAAAGAGAGGGCTTAGAAGGGCTGGGATTTGCCCTTCATCCTGCAGCCGGGGGGGGGGTAAATCAAGTCAGGCCCTTCCTTTAGCTCAAGGCTAAGGCCCCCAAAAGAATGGTTAACCTTTTTTATACAGAACAAATTATATGGTAAAGCAACTATCAATTAAAGAATACTTAAACTTGTCTTTCATATTAATGAGAGAGTTACCATCCTCCTGGGGGAAAAAAATAAATAAAAAAGAACAGACATGTACTCGTGCTTTATTTCTGGCCTTCACAGGAAAACACACCCAGAGGCAGTGACAATAAAGTCTGCTTTACTGGAGCAGGAGCTGGTAACAGCACAAGTTTCTGTGCATTCTCATTATTTATATACCACTTCCCTTCCCCTTCAGCAACAAGCTCAGGGCCTCTCACTGACAGACTCAGCTCTGAGTATAAAACATACTGGATCAAAACGGCTACTGAACACTGCATCAAACGTGTAAAAGGCTTTCTTTGCAGAGACAGGTCAGGCCTCCAGAACTCTCCTGGGTCTCCGGTGGGTTCAAGAGAAGTGGAGGGGGGCCTTCTGGCTATGCACTCGCTAACTTGATGGCTCATTGCTTTTAAGGAGCCTCCACCCTACCCAGTGATTAGTTGATGATGTCAAGTGAAGCTTATTCTTTTTGGTAAAGTCGTGAAATGAACAGTGGTGAGTTTTCCATATAGAGGGAGGATGAGGACAAGTACGGGGACTGCTAACTGGATATATCCAGCCCTGTCCAAGCTCCCCAGAGCTCAGATGGACAGCCATTGCAGTCCTGGCCTAGGGTCTTGACCCTCCCCCTCCCCCCTCTGATTCTCTCTCTCCCCCTCCCACAATTCCACGGAACAGCCCAAAATGGGCTAAACTTAATTGGGTTTAAGAGGGTTAAAAATACCAACTCTGAAGTTTCCACTGCTTTGGGCAAAAGTAACCCAATCTAGTAAAACAAATCTAAGGGAATTGGGCCTCCTTTTCAAAATAGAACTCTAAAAATGTCAATTAATAATCATAGCTTTGCACAGATGTACAAAATCGAGGCTGTTTCTTGAGGAAAATTAGTGTTTTTCTTAATTACAAAAAAGCAACTAGGATTCCAGAGATAAAAGGATAATTTGATATTGGAAAATCATAATCATATTACACGTCATTTAATAGGTTAAATTCACCCCCACCCACACTCACATCTTGCCTTCATAAATGCAGAACAATATCTGATAAAATTCAACATCCATCCCTAATAAAAGCTTTCAGGAAAACGAAATAGTTCCTTAACAGGATAGAAAATATAGAGTCAAACCTTTCCCCAGCAGGGTCAATAGTAAAATGAAGGCAGCATTCCCACGGAAGTCAAGTTCAAGGCAGGAATGGACTCCTGCCCCAATCATTATAGCTATTTAATGTTGTTCAGGAAATGCGAGTGAGTGCAATTAGATAACAAATTAAGAAGTAAATTGTGGGAAGGAGCAGGCAAAATAAGAATTACTTGCAACTGATACAACTTTCTATTTGGAAAGTCTAAGATAACAAAAATTAAAAATGCAGAGCAGAGATTGGCACAGCGCTGTAAATCACCTATACTTCAGTAAAAAAAATTGAAGAAAAAAAATGCATTCATAGGTGTAAATATACAAAAGAGCAATGGTTTTCTTATATGCCAACCACAGTCAGTCAGGATAAGCCTACCAATAACGTTCAGGACCTGCATGAAGAAAATCATAAAACTATGATATGAAAGGAAATGAATAAATGGGACATTTCCCATGTTCTTGGATGGTAAGACCCAATGTTCTGAATATGGCAGTTCTGTACAAATTCATCTATGAAATTAACACACACCATAGAAATTCTTTTTTCTTGAACTTGACAAAATTATTTTAAAGTGCATTGGGAAGAATAAATAACGCTCAACTTGCCAAGAAAATTTTGGAATAGAACAATAATAAATGAGCACTTGCAATACCAGTTATTAAAATGTATGACTAAAGCTGCAAAAATTAAGATAGTGTGATACCAGCATAGGAAAAGACAAATAAGTGGAGCAGAGTCAAGTTTGAAGATAAACCCAAGACTATAGGGATGGGCATTTCAAATCAGTGAAGAAAAGAATGTTTAATTCAAAAAATGGCATAGATATCTGGTAAAAAAAAAAAAAAAATTAAATCTGGATCCCTACCCTTATACCTTACACTTAAATTCCAAATGGAATTTTTTACATTTACTGGACACGTAAATGTAAAAAATAAAACCATAAAGGTAAAACAAAATATAGGTGAATATTTTTAGAATCCTGGAATAGGGAGAGACTTCCTAAACATGAAATCAAAGGCAGTATCCTATTTGAAGGATAGTTTTAAAATACTTAAAAATGTTAAACTTCTGCATGGTAAGATACATACACACACAAACACACACACAAACACACACACACACACACACACATACACACACACACAAAGTAAAAAAATTTAAGAACCAAAACAGTGAACGAATAAAGGAAATTGCAGCCTATGACAAAAGGTTAAAATCTGTGGTACAGAAAGGACACTAGCAAATCAAAATGAGTAGCCCAACTTAATAAAATTGGTCAAGGATGCAAACAAGTAATCTATAAAATAAGAAATACTAATATCCAATTAATAAATATATGAAAATATAGTCAATCTCATAAGTAATCAAAACATGCCAATCAAGACACCAATGAAATACACATCAGGCTGGTAAAAGTGTTAAAAAGTATGTTTATATCCCTATCATTGATGGTGGCATGAGGAAATAGGCATGGGTGGAAATTATAATTGTTCCAGGACCACCTGGCAATACATTTGTCCAGGAATTATTTGTGGTAACAATTAGGGAGGAACACAAAAATATACAAGGATACCAGCATTGTTTATAAAAGGTAAAGCTTGGTAACAACCTAAATGTCTAACAATAAAGAACTGGTTTAATACTTTAGTGTTCCATACAGTGGAATAATATGTGTCTGTTAAAAAGGTACTAGATTATTCTATACAGAAGGTGTTAGCAATACACGGCTAAGTGAAAAGAGCAATGCATGATCTGCTGTGTATGTGTGTGAACATCTAAGTAGAGGAAAAATCCTGGAAGAATATATGCAAAATATGAACAATAGTTATCTACAGATGAGGGG
Source organism: Kogia breviceps (assembly GCF_026419965.1). Taxonomy (NCBI): domain Eukaryota; kingdom Metazoa; phylum Chordata; class Mammalia; order Artiodactyla; family Physeteridae; genus Kogia; species Kogia breviceps. The sequence continues at coordinate 73,993,893 of NC_081317.1, forward strand.
ATAACCTCTACTTCTTTTTGTAATTTTCCCCTATGTTTTCTGATTTTTTTAAGCACGTACAAATTTCTTTTATAATGAGAAGTCAGAAAAGTCTTACACAAAACAAAGGTAACAATTGTTTTGATGGATATGAGTTCAAATTTTTCCACCAATGGGTTGATCAAGATCCTATTCCATTTGAGGGGTAGGGGTGGTTTACACTCTAACGAGAAATAGACTCCAGTGTCCAAGACCAAAGAAAGGCAAAGAATTCTTCTGCTTCCTTCTCAAATTGTTAGAAAGTGAGAAACTTTCAGAGTAAACTACATGTGTTTTCTCACTCCTCCCCCACCTCCTCCTCTCCTTTTTCCATATGTGAAAGGAAAATGGCCCGTGAGAAGAGACAGGAATCTCCCTTCAGATACCAAGTGACACAGGCAGTGATGGCAGGGCTGCCCCACCAAGGAGCAGGCTCCTTAGGAAGCTGGGGGAGAAAGAGGCTCAGACACACAAAGCCCAGAGCCCAGTGCAGTGTTCCTGGCGGAGCACCAGCCCACACGACTGCCGCAACCCGAAGCCATTGACACCCCATTGTCCATTATCATCGGCCCTCATTCCCCATGGGGAAGCAATGCTAACTTGCAGGTACAAAATGTGAGCTTTGCTTTACTGTTTTTCATTTCCACACCCAAGTGCAGAAGCAGCCATACATTTGCATCGTCTGGGTACAGCCAATTCTACGTTTCCCTGCATAAATCATTCCAATTAATATCAAACTCAAAAATCAAGAAATTTAAAGCCTCCTGTTCACCAGAAATGTTGCTACTACCTACACAGGTAGATGTCCTAAAAAGATAAAAATTCTTGATAGCTTTAGAAGAATCCTGCCTGAATGCCATCCCATCACATTATGGTTTGCTCCTGGCCTCTCTCTCTGAATCCTTCTTGTGATTTGGTTTCCCTTTACATTTCATTTGTTGACACAACAGAGTTACTATAGAGCTTGGATGTGAGATTTTACTTCCTGGTCCCTGTGTTTATCTGTGGAAAGCAGCCTGTCTCCATACTTGAGGTTCTGAACTGGGAAGTGGGTGTCTGTAACATCTGTCACGCAGTACTTCCTCACTGGAAGCTGGTGCCTAGCTATTTGGAAGCAAGCCTGTCCGAATATTGCTTGCACATTCCCAACCTCAACTGATCTGTGAGATGGCACATGTGCCAGGACCTCAAAAATGAAGATGACAGACAATAGAGTCTTGACCCTTTAGGTTCTCAACCCAGCAAGAGATATATCATGATGCTTTGATGTCTCCATTACCTGGCCCCCAGCTCAGCAACTCTGACATGGCAGAGAGGTGGTGAGGTGACCTCCTCACGTCCACACAGCTAGGTCCAGGCCCAGATTAGCCAATTCCCACGACTGCATTCTTCCTCCCGCCCCAGCCTGTACTGCCTCTGCCCAGTTCTTTGCGGAAAAGAGAAATAGTAAATAAATAACCTACTAGGCACTAAACATTGAACAGGATACGTAAGCTTGATGGCAAAGCTATGCTGAGAACGTAGATTCTTTGAATCTTTGCATTCTGGGTTATTTTTATGACCACCTAATTCAAACCCATCCTGTTTCAGATGAAGCTGACTCAGGGAGCCAATGACTCACCCAAGGACATCCTCAGAACCAGTTTTCAAATTCTAGCTTCAGTTCTGAGCACAGAACAAGATTAGAGGTGAAAGCAGAACACAGGCCTTAACTAAATGTAGAGACAGCCTTTTTCCGTGTTTTTCTAATCCTCTTACTCCCAGGCCCTCCTTTCCAGATGCATTGCGAGACAGTTTAAAACAAGTAAGTTGCTGCTAAGCTTGAGGTTTCAAAATAGAGGGTTTTTTTTTTTTTTTTTTGCGGTACGTGGGCCTCTCACTGTTGTGGCCTCTCCCGTTGCGCAGCACAGCCTCCGGACGTGCAGGCTCAGCGGCCATGGCTCACGGGCCCAGCTGCTCCGCGGCATGTGGGATCTTCCCAGACCGAGGCACGAACCCATGTCCCCTGCATCGGCAGGCGGACTCTCAACCACTGCGCCACCAGGGAAGCCCCAAAATAGAGTTTTAAAAATGTAAAGCAGACCCTGAAATCCTCAAATTCTCTTACTTTGCCAGAGCTTCGTTGCAAGACCTGAGCTACAGCGAGAGAAATTGGAGGAGCTGTGTTTAGGGAACAGATGCAGAGGTCTGAGAAGTGCAAGCGTTCTGGACTCTCCTATTAGAAACAGTCTTGGGCAGTCCCAGAGGCGCGACCACTGCTGCCTGACCCACGGCATGCCTGGAGCCTGTCTGAGCCTCTCTAGGGAAGTTGCCACACACACCGGGCACCTGAGGAGTTGGGTAGCCATGCTGAGAAAAGGGTCTCAAGTGTTTGCCTAAGTTTCCACCTCTCCTAATGTTGCATGTGAGGACCAGGACCCAAGCTGGTATATGATACCCTGGGGGAGACCAGCAAGGTCAAAGGACGGCACGCAACATGGACAGCCCTTCCATGATGCCGAAAGAAGAGATGAGGCTCTTGCCTACCAAGTAGATCACTCCCAGGAGAAAGAAAGGCAAAAGGAGAGACAGAGAGAACTCTGATTTTGTGACTATGTACCCAAAAGAGAAGAAAACTTCACACAAAAGAGACTGAGAGACCCCAAATTGCCAAGATAAAGTTAGTCCACCAACAGCAGAAATGGTGGGGAGGGCAGGGGGGCTCAAGCGAACTCAGTTCTCTTTGGCTCAGAAAAGACAATGAGCAAACCAGGAAAACGCAGGAGGCTGTTGTCTGGTTCGTGACTTCCTCTACCTGCCACCCAGGTCACGGCACTCGCAGTGACCCAGAGTGACTAGTGATGCTGCTCCAGCATCAGGTTTCCAGCTGTTTCTCTCTGGGCTCAACCTCTGTACACTGCTGGCACGAGAGTACGGCTGCGATGACCACAGATCCTACTCACACATGCCACATGCGCCATCATCACATCATTTTTCCAGCTTTTACAGAGTGAGCCACTAATTCATACAGTCTGGTGTTTGTCACCAAAGACCACAAAGAACGGCAGGGTTGAGCTGTCCAGCTCTTACCAAACAGCCCCTGCCTGACTCCCTCAGCCCTCCTGGGGCAGGCGTTCCTGGACAGTGCTTTGAAGTTTGGGAGCAAGCAGGGCACTGAGAAAAAATGACTCAGGTCAGAGGTGCAGACTGTGTCTCTTTCACACTGGGAACCCCCGCTTCGGTGGGTAATGCTCAGCAGAAAAGCATCCTGTGGCTGGCCGTGGGTATGAATTGCAACACCCAAGGGGGAAAGCAGCTGTTTGGCTGTCATTCTGCTTATTTTCATTAAAACAGCAATGGTACAAAACCACTGCAGAATTATGACAGCATAGGGATTTAAGTCATTTTTATATTTTTTTAAGTTATTTTTAAGATCTATGTTTTGCCTCTTACGATTTATTGCGGTGTTTTTGTTGGGCATTACATACGCCGAATAGATTTCTGAATCCCATTAGGAACCACCACATAAACAGCTCATCTTTGTAAAGACAAGGCCTCTCTCTATTAGCTAGCACACAGGGTGACAAATGTTCATGTAAACACAATTCATTTCTCTGGGCATTAAAATAGTCAGACGGGGCTTCCCTGGTGGCGCAGTGGTTGAGAATCCGCCTGCCGATACAGGGGACACGGGTTCGTGCCCCGGTCCGGGAAGATCCCACATGCCGCGGAGCAACTAAGCCCGTGAGCCATGGCCACTAGGCCTGTGCGTCCGGAGCCTGTGCTCCGCAACGGGAGAGGCCACAACAGTGAGAGGCCCGCATACCGCAAAAAAAAAAAAAAAAAAAAAAAAATAGTCAGACGACTGGAATTAAGACCAAGTGAACGGTGCCGCTGATCACACTGCCGCCACTACACGTGTTGCATGTGAGGTTTTGGGTACCGGCTTCTAGAACATCCACTGAGCAGGGCCTATGGGGCTGAGCCTGGCCATAAGAAGTACGTGTTGAAATAATCCATCTTCTACAAAGACTATTTAGTATACAGCTATCTTATAGCTTATAGGTTGAACTCCAGAGAGAGTTCAGAGCTCTTTCTCTTCAAAAGGGAGAAAAACGAGAAAAATTGTTGTCATACTAATCTGTCTCTCATTTTGTCAAACTCTGCTTCTGGGAATATCCTGCCTGTAGTTCTAAATGGGTGGATCGAATGAACAGCTGTTGGTTTTGCCTGTCTGGCACCTATTGCCTCTTTGGGGTAATAAACAGCACACCTTGAATTTCCTTTTGGAAACCATTCCTTCCTCACTCTGAGTTTACATAATTCCAGGCGGGCGACCCCACACCCCAGGCCCAGAGGCTGGATGTGACCCAGCTGTGCCACAGTGACTGAGTTCAGGGACGGGCACAAAATTCTGTGTTCTGAAGCTTGAAGCCTGGGACTTTTGCTGGAATCATTAGGAAAGGGGAACTGTCTTTCCACAGGGCTTGCTGAATTGGCAGGATGGGAGTCCGAATTGCTGGCAGCTATGTTACCACCATTCAGAGACCGCCTGCCGGTGAATGAAGCCAAAGCAGAGGAGAGCAAGGCTGGGCCAGGGAGAGAGGAAGACACTGACCACCTGTATCCAGAGATCCCTAACACCAGAGCTACCCCAAAGGTGGTGGAAATGGCAACCTATAAAGTTCTCATCTTTACTAAGCCAGTCCAAGTTTGGGTTCTGTTCCTTACAACCAAGAGGCTTGATTGAAACAGCTGTGGACCCACAACTGGGATCTTTTTCAATTGGAACGATGAAGGCTCTGGATAGCTACTGGAAAATACAGGATAGGTTTGGCCAGGTCCATGATTTCTGAAGGTATTCCTCACCAAGCTTCATAAAAACAAACCAGAAGCCAGAGCTAGAACCCAAGAGTAGAGACAATAATGGTGGCTTTCGGGCCAAATCCAAGAGAGCAATGTACAACACAGGGTCTCTTACCACTGGCAAAAACCCAAGGAGTTCTCGTCAACAGCCATTCATGGTGCAACTCCAAGCACCTAGAAACATACTAGGAAAACTTCAGAGTAACCTTGGACTAAGTTAACTAACTCCAATTCCTCCTATAAAATGAGAATAAGAGTACCTTCCTATCGCATAGGACTTCTGGGAGTTTAAATGTAACAATGTGTGTAACCCATTTGGCTTGGAACTTGGAGTGTAATACATGCTGGATGCTTCATTATTATCATTATTAATAGCATTATTACTAGTATTAATAATTTATAATTATTATTACTATTAACACTATTACTATCCACAACATTCACAGTACCTGCTGTCAACATCTAGCAACCTCTTTGCATGTAACAGTTACTCAATAACAAGTATTATTTAAATGATGAGCTGCTGCTGGATTAATGTGGAACTGTAAACAAAAATTCTAAGCACCTCAAGGGCTTCTGGCCAACACATGTAGATTATTTTTAATTGTCACACTTAGTATATGGAGACACTGTGTTAAATGCATTAAATACCTCATCTGAATTAAGTTTCATAAAAACTCTATGAATATATAATTACTGAACTCCATTTCACAGATGGGAAAACTGAGGCTCAGAGAGTTCTCATAATTAGA